>NC_133507.1:49630394-49937236 GCF_049354715.1 Callithrix jacchus
TGTAAATATATTTTTTTAGTAGAATAAGCAAATAAGCAGCCTACTTTCCTTTTCTTGAGTTAGGTTCACTGACTTAGGCTCTTTATAAAAAGTCTTCTGTCTCAACAGAAGTAGAATTTTTAACAAGAGTAGCAACAATTATTCTTAAAGTATAAAACACTCTACCCATGTGCACTGAGGGCCTGTTGATCTTAAATGAGAATTCCACAAGCCAAAGGCAAATACTGTATATAAAAGAAAATCCAAAACATAAATAGGAAAATAATTTCAAGTTAGCTCTATAAAGCTAATGATTATAAGTTGGAAAACAAAATATATCACTGTCTTATCTTTAAAATATTAATTCCTTGTGTTAGCCCTTGTGATATTATAAATTTTCATATATTTTATCAGTAGACAAAGAACTGTACAACCTACCTGTAATGAACCAATAGGATTAAGCTGGTTCTTTGGTTGCTTGGAAGGGTCAGGCATTAAGGGGTCAGGAACTGCAAAGCTAAACATTTTTTAAAAGTGTTATAAAACAAAGTAATTTCCCCCAAATTATGAAATAAATGACAAGCATTTTCTAATTAACTCTCTCTGTTTTTTTACTTATCATTCCTTCTACATGGAATGCCCTTTTTTCAGACCTCTTTTATGGGAATCTGATCTATATGTCACCCAAGATCTGTCTCAAATGTCACTTCCTTCAAGAAGCCTATCCTTTTACCCCAATGGTTTATAATCTCTCCTTCTCTGAAACATTATAACACATGGTTTAATCTTTCCTCCAGGAAATTGTTTTACCATAAATAATATACTCTTACAAATATATATAATTTGTCCATCCTTCACCTCACCTCTCCCCTGTTCAGACTGTAAGCTCCCTGAGGTAGGGCTTATGTAACACTTACCTACATAAGCTTTGTTGTGTTTTGTACATAATAGGCATGTCATAATATATTTAAAGAATACTCTTGGTACAACTATACAAAAAATGGAAGATGAACAATGATCCAGAAAATTTAGCCTGACAATGTGAATAATACAGATTATAAATATTGTTTTTTTAACAGAGAGAACTATGAAGAGCTATCTGTTTGAACTATCGGCTGCTTAGTGCTGGGATAATTCTCTAAGATTTACAGGTATCCTGCATAATACAGATGGCTTAGATAAATTTGGTTTTAGCATGTGGGAACTATGATTAGGGAAAAAGAGAACAACCACTTCTAGGGAGTTTGAAATTACTGGTTCCTTGGCAGATCAGTGCTTAAAATTGAATGAGCAGCATTCCAAGGTTATTACCACCTAGGCAACTGGAAAGTCACTTTTCCATGACAAATGAGGTTTAGTTATTGCCACTTCCTCAAGGATTTTTTTTCCAACTGCCAGAATTTCAAGCTTTACATAGGCTGATGAGATATGAGTATTCACTTACAATGTTGCATGCCGAAGCTACCCAAATAATTGTGATGGAGAAGTGAGAAAGTCTCTGTATTAAGTCAGGCCACTTTAGGCCTGATTACAGCTTAGTAATTCTCATTTTATCTGTCAAGAAGCAAAAATAGAGTAAAGTTTGTTAGCTTTTTCTGCTGACAAAGTGAAGTGCCCAGATGCAGAAAGGACAGTCCGTACCTCATTTCTACAAATGTACTTAATGGTTTTGGTTCACCTTCAGGCTGTACAGAAACAGCATAGCCATTACCAGTGGGGGAGAACCCAATACCTGCCATGTCATTTGGCATGTCTTTTTTTTCGTTTTATTTGTTTGTTTGGAGACAGAGTTTTGCTCTATCACCCAGGCCAGAGTGCAGTGGCCCAATTTCGGCTCACTGCAATCTCTGCCTACTGGGTTCAAGCGATTCTCATGTCTCAGCCTCCCAAGTAGCTGGGATTACAGGTGCGCACCACCATGCTCAGCTAATTTTTTGCATTTTTAGTAGAGACGGTTTTACCATGTTAGCCAGGCTGGACTCAAAACTCCTTACTTAAGTGGTCTGCCGACCTTGGCCTCCCAAAGTGCTGGGATTACAGGTGTGAGCCACTGTGCCTGGCCTTGTTTTTCTTTGAGAAAGGTCTCGCTCTGCCACCCAGGCTGGACTGCAGTGGCGCAATCTCAGCTTACTGCAACCTCTGTCTCCTGGGTTCAAGGGACTCTTGTGTCTCAGTCACCCAAGCAGCTGGGATTACAGGCGCCTGCTACCATGCCTGGCTAATTTTTGTACTTTTAGTAGAGATGGGGTTTTGCCATGTTGGCCAGGCTGATGGTCTCAAACTCCTGGCCTCAAGTGATCCACCCACCTCAGCATCCCAAAGTGCTGAGATTATAGGCATGAGCCACCCTGCCTGGCCTGGCATGTCTTAAAAGCTGGACCAGATCAATTATAATGCATGGCCCTAGATAATCAAGCATCATCTCGTGAAATGCAAGGCAGCTGCTTATCCAGAAGGTTGCCATGTTGCTGATAAGTTCGAAACTACCCAAAAGGTTTAGAATGACTTATAAAAAGATAGAAATACTACTTGAGAACCTAACTACCTCTAATCCAAAAGCCTTTCTATGACTAAGGAATCAAAAACCCATCTCAAATTCCCTGGTCTCTACTGTCAGCTATGAGCAGTATATACCAGATTTGTACTTCAGGCATATGAGTACACGCACGAGAAGAACTTGAAAGCATGTCACGCACCCAAGTGTGCCCAGTGGAAACCAAAGGACACTACTTAATAATACGTGAGATGGTCCAGTACCAATATTCTGTCCAGAAACACCTAAAGTAGTAAAAAAAAATCTTACTTTCGAAAGGTATGTCAAGAATTAATATCCCACTTAACATTCTCTTCTTTTGGCATACATTATATGATAAAAGAAAACCTTTGCCTGCTTTTTCAAAATTAGAATTCCTAAAGAGTACTTTTAGTTATCTTTCTCCATCTCACTTTGTTTTCTTCAATGTAGAAATAATCAAAGTATTAATAAAGAAAGTTAATATTAATATTTGTAAGAAACACTGATTTTCTACTGTTGCATCCCATTAAAAAAATAACAGTAAAGCCTAGTTCATAAGTGCCTTTGTTTAATAGCTAATTGCTGGATTTGACTGGATAAAGTTTTCTTTAATGGATGGTAAGTTTTCACAAGGAAATAGAATTTGAGAGGCAGGATGCTAACTGTTCACTTTGTTGCTTTTGTGAGCATGTTCAAATTTTTAATCTTACCTCAGCCATGATATTTTTGAGCTGCTGAATACAAAGAAATTTAGCTCACCAAATACTTGCATTGGCTTTCAAAATGTTTATGGCAGCCTCTGCAGCTCTATGTTTCGCCAGCTTCTTACTTGTACCTTCACCTGAATTAAGATTTAAAAAAAGAAGTCTTTATCTCCTACAAAAATGTGCAGCTTACATAGATGTTTTCAAAACACAAAGTCACTATAGATTTTACATACACAAACTTAGTAATAAAAACATATACTACATGCAGTTATACACTGTAATATTTGCCATATGAAAAATATTTAAAAAAACACAATTTTTAAAGTTCTATGTATTTAATTCTATGCATACCTACATAAAAATCCTTATTTTTACATTATATATGTTTATTACATAACATGGTAATAAAGTAGATTGTGCCACAACTCTGAAGAAATGCAACTCGGTATTTTATTTTTTCTGTATTCCTGGAGGGGAAATTCTTCTGCAGCAAGAAGTTTATTTTAAAGGAACCATTTACAGCCGAATTGTTGGATAGCAAAGTGTGCATAATTTTATTCTGACAGTCTGTCCTATAACGTATCAAACTGCTCTGCTAGGCTGAGCCGTTGCGATTATGTGTTGGGTACAACAGGAAAGAGTTTTATGAAATAAGGTGACAGCTTGTTATGTATCTTCTGGACAATCTGTATCTTCTGCTTGGGTGGTTATGTTGAGACTAGGGATAAGACTGGGGTCTAATTTCAGTAAGCAACCACGACGGCAAATGATAAATTCATAAATTCAATCTTTTTCCTTTTGAGTTCAAACTCTCAAACCCTCATGGAATAAGTTTCAAGTATGGCCCTCAAATGTGAGAAGATACACAAACCACACATTTATCTGCTAACAGGTATTAGGGACAGTATCCCTGCCCTCAAGAGCTAACAGCCTAGTGTGTAATTTTTGTCTGTTAATAGGCACCTGAAATATGGAACGGGATATTTTACAACAAGCCTAAGTGCAGGCTGTAGCAGAGTACATAAAAGCAGCAGCTCTTTTACTCTTGGTCAGGATTCAGAAAGGTTTCATGAAGAAAGAGATAACTAAATGGAAACCTAAATGATGAGTAACAGCTAATAAAGAGAAGAGAGATGGGGTATTAGAAAGAGCATTCTAGGTAGAGAAAGGGCACCTGCAAAGGCTCAAAGGCAACATACAGTACAGTGTTCTCAAGAATCCCAACTAGTTGGCTTTGGCTAAAGTGTAAGAGCTTTTTTAAAGTGTAAGAAGCAACGCTGTAAGTCATGTTAAGAAATGTGCAATAGGCCAGGCACGGTGGCTCACACCTGTAATCCTAGCACCTTGGGAGGTCGAGGTGGGTGGAATGCCTGAGGTCAAGAATTAGAGACCAGCCTGGCCAACATGGCAAAACCCCATCTCTACTAAAAACACAAAAATCAGCCAGGCAAGGTGGCACACGCCTGTAATCCCAGCTACTCGGGAGGCTGAGGTAGGAGAATCGCTTGAACCCGGGAGATGCAGGTTGCAGTGAGCCACGATTGTGCCACTTCTTTCCAGCCTGGGTGTAAAAGTGAAACTCTGTCTGAGAAACAAACAAACAAATAATCAAACAAACAACATGTATTTATCCAGAGGGTTATGGGGAAACCACTGAATGGATTTTGAGATGAGGAAGACATCTGAATGCTAGAAAGTACACTGGTTGTTAGGGCTGGATGAGGTGGCTCACACCTGTAATCCCAACACTAATAGAGGCTGAGGTGGGAAGATTGCTTGATGCCAAAAGTTCAAGACCAGCCTGGCAATGCAGTGAGACCTTGTCTCTACTAAAAATCAGAAACATTAGCTGGGCATGGTGATGTGCACCTGTAGTCCCAGCTACTCAGGAGGCTGAGGCAGGAGGATTGCTCTAGTCCAGGACACTGAGGCTGCAGTGAGCTATGCTCACGCCACTGTACTCCAGCCTGGGTGACAGAGCAAGACCTTGTCTCGAAAAAAAAAAGCAAGACCAACTTGTCTCAAAAAAAAAAAAGAATACTGGTTCTCATGTGACAAAAGGACATCACGAGACTAGAAGATAAATGTACAGCTATAGGACTGCAGCTACAATCCAAGTGAGAGATGACAGTGGCCTAGGCAGTAGCAATGGCCAGAAGAGAGAAGCAGATAGATGCAATGGATATTTAGGAGATGGAGTTTAATGACAGACTGGACAACAGAAAGAGAGATGGGACGTAGTTAGGAAGACAAACCCACATTTCTACTGAACTAGTTGATTATGGAGACTTTACAGAGAAAGGAAATGCAGGGAGAATGGGTTTGAGGGAAAAGATGAATTCAGTTTGGGACAATGAGAGGCTTGAGGGGCTTCTGTGTAATCCAAGCAAAGATGCTCGACAAGCATAGACAGATACACTGTTCTGTAACTGGGCTTGGGATGAAGATAGATATTTCAGAATTATCAGCCTTTGGATAGTATTGGAAGCAATGGAGGCAGATAAGCTTGCCCAGGAAGCCATGGTAGTGTGAGAAGAGGGCATAAGCAAAACAGTTGCCATAGGCTGTCAGTCTGGGGTCTAAAACACATTGAGGGGAAAAAAGCCTCCTTTTTCTTGAATTCTTCCCGTTTATCCAGAAATAGACTAGCTAAAGAAGTAATGCAGTGTTGACTCTGGTTCCCATAGGGACCCTTCCGGCCAGCACCTACAATGTAACTGCCTCACACAAAAAGTTTTAAACTTTTCTTAAAGTGGCATCAATTAAAATAAAGGACTCTAAACTTCCAGGGACACAAACAAATGCTGCCTTCAGATTTACCAGATGGTAGAACTTGAGCCTTCCGACTAAATTTTTTTTTTGGCATTCTTCCAAATTAAATTTAGCATCCAGTGTTTTGTGTTTGCAATTAAATAGATACGTAAGAAAAATAATGTCCACATTTACAAATGAGCAACTTCAGTTATTTGCTCAAGCTCACAGACCAAAAGAAGGCATGAACTTTGAAACTTCATTGCTATGTGACTTCATTGCTATAGGCATGTTACTTAAAATCACTCTGAACCTGTATCTTCTTGTGTAAAAGTGGATAATATACAAAATATCTGTTCAGTTTCAAAAACTAGAAGTTATTATACAATATAATATATGAGGATCTTCTTTCTGCCCTTCCTCATTTTGCTTGGATACAGAATCAAGACTGGTACAATGGACCTAAAGTACAAATGAAAATTCTGGGGTCATGCCTGCTGGCATCTGCTATAATCTGTGAAACTTCACAGTACCTACTGGCCCAGCTATGGCTGCTCCGAACCTTTCCTGCTTCTCTCTAATTCTTAGAGGAACCCTAGAAGGATCCTAGGGTATGAGAGGAGCTGTGCAGGATGGCTGGGTAACTTTTTAGTTTCTGAGCTTCTTTGGTATCTGGGGAAGAGAAAATTAATTGGGAATAGAATTAGATGAGGATGGGAAGTCCTAGCGACCTGAGATGAGAAGTCTGTTTCAGAGCCTGTTCCTTAGAGCTGTCTGGTAAAAAGAGCACTTTTCTGAATTGAAAAGCAACACCAAATCTTGAATGCCAACCCACTCGGTCATCCATGTTAACTGTGTATACAGACCTGTGCAGGTTATGTCACCAACGGTTACTCTGAAGGTGAAAGTGGGTACGTGTATTTGCACATCAGATCTTTCACATTCATAAACCGGGATGTTCTTGGTCTTCATGCCGTATTCGTGTAATACCTGAATCGGTGTTTTCCCTGGCTTAGCTGTTATCATCTTCCCCAAACTGCAAAAACCAGAAAAAGGTGTGCTTTGCATGCCAAATTGGAGATTAAAGCAGAAGCGTGCAGAGGCCAGTTTTGACCGCCACCGACGATGACGCTGGAGGCGCGGAGTTTCCCGGCGGCCAGGGCCAGAGCTGGCGAGGCTGGGGCGCACCTGTCTTCCGGCCCCGCTGCGGCAGTCACCCCGCTGGGGCAGGCGGGGTGAGCGAGGTCTTTAGAGAAATAACTTGAATGCGGGTAAGAGATTCTCAACAGAACAGGGCTGGCAGCAGCGCCGCAGCCTTAGGACCAATCGTAAAAGCCTTTCCCGGGCGCGGCGACCGCGCACCACCTTCGCAAGCCCGCGCACCGCCGTGGGCCAAGAAAGGGGCGGGTCTCGGCCGCGGACCCCAAACCGCGCCGCCGAGAGGGCGGGGCCGAGCGCCCGCAGCCTCGGAAGTTGGGCTGCCGGGCAGGGGCTTTACCCAGAATGCAGCTGGAGGGCCGGCTCCCCGCGCCCCGGCCCCGCCTCCCGACGCTCCCGGCCCTGGGGCCTCGACTACCCGCACGCTGACCTGAAGGTTCCGCTGTCCTCGCGCTCCAGCGGCGGGGCCTCGGCGCGGTGCCTGCTCTGGGACATGGCGAGAAAGGACGGCTCAGCGGCGGGAGAAGAGCGGTGCCGAGCAACGTGCTTGCTCCCCGTCCCCAGGAGGAGTTCTAGCGCCGCCGCCTCCTCTAGCTCCCCCTGCTCCTGCCTGCGTTCCTCCGGCGAGGGGGCGGGCGGGGCGGGGGCGGAGCCTTGGTGCCGTAGCTCCGGCTACGCCCCCTCGCTGTCCAGCTCCGAGCCTCGGTCCCGGCCCAGACCCGCCCCTGTCCCCTCCAAGGTCCGTCCCCTCCAAGGTCCGTCCCCTCCCCGCCCGGCTCCGCCCCTCTGGGCTCCGGCCTTTAGGCTCCCGGGGCTTCTCTGCGTCCGCCCCTGCCGGCGCCGGCCAGCCAGCAGTAAGGCCTCAGTTCTTTGTCCTTAGCAGGAAGCCTTGCCCGGAGAGAGGAATTGTCCGGCGTGGGTCTAGGGTGTTTGAGGCCTGAAGTTAAGCCTTTGTGGGAAGGACGGATTGGGGACTGGGTCACTTTAAGAAAACGATTTCAAAATAACGAAGGCAGAATTGCTAGGAGACTCCCCGGGCCTGGTCCCGAAGCTTGAGACCCCGGATATATCTGCTCCAGGGGGCTGCGGTGGGCTCTCCGGATCCCCGAGCCCTGTGTTTAGGAACACGCGGAGACGTCCAGAGACCTTTCCTCTCCCGCCAGGCGGGCTCCTTTGTCTTCTGGGCTTCCGCTGCGAGATGGAACGCTGATCAGTGCATATAAACGAAGGCCTTTCTCTGGCCCTGTGTTGTAATGGCGTTTGCCTGGGATGCAGCACCTTTGGTGGGCCATTAGATGTTGTGTCTCTTTTCCAGGGGCTTGCTAGACATTTGCAGAAATGCCCCCCTGTGCTTACTCGTTGTTCTGGACGATTGCTTTGTACAAGCTATCCATTCGAAAGGATGTTATTAAAAGTGATCTATGGCGGGGCGAGGTGGCTCACCTGTAATCTCAGCACTTGGGAGGCCTAGGCGGGTGGATCGCTTGAGGTCATTTGTTCTAGACCAGCCTGGCCAACAGGTGAAACCCTGTCTCTACTAAAAGTGCAAAAATTAGTTGGGACTGGTGGTGTGCACCTGTAATCCCAGTTACTTGGGAGTCTGAGGCAGGAGAATCGCTTAAACCCGGGAGGCGTATGTTGCAATGAGTGGAGATCGCACCACTGCACTCCAGCCTGGGCAACAGCGGAAGACTCTGTCTCAAAAAAAGAAGTCATTTATTATTTTGTTAGCATGTGAGCCCTGGATGTTTGAAAGCAAGTGAAAGATGTTCAGGATCTAATCAAATGATATCGTTTGATGCTTTAATTAGAGTATGAATAGAGATTACTATCCGTCACTGTTTTAATGAGTATCTTATTGGAAGGGCTACGCAGTCACCATTTCAAAATATATTAACGTATGCATAACACCTATGGCAAAACATTTCAGCACTTGGGTAAAATTCATTTTTAGTCACAAAATCACTTAAAAACAGGCGAAAACTTTAAATAGCTCTTGTTAAAGGTTGAGTAACTGGGATAATAATGGTGAAATAAAAAGATACAGCAGGACTCCATTTCAAAGAAACAGAGTCTGTGTGCCAAACTTCAGAATAAGAAACCACTAGGTAATAGTTTATATAGTTACTTATATGTAATGTGACTTTGTTTTTAAAATAAAGATCTGCATATAATTGTTTCTCTATAGTCTGAATTCATATTTAATATTAAATAGTTTTATAAACATGTAAGATGGAAGGTGAATGAAATGCTCAGTGAACTGTATGCCGTGAGGATTCAAATCAGCACTTTTGTGTTGCCAAAATTCTAGTGGTGGACTTGTGAAGGGATTCCCTTTGGACTAGGTCCACTGTAGATGGTATCCGGGACTATCGTTAGTGCCTAAATCGCGTTGCTTCCCACAGGGCTATATGCTTCCCTTAAAATTGGTCCACTGCAGTGGCAAATCACTATTTACTGTGATCCTTATAGACTTTAGTCATATTTTTATGTTATTAATTTTCTCTGTATATTTTAGTGCTATAGCCTGCCATTCCAAATTAAACGTGCTCTTAGCATATCATTTTACACCGTTGATCTATAATTCATTACCTGAGCACATGAGTGGAGGCAGTGAATTATACAGTAGTAAACTACTTGGTGAAACCAAGCTTTGTATTTATAAGGTGTATAATTATATTTAAAAACAAGCAATGCTTAATTTTGTGCCTGATTTTCCTCTTTGAAAATGGATTTATCTGGGGGTTGCAGTTGATGACGTTTTGATATTAATATGTTTGCTGCTGCTACCAAGAGCTTTGTCAAGCAAGTTGGAGATGGAGGGAGATTAGTTCCTGTTCCAAGCCTCAGTGAAGCTGACAAATATCAACCTCTAAGTCTGGTGGTAAAAAAGAAGCGATGCTTTCTGTTTCCTAGGTATAAATTTACTTCAACACCTTTTACACTGAAAGATATTCTCTTAGGAGACAGAGAAATTTCAGCTGGTAAGTTTAAATGTTTCAGAGTGACAACTGAGTCGTTGGTATTACTGGTAAGCTAAACATAGGTTATATATCCTACTTACATTAGTAATACACATTCTCAATGATTAAAGCAACTTTTATTGTGATGGTAGTAGTAACATTATTAAGATCGACAATGCCAAAAGCTTATATAATATGAAATCTCTTATTGGTCAAATAATTTTCAAATCTATCAATTATTTTATAAATTGTTTTAACCAAGTCAACGTAGAATATGGCATATTTCTTCATCTATAAAATGGGATATTATTGGGCTTACCTATCTTATATGGTCAAATGAGATGAAAGTAATTTGTATTTATTTTTTACAATTCAACTATTATAATTGGTAAACTGAAATGTATTTGAAGGGTAGATTATATAATAAATTGATATTTTAATCAGTTCCTGCTTATACTTATTTTTTCTTTTAATCACCCAGTGGATCTTGATACTTAGTAAGTTCTGTTGGATGAACAGAAAATTTGAGTTCCTTTTAAGATTTCTGGCTATGTGTTTCTTTTTGTTGTAAGATTAGTTGAATTACTATTTTAAATCTTGGTGAGTCATGTTGGCTTTCTCTAACATTTGTGTAATTGAGTCTTCAATTGTGAATTAACATGTTACTATATGTAATCTACATGAGATAAAGACATTTTAAAAATACTAAGTTTCTTTTTGTAAAGGTATTTCATCTTATCAATTACTGAATTATGAAGATGAATCGGATGTTTCGCTCTACGGAAGGCGAGGAAACCATATTGTAAATGACGTTGGGATTAACATTACTGGATCAGATTCCATTGCAGTGAAAGCTTCATTTGGTATAGTAACCAAACATGAAGTGGAAGTATCAACATTACTCAAAGAAATTACTACACGGTCAGTATAATAATCCTAATATGTTTCAGTGTTTTCATTAAATACTTTAGCTGTATAAACTTCATTACAAAGAATGTTTAAAACATTGAAGTTGTATTTTACTATTGTAATTTGCTAGATATGTTTGAAATACATTAGTGGTATATTCAAACTTTGAATAAGGATAGATATCAGAAATCATTTGGCTTAAACAAAATTTTTAATTGTTCCACAAAATTACTTTGGCTCTGCATACATTTGCTAAATTATTAGATTGAAATAATACAGGAGTCTGTCTGCAACAAATATGGAGTCTCCTTCAACAGATTTTCAACAGATAGTTGAAAGTCTCATATTCTACATAAGCATGTTTTAAGAAAATAGAAAGCAGAAACAAATTATTACATTTCTTTTGGGTGTATTTTCTGACTATTAGGCTTGTCTTGATTTACTATTAGGTGAACTATGAATGAATAACACATGATAGCAAAAAATGTACTTGATTATATGTAATTAGATGTTATAGAGTCTTGTGGATGTATCTTCTTTATTTTAGAAAAATTAACTTTGATCACAGCTTGATACGTCAGTCAAGGAGCAGCAGAAAGGCAGTATTGTGTGTGGTCATGGAGAGCATCCGAACCACACGACAGTGCTCGCTGTCTGTGCATGCAGGAATTCGAGGAGAAGCAATGCGGGTAAACCACACTCATTGGCCTTCTCTTACTAACTAAAATGTTGCCATGGGAATTTTTTACAAGTATTGAATTCCTAGTCAGACCTGTATTTTGTCAGATGTTTTGATGAAAGAGCTGTAGTTGCATAGGATTTTGCACAGTAATGTCTGTTCTAGAATATGAAAAAAAAAACTTGGATTCTAAACATGTAATATAATGCAAAAACACTAATGCTTGTGAAATTATGTGCATACTGGAGTCTGTCAAATTACTATTTAAGTGTTGTTTTAAGAATAAAAAATTGAGTGTTTGAGTTAAATTGTTTGATTTTATTTTTAAGTGTTATAGTTTTTGGCTGGGCACAATGGCTTACGCCTATAATCCTAGGATTTTGGGAGGCTGAGGCGGGCGGATCACTTGCAATCAGGAGTTCGAGCCCAACTTGGGCAACATAGTGAAACCCTATCTCTACTAAAAATACAAAAATTAGCCAGGTGCGGTGGTGCACCCCTGTAATCCCAGCCACTCAGGAAGCTGAGGCGCAAGAATGGCTTGAACCGGGGAGGTGGAGGTTGCAGTCAGCCGAGATTGTGCCACTGCACTCCAACTTGGGTGATAGAGCAAGACTCTGTTTCAAAAAAAAAAAGTAACATAATGCAAAAACAGTAATCCTTGTGAAATTACGTACATATTGGAGTCCCTCATACTACTATTTAAGTGCTGTTTTTAGAACAAAAATTGAGTGCTTAAGTTGAATTGATTTTATTTTTTAGTGATAGAGTTTTTGCACTCTGAATTTTTAAAAGCTGAATTTATATTTTTATATTCAAATAGTTTTTTAAAGTTAATATTAACAGTGGCCGAACATGCTTTATTCAAGGTTTGTTAAATCCTTTACAAAATATTAGAGGCTATGATTGTGCCACTGCACTCCAGCTTGGGTGACAGAGAGAGACCCTGTCTCTGAAAAAAGAATTAGAAAGTTATCTGTTTTTAATTTTCAGCTCAATTATGATAATGTTTATCTTTGTCATTCAGTGACACCTAATAATGACCTGATTGGATTAAAACCAATTGTTAGAAAGATAGGATTCAAGGATAATCTTTTCAAGTCTTTGCAAATAAAAGTTATGTTCAGTACCTATATTCAGTTCCCTGTCAAATTCTGATTAACATTGGATCATTTTTGAGGCAGAAACTGAAACATCTACTTGATTGTTGGCGATTGCTTTAGAAAGCAACTAAAAGCTCTTCGGGGGCTTTGGACTGGTAGATAGGCTAGGCTGAAAACTTTAACTCTAGCACTGCTTTCTAAGATCTGCTGTCAAAAAAAAAGCTTCTACTGCAGAGCATTATGGTTGTGGTAGCACTAATCATGGGCTGGAATACTGTAAGTGAAAAAGTGCAGAGGTGTT
Source organism: Callithrix jacchus (assembly GCF_049354715.1). NCBI lineage: Eukaryota > Metazoa > Chordata > Mammalia > Primates > Cebidae > Callithrix > Callithrix jacchus. Next base: position 49,643,460 of record NC_133507.1, read on the forward strand.
TTCTAATATAGACTAGGAGTTTCTGTTGGACCAATTGGATCTCTGCTACAAAAAATGGTTTAATTCAAAACACACTGCCATGTGTGTACCTATGCAACTGTATTGCATGCTCTGCACATGTACCCCAAAACCTAAAATGCAATAAAAAATTAAAAAATAAAATAAATAAACAGTTAGGCTTAGACTGTCCAAAAAAAATGGTTTAATTCAAGCAGAATAATTCTTTATTAGGGAATTTCTTGCTTTGTTTTTGGATTACAGGAGATGTTTGTTTCTCCAAAAGGCTATCCTTACATGATATAATCCTTAACAATGTAATTCATTTATTCAATATAGTTTCACTTTATGGATGAACAGAATCCCAAGGGAAGGGACAAAGCTATTGTTTTCCCAGCACATACAACCATAGCTTTCAGTGTTTTTGAACTCTTCATATACCTGGATGGTGCCTTTGGTGAGTTAAGGGTCTGCATGAAATACAAGTGATTATATTTTTAAGGTGCATTTAATAGGGCGTGTGTGTTTCTCTCTCTCTCTCTCTCTCTCTCTCTCTCTCTCTCTCTCTCTCTCTCTCTCTAACAAATATAGAAGATACTTTCAGCACTGGCAATCTTATGCTTGGGTGAAATGGCTGGGAAAGGCCCTCCCTTCCCTGTTTCCCCATTCCTCTTTTCTACTTCTTGGTGAAGGTTGTAAACTCTCCACTACTCCATTTAAAATTATAAAAGCTAAAATGCCATCTACTGACAAAGCATTCCTTAACTTACACGGGGAGATAATAAATGACCTTCTCATAGGTAGTTTTTGATGGTGGTAAACAGAGGAGTAGGTAGATAGTAGCATGCCTGAAGTGTTAGGATGCTCAAACCAGGGCATCTAAAGACAACTTTTCATACTTCAGTTTTACTTATCATAGACCCAGCTTCCCCTTGTACTCTTCCTAAAAAATAACTTTAAAGGTAAAATTACTTCCTTTAAAATTGTTAATAATACCTAGGTGCAGCTCACTTTAGGTCTCTACATTTCACAGGTCTTTAAGGTTTGTTGGCCAGCTGGAACAAGCGCAGGTGTAGCCCAAAGGATCAGGAAAGGGAGCCCCTAGCCATTGTAATTGACAAATGTTTTTAGACCTGTTTTTGTTCATTTCTGCAATTTTATAGGAGGAGGGAATAGGGAGTTCAGAAAAAAAACAAAACTACATGTTAAGTAAAATTTTTTTTCTTTTTTTTGAGATGGGGTTTCACTCCTGCTGTCCAGGCTGGAGTGCAATGGCGTGATCTGGGCTCATCGCAACCTCTGCCTCCTGGGTTCAAGTGATTCTCCTGCCTCAGCCTCCCAAGTAGCTGAGATTACAGGCATGTACCACCTATGCCCAACTAATTTTGTATTTTTAGTGGAGACAGAGTTTTGCCATGTTGGTCAGGTGGGTCTTGAACTCCCGACCTCAGGTGATCCACCTGCCTCAGCCTCCCAAAGTGCTGGGATTACAGGCATGAGCCACCATGCCCCGGCAAGTAAATTGTTTTTTAAAAGAAATATTTTTAATTTTTGTGGCTATATAATATATATATATACATTTATGGGGTACATGAGATATTTTGATACAGGCATACAGTGCATAATAATCACATCATGAAAATCGGCTATCTGTTCCCTTAAGCATTTATCCTTTGTGTTACAAACAATTCAATTATACTTTCAGTTATTTAAAAATGTATAAATTCTAAGATGGAGAAAAAACTGTATGATTCTATTATTTTGACTGTCACCCTGTTATGCTTTCAAATACTAGGTCTTATTAAGTAAATTGTAATTGGATAACTTTAGGTTTTTACAGTTTTATTGATGGTTGGGAAGAATGTAAATGGACTGATACATCTAAAAGAATTTGAAATATACATATAATTTGGACTTCCACTTCTAGGAATTTATCCTACAGATATATTTACACATACATGAAATTATATGAGTACCAGTATATTCAGTACTCAATAACAAGAGATTAGAAGCAACTATAAGGAGACTAAATAATGATGCATCCTTATAACAGAATACTATGAAGCCATTAGAGCATATAATACTTTTAAGAGATATTTTTAAAGAGCTGAGTATAATATGTAACTATTTGGGCATAAATAATACCTACATGTATACATACATCTTCCTTTATGCTTGTAAAATATATGCAGTATTTCTGGAAGCATGCATAAGAAACTTAAACAATGGGTGCCCCTGAGCCCCTGAGGTAGAAGACTGTGTGTGGCAGGATTCAGGGTGGGCCAGAGACTTATCTGTCACTGTATCTCCTTTTGTTATGAATTTTGTACCGCGTGAATGTTACCTTTTCCAAAAGTTTGTAAAAGTTAACTTAAAAAAACACAATGAATGATTAGTACCAAAATTCATCACCTCATCAAACAATAAAATATGAATTAAGTTATAACGTCTTCTAAAATTTTTTTTGTAGACCTTTGTGTCACTTCAGTGTCAAAAGGAGGATTTGAAAGGGAAGAAACAGCAACATTTGCACTGCTCTACAGATTGAGAAATATACTATTTGAAAGAAGTATGTCCATTGAGGAGTACTATGTTTTTTGTTTGTTTGTTTCCTGGCCTAACACATGAGGTTATCTGTTCAGTAATCCCATCTGTTAAGGAAATATTTAAATTTAAAAGTCTGGCTGGTATGGTGGCTCATGCCTATAATCGCAGCACTTTGGGAGGCCAAGGCAGGCAGATTGCTAGAGCTCAGAAGTTTGAAACCAGCCTGGGCAACGTGGCAAAACCACATCTGTACAAAGAATTAAAAAAAAAATAGTTGGCTGTGGTGATGTGCACCTGTAGTCCCAGCTACTTGGGAGGCTGAGGTGGGAGGATCACTTGAGCTTCAGAGGTAGAGGTTGTAGTAAGTGGAGTTTGAGCCACTGCACTCCAGCTTGGGTGACAGAGCCAGATCCTGTCTCAAAAAAGATTAAAAAACAGCCAAATTATTTCATGAGGAGTGGATTCACATATTTATTAAAGCTATTTGCGTTATGTATTTTTCATTTTGAGTTCTAACACATTTCTGTTCTGCTTTTGTCCTTTTAGATAGAAGAGTGATGGATGTCATTTCTCGTTCACAGCTTTACTTGGATGATCTTTTTACTGACTACTATGATAAACCTCTCAGCATGACTGATATTTCACTCAAAGAAGGGACCCATATCCGAGTTAACTTACTTAATCACAACATTCCCAAAGGGCCTTGCATACTCTGTGGAATGGGGAACTTCAAAAGGGAGACAGTTTATGGGTGCTTCCAGTGTTCTGTGGATGGTCAGAAGTATGTGAGACTTCATGCAGTTCCTTGTTTTGATATTTGGCACAAGAGGATGAAATAAAATGAAAAGTGAATATACCATGTTGGTGTTTTAGATGCAGTTGTGCCACAAACCTTCCCTAAATTATCTAGGTTTGCTTGGATGAGTTAAATTAAAATGAGAAAAGAAAAAAGAAATTAACCTGTCTGGGTATCATATTCTGTAGGGAATCCATGAGCCTGTCATGTTGGTGCACCAGAATGTAGGGATCCATGAGCCCCACATTGGGCACCAGAATGTAGGGAGCCAGCCTGACATCACCCCAGGTATCCCGAGTTCAGCAGCAACAAAGGAATGAGAAAGACAGATAAAGAGAAAAAGTGGGACCAGGGGGACATCACTTGATTACCCTGGAGGTGACAGTGAAGGCCCCGAGCTCTGCTCATTCACACTATTTATTGATTAAAGTCACTTTGATCTATAGGGTAGGGGTGTAGTGATGGTGGGATGAATCGGTGAGCTGGAACTGGTGTACCATCCTAAGGATTGATAACAGTGGCAGTTTGGGAGTTTCACAAAACAAGAACATGTGGTTATCTTTAACTTATTATTTATGTGCAGCTGGTGGAATATGGGCCTTCCAAAGAGCCTACAAGTCTGGCTACGTCACAGTACTACGAGGGATTTTATGTCCTTGAGCACAATGTTTATGGTAGCAGAGCCGAGGTCACCCTGCACCAGATCATGAGGCATGGAGAGGTTTTCCTCCTTAGAGGCCTCCTGCGGCCTTCTGCAGTTTGTTGTTCCTTATTTATCTGTTACTTATAACCAATTTATGTAGGCACTCTGTAAATCCTTTCTCCTTTGCAGTGTTTCCCAACAATATTCCCCGTCTTTAAAGTAGAGACGATGACAATAGTGTCTATTTCTTAGGCTGTCATGAAAATTAATAATATTGTTTATATCAAAAAAGATTTACATATAAAATTCAGAATAGAGATGTTCTTTCATAAACTTGCCAGCCACTTAATCATTTTTGGGATGTAGTCTATCATTTTAGATAACTTTTTATATAATCAAGAGATTTTTCTAAATATCAATTTTATTTTCAAGCAACTTTCAATTCAACATATGATGACGAGGGCACAAGTGGCAACTTTATGGTGCTTCAAATATTGCCTTTGGTCTGGTAAAATGAGAAAAATGTGTTAATAATTTAAAGTAATCCTAAATGTTTAATTGCAGTATCAAATTGAAAGTACACTCAACTCAGCATGGGGTTTTGTATACACAGTTAACAAGGTGACTGATAGTAGTAATGGGCTGCTATTCTACAATATGCGTGTGCTCACGAGTTTTGTCTTCATAAAACTCACTACTGTCATTGTAAAGTTAAGGCAGATAAGACATGTCTGTTTCTTTGAAAATGTTTAAAACATTTAACATATTCAGTTCTGAAAGATCTTTTTAATCTACTCTGTTAAGAAAAATGAATTTTTCATACACAACCTAAATTACTTACAATCTACCTTTATTGAAATAATTGTAAAATGAATGTTAAAATTCTAGAACTCAAAATGTAGTCATGGCATTCAATGCCATATATATGCATATTGAGACAAAGTAATCATGGAGATATGAAATACTTTACACTATACTGTATGTAGAATGATTAGAAATTTATTTTTAATTACTAAATGCAAGTTTTAGAATGAATCATCTCCCTGTTCATGTGGCATTATCTGTCATTTTTTAAAAACAAGTTTAAAAGCACTTTGTATGAAAAATAATGGGACAAAAAGATTAGAATTACAAAGTTTAGATTATAGAGTGACTTATTAATATGGATACAGAGAATGGAGACAGGTTCTAAACCAAAATAAAGAATATCGAGTTACTTAGTTTACTTCAACAAAGCAGGTCTTCCTGAGGGAAGGCAATCAAAGAGTAAATGATTAAGCACATGAGAAAGTGTTAGAAAATTGAGCATAGAAATGAAGGAATATTGGGAGGAAGAAAAAGATAGTACAGATTTTTGTTTTATGAGGTGTCAAATTATGTGCTAGCCATATGTGTTATTTACTAATCTCATGGTGGTTTTACACCTATATATACTTTTGTTTTTTTTATACCTACTCATCTGAAAGCCCACTATATCTTTAAATGGAATTTTTGACAGTCTAAAGGAGTTAAAGGATGAATAATAGTTTCGAAAGAGCAAGTTTAAGAAGGTAGAAAAATCTTTACTTGTTTGGAACTCAATTATTTTGAACAGAGCCATTTACTGTCTGACCATACTTTCCTATATATGCAGTGCATTAGTCCATTTTCACACAGCTGTAAAGAACCACCCAAGACTTGGTCATTTGTTTTTTTTTGTTGTTGTTGTTTGTTTTTGAGATGGACTTTTGCTCTTATTGCCCAGGCTGGAGTGCAATGGTGCGATCTCGGCTCACCGCAACCTCTGCCTCCTGGGTTCAAGCATTCTCCTGCCTCAGCCTCTCGAGTAGCTGGGATTACAGACTATGCCCGGCTAATTTTGTATTTTTAGTAGAGACGGAATTGCTGCATGTTGGTCAGGCTGGTCTCGAACTCCTGACCTCAGGTGATCTGCCTGCCCCAGCCTCCCTAAGTGAAGTGAGGGATTACAGGCATGAACCAGCATGCCTGGCCTGCTAAGACTTGGTAATTTGTAAAGGAAAGAGGTTAAATTGACTCACAGTTTCCCATGGCTGGGGAGGCCTCAGGAAACTTACAATCATGGTGGAAGGCAGAAAAGCAAAGCACCTTCTTCACAAGATGGCAGGAGGGAGAATGAACGCAGGAGGAACTATCAAACACTTACAAAACAGACATCATGAGAACTCACTATCATGAGCACAACACGGGGGAAACTGCCCCCATGATTCAGTTACCTCCACCTGGTCACTCCATTGACATGTGGGGATTACGGAAATTATTGGGGATTATACAAGATGAGATTTGGGTGGAACACAAAGCCTAACCATATCATGCAGTATGCAAAATCTTCTATGTTCCAGTAGACATGTGCCCCTTCTTTGGTACCAACGTGATCTTCTACAGCATCTGTTACATACTGTTTGCAAGTCATACGACATCAAAACTTGGCCATGACACAGAAATGCTAAGGCATTGTATATCCTCATTTGTTTGGCACATTTATAAACATTTGACAGCATACCAATTTGTAATGATCATTCCTCATTAATGAGAAGAATGATGGGAAATGAGGTGAAATAAGGGAAGAGATACCTAGAGAAAGGGAACGGAAACTAAGAAATGCCATGGCATCAACTTAAAACTATCAAGACAAAAGCTTGGGGTGGCAGATATCTTATAAAGGTTTACAAGAGGGAAGAGGAGTTGCAAATTTATAATAATGTCTGAAGGAATACAAGATCCAGGCAGTAGATACTTTATGCTTGCTATAAGAGGCAAAATGTCTTTGGTTTGGTCAAATATCTTTAAACATTTCCCATTGGAAAATACCCAAGGCTAGAAGCTTACAAAAAGTACAGAGACTTTGTTGACGTTCTTTGTGGAACAGAGATATACAACTTTCTTCCTCCACATATAGCAAATGAAGACTCTTTAGTTCTAGGATTTTTATATCCTCTTCATAATGTTATAAAATTTATAAATAGGCCAGGCATGGCAGCTCACGCCTGCAATCCCAGCACTTTGGCTGAGGCGGGCAGATCACCTGAAGTCAGGTGTTTTGAGACCAGCCTGACCAACATGGAGAAACCCCATCTCTACTAAAAATATAACATTAGTCAGGCATGGTGGTGCATGCCTGTAATCCCAGTTACTTGGGAGGCTGAGGCAGAATTGCTTGAACCTGGGAGGTCGAAGTTGTGGTGAGCCAAGATTGTGCCATTGCACTCCAACCTGGGCAACAAGAGCGAAATCCCACCTCAAAATGAATAAATAAATACATAAAATGTATAAACAAGTGAAATGCTACTTCCTGGGTCCTTACTGAATATTTTAAAATATGAGGCACTTTAACTTTTAAAATGTGTAAAACAATTGGATATAACATGTTTACACATGCTGGCAAGGTTAAAGTTGGGAAGAGCGTGTAGTTTCTAACATATTACACCTCCTACATCCTGAAGGGAAAAAAGTGCCCACTGGGACACAGGGGTCTGTTTCATGTTGCTACAATTCTTGTTTACAAAATAAAGCAATAGGAAACACAATCATACCATTCCTGCAAGTTTGCAAAACAGCCTCGCATTTATTGTACCAAAATCATATGTATCGGGGGTATCAAACTATCTTCTCATAGGGGAAAACCAGAAAATACAACTTGGAGAAAAGTGACTTTGTTTCATACATAAAGTACAGTAAATAGCTGAAAAATCTAGAAATACAAATATGCTATAGTTCATCGTGTTGGTACACATTGTATTCCTTGGGCGAAATGAAGCCATCACCATCACGGTCATTCTTCTTAAAAATATCTTCTAAAACTGCATCCTGATATGACTTGTCACGTGGCTTCTTATCTTTTTCAAAATCCCTTTGCAAATAGAGATTTATCTGGAAGGCCAAAACAACATTCCTTTAGTTAAACGGTATCACAGTAAATTTCCAGTAGCTTTGAGCAATGTTTATAATAATGACACTCATGTCCAAGATGACTTATAGTAAATGATGCAACATTTTGAAAAGCTATTTGAGGTTTCATTTTTATTACTCTTTGAAGCAATGTTTTGGAGAGAAACAGGTCTTCAAATTAGTTTTCCCTGAGATGATCGATGGTTAGTGGTACATACTCAAAGATTGATATTTAAAATGAATTTTGTTGAAATTAAATGCTTTCTAATAATCTGTGCTGTTCATTTTATCAACAGAAAATCACTCATGACTTCCATTAGTGAATGAAACCCAAACTGGCATTTCTATAATCTCTAAAACTAATGACTATGTTGTATAATCAATAAAACCCAACCATGGGTTTAGAAATAAAATTTAATGTTTTAAGTTTTTCTGTGCTTCTCTAGCTCTCTTCCAAATCTACATAACTATAATAATCTCTCTAATATGTCAAATAAATAATGGAATCCTGAAGTATTCACTAATTCTCTATGTAATATAAAATTTCTCCATGCAAACACACATTAAAAATATTGTCCAGCCGGGCGTGTTGGCTCACGCCTGTAATCCCGGCACTTTGGGAGGCCCAGGCAGGCGGATCACCTGAGGTTGGGAGTTTGAGACTGGCTTGACAAACATGGAGAAACCCCATCTCTACTAAAAATACAAAATTAGCCGGGTGTGGTGGCACATGCTTATAATCGCAGCTGCTGGATAGGGTGAGGCGGGAGATTCTCTTGAACCGGGAGACGGAGGTTGTGGTGAGCTGAGATTGCGCCATTGCACTCCAGCCTGGGCAACAAGAGTGAAACTTTGTCTCCAAAAAAAAAAAAACTAGCTGGGCACTGTGGCTGGCACCTGTAATCCCAGCTACTCAGGAGGCTGAGGCAGGAGAATTGCTTGAACCAGGAGGTGGAGGTTGCAGTGAGCTGAGATTGCCAGACTGGGTGACAGAATGAAAAAAGGTATTGCCCAATATAGTAGCCACTAGCCACATGTAACTAATAAGCACTTGAAATATGGCTAGATCATATTGAAATATGTTACTATAAATGTAAAACATATAACAGATTTCAAAAGTATATCTTATTGGAAACTTTCACATTGATCTCATATTGAAATAGCAATATGTTAGATATATTGAGTGAAGATATATCATTAAAATCAATTTCACTGATATCTTTTTACTTTTTAAGATGTTCCTATAAAAAATTTAAAATTATATGTTTAAATTATATTTCCATTGGAAAGCACTAATCCTTATAATAACTAAAAAAGGCAATGCACAATCATATGGAGGTAATGTTTAGTAAGGCTGGCATTACAGAAGCAAGAGTATTTTTGAAAGCTAGAGTTTGTGAGGTTTTTAGCAATACATATCTCAGGGTCAACCCATTGCAAGTAGACTTTATTTTAGAGTAATCAGTGGACCTTAATGAAAGATATCAACTGTTCTCAAATGGGACTTTGGTCCTACAGGAGCGAGACACGTTTTGTTTTCTTCCAGCTGGAGCTTAGCAATCCTATGTGGTATAAATCATTTTTAAAAGCTTCAAATGTTTCTCAGTTTCTAAGTTAGTCAATTGATTTTTTTCATTTCACTTGACTCCTTTTCCAATACACCATAGAACAGAGGTACACAAAGACAGTTGGTAAGAACATGACCTTAATTTTGCTAGTAATGGGCTCCACACTATGTCCACTTTTTAATTTAATAAAATACTGTACTTCCCCCATTTTTATTAATATTAAAGAAATATTTTTTCTTTGTTGTTGTTTTTTTTTTTGTTTGTTTGTTTGTTTTTTGAGACCAAATCTTATTCTGTCGCCCAGGCTGGAGTGCAATGGTGCAATCTCAGCTCACTGCAACCTCTGCCTCCCGGATTCAAGTGATTCAGCCTCAGCCTCCTGAGTAGCTGGGATTACAGGCACCCGCCACTATGCACAGCTAATTTTTGTATTTTTTTTTTTTTTTTGAGACGGAGTTTCGCTCTTGTTACCCAGGCAATGGCGTGATCTCGGCTCACCGCAACCTCCGCCTCCTGGGTTCAGGCAATTCTCCTGCCTCAGCCTCCCGAGTAGCTGGGATTACAGGCACGTGCCACCATGCCCAGCTAATTTTTTGTATTTTTAGTAGAGACGGGGTTTCACCATGTTGACCAGGATGGTCTCGATCTCTCGACCTCGTGATCCACCCATCTCGGCCTCCCAAAGTGCTGAGATTTCAGGCTTGAGCCACAGCACCCGGCCAATTTTTGTATTTTTAGTAGAGATGGGGTTTCACCATGTTGGTCAGGCTGGTCTCGAACTCCTGAACTCAGGTGATCCGCCCGCCTCAGCCTCCCAAAGTGCTGGGATTACAAGCATGAGCTACTGCGCTCAGCCCCTTTTTCTTTTTTAAACGTTCTTTCCTGCACACTGATGAAATAGTTTACTTAATGTTTCTGACAACAAATAAAATTTTTTTTTTTTAGTTCATGTTTCAAATTCAGCCTTTGCCTTAGATTTGCTGTGTGTTCTTGTGCAAATTAACCTCTCTGAACCTCAGTTTTGTCCTCTGTAAAAGGAGGTAAGTAAGTAGCTATATTTTAGGACTGATGTGAGGACTAGAATAATGATTATGTCCATCAATAAAAAAATAGCTATTGTCATTCAAGTGAGTGAAAATCACTCTTGTCCATCTGGCGATAAAGCAGCTGATATCACATAGACAACTGGAAAAATTGTAGCTAAGCAGATTACTATTTTGGATTGTGTCTATTTTTATTTTCCAGAAAATAACTTAAGATCCCCTAATGTCTTACTGAGAAGTATTCATAGTGCAGAACATGGCTCTTGGTGTGCCTGTGATAATAAATGGTCTGTGTGCACAGGCTGAGCTCCTGGGTACTATATGAATTCATCTGCAGCTGCTATTTATTGACTCTAAAAAAGGGTGATAAGGAGTCAGTAGAGAAGCACACATTGGGAACCATTTGCCACCCTTGTAACTGCTTTTCTTCTTAAGAACAGGATGTTCCCTTCTCTTTCTTCCATTGTTGGCCAATCAAGATGCTTGAACGGAAAGTCATTACTAATATCCTGGTGTAAGAAGTTGAACTGGGTGGGGAAACGACTGGCAAGGGAAATGAAAAAGACTTATTTTTATCACTTGAAATCAACTCAGTTATCTTTCACTATTCACTTAGGTGGTCAAGTTATGTATTTTGAAATGCCTCTAAATTAGTTAAGAGGGGAGATAGCTGATTTACTCACGTTAAGCAAAAGTATGGTCAGTGGGACTAAGTAAGACAGTAGACTTTAATAAATAGTATAAGACTTGAGGTCAGGCGCAGTGGCTTATACCTGTAATCCAAGCACTTTGGGAGGCCAAGGTGGGTGGATCACGAGGCCAGGAGATCGAGACCATACTGGCCAACATGCTGAAACCCATCTCTACTAAAAATACAAAAAAATTAGCTGTGCATGGTGGTGCATGCCTTGTAGTTCCAGCTACTCGAAAGCCTGAGGCAGGAGAATTGCTCAAACCCAGGAGGCGGTGATAGCAGTGAGCCAAGATCGCACCACTGCATTACAGCCTCGGCAGCAGTGTAAGACTCTGTCTTAAAATAAAATACATACATACATGTATATGTATGTATAAGTGTATGTATGTATATATATACATATACATATATATATATGTATGTATGTATGTATGTATGTATTAGATTTGAAACATTCATGATTTTCTCTGAAAGAAGCAGACTGGGCCCAAAGTTTAAAATACAGTAGTGGGCCAGGAATGGTGGTTCACGTCTGTAATCCCAGCAGTTTGGGAAGCTGAGGCAAGAGAATCACTTGCAGCTAAGAGCTCGAGACCAGCCTGGGCAACATAGTGAGACTCCATCTCTCCAAAAAAGGAAAAAAACACATTAGCTGGGTATGGTGGCCTGCTGGGGTGATCACTTGAGCCCAGGGGTTCAAGGGTGCAGTGAGCTATGATCACTCTACTGCTTCCTGGCATGGGCAAGAGAGCAAGACCCTTTCTCTAAGAAAAATTTAAAAAATTAAAATGTAAGAACACAGTCATGAAGCCAGATCGCCCAGGTTATAATCCTGGTTTTGCCCCTTACTGCTATGATATTTTTGGCTAGTTAACCTGAGTGTCATTTTCCCCATCTACAAAGTGGAGATTATGACAACAGTCTCTACTCAATAAACTATCATGAAGATTTGATAAGTTCACATACTTATGTGCTTATAAGTAGTAACTGGTACTAAAAGTACAAAATAAAAGTTATCTATTATTACCTTTTGTTTTTTGGAGATAAGGTCTCAGTCTATCATGGAGGCTGAAGTGCAGTAGGGCCCAAGCGATCCTCCTACCTCAGCCTCCTGAGTAGCTGGGACTATAGGTATGCACCACCATGCCTGGCTAATTTTATTAAATTTTTTATAGAGATGGGGGTCTCCCTATATTGCCCCGGCTGGTCTTGAACTCCTGGGCTCAAGCAGTCCTCCTACCTTGGCCTCCCAAAGTGTTGAGATTATAGGCATGAGCCACGCTCCCAGCACAATTATCATTATTATTACAAGATCTTATTACAAGACTGAGATACAGAAGCTAGCTGGCTAAACTCCTTGCTCCTGTTTACCAACTTTCTAGCTCACTCAATTCAGATCCTTGCTAGCTCTTTTCATAATCCCATGTCCTCCTCATAATCCTATGAGGTGTGAATTATTTGCCCTGTTACAAATTCTTACAGTGCTGCCTGAAAAAGAGATACACTAGTGTAGTCTAGAAAATGGAAGAGCACTGTAGAGACGACTAATTCGAGATTTTAACAACTCTCTTGCAGGTAGAAAGGCAATTGAACAGGATGACTCACAAGGTTTATACTGAAAAAGCTTACAGCTTTTTCTAAGAGCTTAGATTTTTTTTAAGTGACCAGCTCTATAAATGCAGTGATCAGAGCCCATGTTAGCTAGACCTAAAAAATAATAGTTGTAACACATGTATTTAAACTGTGATTTAAAAAATTAGATTATACACATGAAATTGGTTTGAATTACCTCGGCTTTAGAGAGTTGCCTGTCATTATCCGTGTCTATCTGTTTAAATGTCTCAATGCTCCGTGGTCCTTTGGTCACAGCATAAAGTTCAATCTCAAAAATCAGTGTAGCATCAGGAGGAATCTTGCCTTCTGCTAAGGGTATAAATTTTAACAGTTTAACTTACATGAAGATATGTTTCAAATATTTATTCATAAAGTACCATAACAATATTATATTATTTAATGTTGATAAGAATTGCTATCTGAATATTTAAAAATTTAATTTTTTCTCATCTTTTATAACTTTTTTTCCCTTTTCAATAGTTTTCTTTTTGTTTTTATTTTCTTTTTTTATAAATACTTTTTTAGGAATTTTTTTTCCATATGTTTCTAAACCAAGTCAATTCAAAGGACCTATGGAACCACTATTTCTTGCTTAATTTAAGTACAAATCATAAACTTTTTATTAATACCTGGATAGGACTCTCCATATCTGTGGGTTCTGCATCTGTGGATTCACCAGTCTTGGCTTGAAAATATTCATACAAAAAAAGGAGAGTTGTGTCTGTAATGAACTTGTACAGACTTTTTTCTTGTCATTATTTCCTAACCAAGATAATAATACCCTTTTACATAACATTTACATTGTATTAGATATTATAAGTAACCTAGAGATAATTTAAAGTACATGGGAAGATGTACAGAGGTTAAATGCAAATATGATGCCATTTTGTATCAGGGGCTTGAGCTTCTGTGGATTTTGGAATCCATGAGAAGGTCTTGGAACCAATCTCTAACAGGTTCTAAGGGACAACTGTACTCTCCTATGGAGATGCATAGGCAGAAAAATTTCAAAGCATAGATGAGTAATCTTTCAGAAAATGATTTTGTTTAGTTATTTGGAAGCATAAATGAAACATAAGTATCAATATATTTGTCTTTCAAATTTTCTATAGACATTAAGAACAATGATAGAAAAATCTAGTAACAGGCCAGGCATGGTGGCTCGTGTGTGTAATCCCAGCATTTTGGGAGACTGAGACAGGAGGATCACTTGAGTTTAAGACCAACCCGGGCAACATAGTGAGACCTTGTCTCTATTTAAAAAAAAAAAAAAAAGAATTAAAAATAAAAGAAAAATTCAGTTAACAATTTTACAAAGAAATTTCTAATCACAATACACATTTTTAAGCATTAAGTTGAATACCTCTCTTTATTTTTGTTTTTTTTTTTTGAGATAGAATCTCACTCTGTCTCCTAGAATGGAGTACAGTGGTGCTATCTCTCCTCACTGCAGCCTCTGTCTCCCAGGTTTAAGTCATTCTCCTGCCTCAGCCTCCCGAGTAGCTAGGATTACAGGTGCACACCAGGCACTGTATTAGTAAGGACGGGGTTTTGCCACATTGGCCAGGCCAGTCTTGAACTCCTGACCTCAGGTGATCTGCTGCCTTGGCCTCCCAAAGTGGTAGGATTACAGATGTGAGCCACTGCACTTGGCCAGAATAGCTCTCTTTAATTAAGTTAACCTATTAGCTGGTGTCACAGGCTTTTTTTTTTTTTTTTTTTTGAGACACTAGTCTTCCTCTGTTGCCCAGGCTGGAGTGCAATGGTGTGATCTCAGCTTAATGTAACTTCTGCCTCCTGGGTTCAAGCATTTCTCCTACCCCAGCCTCCCGAGTAGCTGGGATTACTGGTGCCCACCACCACTCCTGGCTAATTTTTGTACTTTTAGTAGGGATGGGGTTTCACCACGTTGGCCAGGCTGGTCTCAAACTCCTGACATCAAATGATCCACTGGCTCAGCCTCCCAAAGTGCTGGGATTATAGGCATGAGCCACCGTGCCAGGCCATGATGTCACAGGTGGTTTTAACAAGCTATGGGCTACTTCAGATAAACATTTCATGAAAATGACCTGCAGAAATGACTTGCTAAGGGGCAGCTGGTAGCTTGTGTCATCAGTATATTGCCAGTGTCCCACACAGTGCCCAATCTATTATAGGCAGTCCAATATTTGCCAAATGAATGACCCATATGACTTATTTTTAAAATGTTTGTGCTTGGAAGGAAACAGCAATTTCTTTAATAAAAAAGTGAAGCAATCTTGCTGAAGTCTTTATATAGTCTGAAGAGAAAAGAGTTTGTGAGTTATAGCCAAAAAGAGTAGCAGATTAGTAGTTTTCAAAGAGAGAACACAGAAAGATCTACCCATGCATCATATGACTAATGTAAAAATCCTCACCTAATGCACCACATATAACCTGACTTTAAAGTAGAATGCTAGAGACTGAATCAATGATCATTTTATAAAACCCATTCTATTTTCCCCAGTTATAATCTCCTTATGACAGAAAAACAATTACTCCTGACAATAGTTCAAGGCAAATTCAAAACACAAATTCAAATTTATTTATTTACTTTTTGAAACAGAATCTGCTCTGTTGCCCAGGCTTTAGTACAGTGGCAGGATCTGGACTCACTGCAACCTCCACCTCCTGAGTTCAAGTGATTCTCCTGTCTCAGCCTTTCGAGTTAGCTGGGAATACAGGCATGTACCGCCACATCCAGCTATTTCTTGTATTTTTAGTAGATGTGGGGTTTTCCACCCGCCTTGGTCTCCCAAAGTGCTAGGATTACAGGCGTTAAGCCACTGCATCCAGCCCAAAATACAAATTCAAATTTCTTAAGAAAAAATATCATAGGTACATATGCAGTTTCTGAACAATTTTGCTGTAAACATAGAAAATATTGGCCAGGTGCAGTGGTTCACTCCTGCAATCCCAGCACTTTGGGAGGCTGAAATGGGTCAATCACCTGAGGCCAGGAGTTCAAGACCTGCCTAGCCAATACGGTGAAACCCTGTATCTACTAAAAATACAAAAACTAGCTGAGGCATGTGCCTGTCATCCCAGCTACTCAGAGGCTGAGGCAGGAGAATTTCTTGAACCCGGAAGGCGGAGGCTGCAGTGATCCAAGATTGAACCACTGCACTCCAGCCTGGATGACAAAGTGAGATTATATCTCAAAAAAAAATATATATATATTGCCAATTACTTCTTTTTCTTGTAAATAACAAACTAAAGTATAAAAAGGAGAAAAATATGCATTTGCTACAGAACTACTTATGTTTAGAGAAGCAGATCAAAAAATAGGAGTTAACTACTTTTTTAGTTAAAGAGAATATACATTTAGTAGAAGTAAAGAATGTATACATACCGCATATATTGTTATTTAAGCACTAAAAAGTCACATGCATTTCAAGACATGCGGGGGTGCTCTGTGACATGAGACAAGGATATATTGCCGAAGAAAGACTTCTTCAAGTACTACCTAAAATAAAGTTATAGCTAATGTTAGGTCTTAATAACAAATTACTTTTAAAAGTTTACTTAATCAAGAAGTTGTCTGTTAAACAGTTACTTAGGATCTACACTGCAACTTTTAAAATAATGTAATCCAAGGTATTGTAATGCAGGCAAGGCCAGTATTCACTATGGTCCAATTTCCATACTTTTTGGGCCTCAGTTTCCTTACCTGTAAAATGAGGGTGCTGGTGGTATTACTAGTAAATTTATCACTTTAATGTTTGTTAGAGATACCTCCAATTGAATATGAACTTGTTTCATGTCAAACTTCTATATCCCTGAAGCAAGTTTCTGATTTATTAAGAGCTTAGGCAGCCTGGGTAGTCATTCATATCTAAGCATAAATTAGTTTATGAAAAGGATGAGCTAAGTAATCCTTTGCCTGATGGTAGTGGACGCTGCATGAGCACCTGACGATGACAGATGTGGGTGCTCCGGTGGTAGGCACAATGTGGAGGCATCTGATGACACAACACAAGACAGAAAGGAAAACTTTGAAAATGAAGAAGAGACTGAAAGGCAAACTTTGCCTGCGTCACTTTGCCTAGAAGTGGTCTCGACTTTTGACAACATTTTTAGCACAACTATTGCATTGAACTTAATTTATTTTCAATTTTCTTTCTCTTTCTCCCAGGTTCCTATACAAATAAAAACAGGATATATAAATTATGGTGCCATGGGAGCTATTCTGATGGGATCAAATTATTGGCAAAAAGCATTAAAAATAAAGCCGAAGTTATCTGGAAATTGTCTCTTTAGGAGTTTTAAGCCTGACTGGGTCTGACTTGCAGCACTGACCTCCTGCCAATCCAATGTGGGACCCTGATGCCCCGATTTTGCTGGAAATAACTCTTTTTTTAAAGATACTTTAAGTCCCGGGGTACATGTGCAGATTGTGCAGGATTGTTACACAGGTATACACATGCCATGGTGGTTTGCTGCATCCATCCCCCCATCACCTACATTAGGTATTTCTCCTAATGAAATAACAATCAATGACTAAGACAACTGCCTCAAAGAAGGCATGCCACTTCCAGGAAATATTTGGGAGCAATGTCAATATCTCATTTTGGAAAATTAATCTTTAACTGCATACTATTTCAAATAGGTGGAGTTAGCAGTGGCTCTAAATAGGATAAGGAGGCAGAGATTCTTTCTGTATAGCCCTCAAGCAGCAACTGGGAGCAAGAACCTAACTAAGCATGCAAGGTGCCTGTCTGTCAGTCTGCCCATCCTCCCTGCCTGCTTTAAAATTTTTCTTCTCTATTCTGCTACACTTAATTTTTGTAATTTAAAAATCTAATTTTGGAAAAATCAATACATGCATGATAAAAATTCCAAATGGTACAAAATGTTAGCGTGAAAAGAAATCTTCTCTCCTTGACCCAGAGGCCCCCTTCCCGTGAACACTTAATGTTATCAGATGACTGCCTATTCCCCAAGATGTATTCTGTGTAGATACATGCATATGTGAAACTCCTCCTCTGAAATACTAGCTCATAGAGGATCGGGAATAGTGTCTACTTTGGCCCAGTGCCTAGAACAAAGTTTGGCACTGATGCTCAATATATATCCCCAAAGTGGAATATAGTCTAGTTCACTTCTTTTTTTTTGTTTTGACAGGGTCTTGCTCTGCTGCCCAGGTTGGAGTGCAGTGGCATGACAGATCACAGCTCACTGCAGCCTCAATCTCTTGGGCTCAAGGGATCCTCCCATCTCAGCACCCTGAGTAGCTGTGACCACAGTCAGATACCACCACTCCTGGCTAACTTTTAAATTTTTTGTAAAGATGAGGTCTCCCTATATTGCCCAGGCTGCTTTCAGACTCCTGGGCTCAAGTGACCCTCCCACCTTAGCCTTTCAAAGTGCTGGGATTACATGCATTAAGCCACCATGCCTGGCCTCTACTTTATTTTTAACATATTAATAAGTGTAGCTCTACTTCATTCTTTTTACTGGCTTCACAGTACTTGATTGTATAAATATACTATAATTTATTTAATTTCCTATTGATGGATAGGCAGGTGGTTTCCAGCCATTTGCTACCTTCCCCCTCTCAAAATGCCTGCAGTGAATTTTCTTTTACATATACCTTTGTGCACATTTCTGGAAATTGAACTGGATAAGAAGATATGTGCATTTTCATTTTTTTTTCTTGAGATAGAGTCTTGCTCTGTTGCCCAGGCTGGAGTACAGTGGCCCAATCTCAGCTCACTGCAACTTCTGCCTCTGGGGTTCAAGCAATTCTCCTGCCTCAGCCTCCGGAGTAGCTGGGAGTACAAGCTCACCACACCCATCAAATGTTTCTATTTTTAGTAGAAACAAGGTTTTACCATGTTGGCCAGACTGCTCTTGAACTCCCAACCTCAAGTGATCCGCCTACCTCAGCCTCCCAAAGGGCTGGGATTACAGGCGTGAGCTACCATGCCTGGCCTGTATTTTCACTTTTGATGACAACTGTTAGAGAGGTTGAATGATTTACATTCTCAGCAATGGTGCTGGTTTTTCCATGCTTTTCTGCCAAGTTGTTTTTGTCTTTGGGAATCTAATGAGTGAAATATGGTGTCTTATTTTTGTTTTAATTTATCTTTAATTATAAATAAAAGTAGGTATTCTCATACACTTAAAGGCCATTTGTAGTTTTTTGTTAGTGCGCTGCTTATTTATGAATTTGGCTCATTTCTAGGGATATATCCTTTTCAGTGTTGGTTAGTAAGTTTTCATACATGTTACAAGTATTTTCCCATTTATTTGCTTTATCTAGGTTTTCAGATCTTTTTGCTCTAGGATTTTTAAAAATAGGCAAGATACTGAACAAATAAGATCATTTCTTGCACATTTGAAAGCTTGTCCTGTATTGGGGTAAGAGTAACTGACATTACTATATCTCAGATAGTCCTTTTACAATGTACCATTGCTGTCCTGTTACTCTAAACCCGCATGTTCTGGTTCCTGAGTTTTACAAATTTAACTTGGGTACTGCTTACCTAAGGTCTATGTTATAAACATTTATGTAATAATAACACATGCTGAAAACAAATAAAAATGCCTAAGGTAGAGCTTATAGAATATATACAATCATTGTGATCTTGCCACAATGTAGAATAAAGAACCCTGGCCAGAGATATATATTCCCACAATGTCATGTTATCTTTAAAAGGAAAAAGAGGGGACTGGACTGAACTAGATACAGCCGAAGGTAACTGGGCTCTATAGTTCCTTATTTCATCTTTCTATTTTTATTTATTTTACTTTTTTGTTTTTAATTGTGGTAAAATATACATAACATAAAATTTACCATCACAACGATTTTCAAGTGTGTTGTTCAGTAAAGTATGCTTACACTGCCATGCAACCAATCTCCAGAACTCTTTTCATTGGGCAAAACTGAAACTCTATACCCATTGGTCAACACTTCCCTTTTCCCTCTCACTTCAGCCTTTAGCAATCACCCTTCTACTTTGTCTCTACTAATTTGACTACTCTAGGTACCTCATATAAGAGGAATTATACAGTATTTGTCTTTTTGTGACAGTTTATTTCACTTGGCATAATGTCCTTAAGGTTGATACATGTGGGTACATGTCTCAAAATTTTCTTCCTTTTTAAATCTGAATAATATTCCACTTAATTTTTTTTTTTTTTTTTAATAGAGCAGGGTCTTGCTGTTGCTCAGCCTGGTCCTGGCCTCAAGTGATTCTATCCACCTTGGCCTCTCAGAGTGTTGGGATTACAGGCATGAGCCACTGTGCCTGGCTTCCATATATGCATATATTCATTTTGTTTATCCATTTCTCTATCTATGGACATGTGGGCTGCTTTCATCTTTTGGCTATTGTACATGGCTGCTATGAGTATGGCTGCACCAATATTTCTTTGAGATTGTGCTTTGAATTCTTTCAGACATATATACTCAGAAACCTATGAATTATTTTTTAAAGAACTCCAACAAGAAATTAAAATTAAACATCTTACCATAGCCTTCCTTTCCATATGCAAACGAAGGGGGTATAACTACTTTTCGCTTTTCTCCAGGGCACATATCCATCATAGCAATGTCCAGGCCTTTTATGACTTGCCCAACACCAAGAACAAACCATTTGGGGTGGCCTTCATTTTGTGTCCGGCTATAATAAAAAACAATACTTAAGTAAACTGATTTCAAGAAATCAAACTTGAAAATACAGCTGGGTGTTTAAAATTGAAGTCCTCTCTAACCATCATTCCCATTTAAGCACTCTTTCTAAAACCCTTAATGGGGTATTTGACTCAAACTTCCCTATAATCACCAGAAAGAAGTATGATTTGCCCAAAGCTAATCACTAAGAGCCATCTCATTTTTTAAAATTGTTATCTTTTGAAAAACTAGTGAACAGTTAACTTTTTATTTTTTTGAGACGTTGTCGCACTCTGTTGCCAGGCTGAAGTGCAATGGTGTGATCTCGGCTCACTGCAACCTCTGCCTCCTGGGCTCAAGCAATTCTCCTGCCTCAGCCTCCCGAGTAGTTGGGACTACAGGCACACACCACCAAGCCGAGATAATCTTGGTATTCAACAGTTAACTTTTTAATGGGTCTCCAGCCCCTAACTAGCTGCGTGGCTTGTACAAATAACTCATTTAACTTCTCTGAGTTTGTTGTAAAAAATGATGCAGCAGGTTTAGCTTTAAAAAGTCATTTTAGTGGTAATTTAAAATGGTATATTTTCTTACTAAATTCCAATAATAGAATTTATTAAATTCTTATTAAATTCTAATATACTGTAATATTTAATTAAATTACAAAATTGTTTAAATTCTTATTAAAATTCTCTATTCTAAATGGATGGAACTATCTTTCCCAGTCCTATCTTAGGGTGAAGAGAAGATTCTCCCTCTGAGTAATTAAATCAGAGTAGGCACCAGGTGGAATGGGGGAGCAGGGCCCACCAGAAGTCACCAGGGAAGTCATCGTTGTAGTGGCTTCTTGATAGTTAGAAAGTGGCCACGACCTATAGAAATTGTGCTTCTAAAGGCCAGAATTAAATCTCTTTATTTTATGTATTCCTCCGTAAAGACTCAATACTTACTGGCAAAGGAAAAATGTGAACATCCTTACAGGCAGAACCTGGATTTAATTCTGGAGGTCCCAAGGGTAATGGTGGTGGTTGGTGTATGTGTGGATGTATTGCATTTTTGATTTATTGGACCAACATTTTAATACCTTTTAAATAGAAACATTCAGTTTGTTAAAGAACTACTACCATGTAATATGTGATTTTTTCCCTATGCATAAAGGGCTCAACTTTTACTGTTAAAAAGTAAAACCCCAACCAACCAACCAATGAGGCTTCTGCTTGGTGGAGGCAGGCAAGATTGTGTACAACTGGATGCGTGGGAGCTCGCAGCATTTCCTACCTGCAGTAGAATTTCGAGCCGTCTTTAGCCAGGTAGCCGTCATAATGGGCATTTAGTAGGTCTCCCTTCTTGCTCATCTTAGAGCAGTTTTCTGGACGATGCAAAACTTCTATTTTCACTTCTTCGGTGTTCACCTCTATCTTTTGTCTCTGAGCAGTAAAAAGCCCCCACAAATAAAAGAAAACAATTAATCTAAATAAGAAATGCATGGTTTCTGGCGTCGGCTCCAGCAGAACACCGCGCTCCTCCCGCGTGTCACTCGCGCCCCGTGGCTGTCCCGCGGCGAGTTCCGACGCGTGGCAGGCGTTGTCCGGCGTCACAAAGGGCCGGGGCGGGGCCATGGACTAGGCCCCGCTCCGTCCTCCTCTTGCTGCGCGCTCAGCCCGGTTAACGCTGTTTCCAGGCCCTCGGGCTGACTGTCCTCAGTCTCTGAGATCGCACAGCATAGTCGCTCCGCTTCTTCTCGCTAAACCCGCATATTTTATAGCCGGTTTTCTCAGGGTTGGGTGACAACGTTTGGATTTTCTAAAATGAAATTGACATAAGACGAAATAAACAGCCTCGGATGTCGTAGAGTGAGGGAATATGGTTGTCATTTCCGGAAGCAAAAGGCTTCTAAGACCATTAGGGGACGAGCAAATACTGGGGTGAGGGAGAGGCATGATGGAAGAGGAGCGTAAAAAACAGGTTGGCAGTGGCTTTCTGGATGCTTCCGGGGTATTCTTGAAGCGCATTCTTAGGTAGGAGCTTTGCATTCAGAGGTTTCAGGCTGATTGGCACAACGCGAAGGCCAGCCAGACGCGACGAAACCGCGGTGCCGCAGCTCCTCCGCCTGGCTGCCGGCGTTCCCAAGAGCAGACCTCCACGATTCAGCGTCCGTCGCTGGCTTGTATTTCTTTCTCCCGCCACTCGGGTTCGCCCTTCATTCGAGGGCCAGTGGTAGTGCGGGAAATGCTCTTTCGACTTTTTTGTACCAATCCCATGGGATACGTTATTTTACACATCAGTCAAGAAAACTTGAGTATTGGACATTTAGTCCCACTCTCACTGCTAATACGCAGCAGGGATTTTGCCAAATCTGTGACAAGTCCACCTACCCCCCTTTTAATATGAAAACCTTTAAAATACACAGAAAAGTTGAATTTTACAGTCAACATTCCTATACTCACCACCTAGATCCTATCATTTAACTATATTCGATTTGTTATGTATACATCCATCAATTCACCTTACTTCCAAGTGAACACCCAAAGGCTACCCAAACCAGAAAACCTGCAAAGGCCTGCATTCTCCTGGATTCGGTTCTGGGAGTAGAGCTGCTACTCCACCTTAGTGATGCGAAGAAAAGCTGCAGCACCCAGCCTGATTCATGTGCTTTGTTTAAAGTTTGCAAAGGTCCATAAACCTTAAAATTCATGTCGATTATGCAAGATGACTATTGCGTCCAAGCGGGAGTTTCAAAAATCATAAAAGCTAGGGGAAAGTCCCCATTTCTAGAATAAAATCCCAAAGTCGAGTTCTAAGTCTTAATATCCTAAATAAAACTGTGGCTATCCAACGTTAATTATGGCGTGATGACAGTTCCTTTGGGGCCATCGCTATTCTTTGAAAGGACACCGACTGCTGCACACTGCCTTCTTAGGAGATAATTTCAGACCCCCTGAATGTGAGCAAATTACGAAGCAAACAGAAATAAAAAGGCTTTTATTTATTTTTGAAGAAGAAATAATCACCAAAAGGACCTGAGGCTTAGTTACAGGAAAACCCGGGAGAACTAAGTGCCCGTGGGATGAGTGCGCTGGGAGCTCCTCCTTGGGTGAGCCCCGGGGCTGCGCGCGCAGCGGAGCTCGAAGGCCTCTGCCCCGGGGGCGGTCGGCCAGGGCCTCGGCGACCAAGCGGAAGAGTGGGGAGCCTCAGGGTCGTTGGCTACGGGCCAGAGGGAGCAGTAAGGTGGCCCTGGAAGGGAGGCCGACGGTGCGACGCGTCGAACCGCCCTCCTCGCGCAGCCTTGGGCTAGGCGGCAAGGCCGCAGGCCGCGCCCGCTCCTTCAGCCCCGCCGCCGGGGAGGGGTTTCCCGGGACGATCCGGCCCCTTTCATCCAGGAAGTGAATGCGACGTCGGGGTCAATGAAAAACAAACTGGGAGCCCGGGGCGAAGGAAGGCAGGCGAGGAGGAGGCAGCGCCGGGGCCAGTGAGGGAGCAGCCGAGCCGCGGAAGCGCGAGCAGGAAGCCGTTTGAGGTCGCATTTTTGCCGCTTTGGCGGCCTCCGCCGCCGAGGCTTACCCAGGGATGTCTGGGCCCGCGCCTCGCGGTCCCCGAGCTCCAAGCGGCAATCGCCGTTCCGGCCCGTAAGAGCCGCCACGTCTCGGCGGCGCGCGAGCTCAGAGGGCGGCTTCGTGCCTTCGGCGGGCCCCGGAGGAGGGGTCCCGGGCGGGCTGGGAGGGGCTGCCCCAGGCCCCGCGCCTACCCCATCACCGCGGCCGGCGCCGGGCCGAGAGGATGTGTGGTGTGGGGCTCTGAAGCATGGAGGGGGTTCTGTACAAGTGGACCAACTATCTCACAGGTATGTGGGCTCGCGTGTTGGGGGAAGCGGGAAGAGGTGGAGGGCTAGGACGGGCTTAAGCAGGAGGCTGTGGAGAAGGCGGGTCCGGGGAGCCTCTTCCTTTGCCTGGGCTTCCGGACCCTCAGAGTGAATTCGCTCTACTCGATTCCGGGGCTTGTTGAGTCCTTCTGGCCTCTTCAGGGGAGTGTTTGAGACTGCGCAACTTCTAGAGGGTGGGAAATGGACCTGCCACTTCTTTGCTAGTGTAGTAATACTAATCCTTGCCTTCTGTAGCCACTGGAACAATTCTCGGTCACTCTACTTGTGTTGTTGCGATCTCCGTCTTTATTCACACTTAGTATTCATACTTCTAAGAACATTTTGTTAATAACCGAGTTGCGGGGTATTGGACTGGAATGGACCCTTTAAAATCAAGATTTAATTTTAAGAACTCTTTTCTGGATTTCTTTTAATTTTCTTAACAACATTTTATTTAAAAAGTTCTCTTGTTGAGGTTGTTCGAGCTTAGCTGGCATGATTTTGGAGGCTGTCCCCAGATAATATTTTCTTAGGGATTGTCAATGAAGTATCCTTACGTTGGGGAATTCTGTTAACTGTGTGAGAAATAGTGGAATAAAGTGCCAGTACACAGAAGGGGAGCAGGCAAGTCACTTTCACCTGTGAAGAGGATCGGAAGCAAGAACTTTGAAGGTTTAAATGTTTTTGTAGAAATGAGAGACCAGCAGGAAAGGGCCCCTTTCCGTGACATTGGCAGTCTGGCTTATTTAAAAGCTCCATAAATTTGAGTTGTAGTCCAATCTCTGCCAGCAACCAACATTCAAGGCAAGTCAGTTATTCTTTCAGGACTTCAGTCTGATAAGGCCAGGGTAATCAATTGTTTTGTCCCGTACATGCCTTCCAACTCCAGAATTCTGTGATCTCACCAAATGAGAGGTTGATTTTAAAATAAATTTGAACAGTAAACAGATTTTTTGGGGGTCTAGCATAATAGGCAAATCGTGACTTGCTGCCCACTTACTCTGCCAAAAGTATCGAATCCCTTAGTAATTGTATGGTACTCTCAACTTGCGTCCACCTGATCTTGTGCAAAATGTGCACATAAACTTTTTAAGGCATAAGCACTGAGCTACAGTTACACCTGCTTTTTGATTTATTAGAATTCTAAAGCCAGATTTATAGCAGCAAATGCTTTTAACATTTATGATACACAGGTGTTTTGTTTTGTTCACACTAAAAAGTTTATTTCTGTAAGTGACATGTTGTAATAGGAAACATTTAAAAGTTAAACAAATATTTTTTATTAGACATTTTCATTTGGGTCATTGTGAGAGCAGTTAGACTGTTTGGTTGAGGCATAGTGTTAACGGTTAAAGACAGTAGAGTGCTTCGCGCCTGTCATCAGCACTTTGGAAGGCGGAGGCGGAAGGATTGCTTGAGCTCAAGACCAGCTTGGGCCACATAGGGACACGTGGTCTCTCCAAAAAAAAAAAAGTTAGCTTGGTGTGGTGGTGCACGCCTGTAGTCCTAGCTACTGAGGAGGCTGAGGCGAGAGTATTGCTTCAGCTGGAGAAATGGAAACTGCAGTGAGCTAGGATCGGTGAGCTATGGTTGTACCCACACATTCCAGCCTGGCTAACAGAGCAAGATCCTTTCTCAAAAAAAAGGCAATCAGTAGCTTCTATTCTTTGAGATAAAATGGTCATCTCATTGCAAATGTTCCTAAGCACCATCTCATGGAGGTCATGCCAGAGAAATTATTGGGCCATTACTGAGATGAGTCATAATTTGAGAGTTGAGGTGAAACCTGGTTGTGGTTGCGATTTCCTCATCTCCCATGGTATTAAATAACTAGTGGTTGAGCTTTTAACCACGTGATTTAGATTTTAGTCTTTTCGGGGCATTTAGTTAACTTCTAGTATGCATGGTGGAAATGAAATCTTTTTTTGGGAAGAATTTCATTTTTAAAATTTAAATTTGGGTCGATGGCATGCTAATGATTAATTTTAGCTCATCTTAGGTCATAAGGATGAGCAGCTGTTGATACTAAGTAATCTTAGTGTAGTGATAGTGTTGTTCGGGCAGGGTGGCTCATGCCTGTAATCTCAGCACATTGAGAGGGTGAGACAGGCAGATAGCTTGAGATCAGGAGTTTGAGTAGAGAGTAAGAATTTCAGTAACATTTTGTAGTTTGAGATAAAAAGAATGTGTTTTATTTGAAAAGAATTTTAAAAGGAAAACCTGTGAGTCTTTTCAACAGATGTTACCCTCTGTTATGTAAGTGTGTGAATCAATTAGAAATTGTTTTATTAAATATTTCTTCAAAAAGTATAATTAACAGGCTTGATTATATTAGTATGTTCAACCACTCACCTTTCATGTTGCTGCAGATTCTAAATGAATCATTTTGCCCAATATTTGTTTTAAAGAGATATTGAATTGCAGTACTACAGACTTGCAGAATCATAATTTGTTCTATAGGCCCACTAGACCTGGGCAGAGGAGTGTATTTTCACCACTCCCTGCTTACAATTTGTCAGGGTAAATTAGTGTTTGGAAAGATAACATTTTTATCATTTCCATGCATGGTCAATTACAGTATACTCTCAAAGGTATATTGTATGTCTGTATTCTCAGGGGTAATATGAAATATCTGCCGGGTGTGGTAGCCCACATCTGTAATCCCAGCACTTTGGGAGGCTAAGGGGGCAGGATTACTCGAGTCCAGGAGTTTGAGACCAGCCTAGACAATATGGCGAGACTTCATCTCTATAAAAAATTGAAAAATAAGCCAGGCATGGTGGCACTTCTGTAGTCCTAACTACTTGGGAGGCTGAGGTGGGAGGACCTTTTGAGCCTAGAAGGTCAAGACTACAGTGAGCCATTTTCATGCCACTGCACTTCAGCCTGGGCAGCAGAGCCAGACTCTTGTCTCAAAAAAACAAAACAAAACAACAACAACTACTATCCCTGAAATATCTCACTTTTGGGGTATTTGTTCATTCATTTATTTATCGAGTCACTTGAGAAATGTATTTTTTTGGTACCTCTTATGTGCCAGGCACCGTTCTATTTGCTGGGAATGCAGTGATGAACAAGATGAGGTCCATGTACCAAAATAACTCACTTTCTAATTTGTTTGGGTCTCACTAGGGAATACTCTGTTGTTTCATAAAAAGAAATTTTCCGGGAACCTGAAAGTTGCTGGTTTTTAATTGTTTTAGATGTCTGTCTTTCTGAGCTGTATTACTGCATTTCCTGCCTTCCTAAACAAGGTTACAAAGTAAAATTTAATCTTTTATGATGACTCAGTGTTGTCATTCAAAGGTGTTACAGGTAAATTCTTTTGGGAAAATAAGTCCTGGATGTGTATTAAAGTGTAAGAATGATTGACCTATCTCCCCTTTCAGCACTATCTGACCTTGGAAAGATCAAATTAATCATGTGGCAGGCTATGGCAAAAGTGACCAGCATTTGAACACCCACAGTTTAAAATGTACCTTTTACTCATGAACACTTGGGCTGAATTGTTATTTAATAGTCACAGAAATAACAAGGGCAGTCACACTGCCCCCAGCATGGTCACAGGGTTAGTAGTCAGTGAACTGTTGTAAATTAGTAGCATGCTTGATAAGACTCCAGGGAACACCCAAGTTTGGCCTGAAAGAGGAGTAGGGGTTGGGTACCAAGGAAAGCCATCATCCTTGTCACTAGCTTTGCCATGGAGCCAAGTCTGTGATAGATGTGAGCTCTAGTCACTGAATAAATATCAATTGAACAATTGCAGTTTCTAGCATTTCTGCCTTAGGTGTGCAGCTGCAGAAAAGGGAAGAGGAGGTCGTATGGGGAATCTATGTTCTTAACACAGGGTATGTGGTTTCTGTGTAAGAGACTAGAATTCATTTAGCACTCACTGTGTTTAAGGGAGTTTGCTTATAAATACGGATTTTATAAGAGGCACATTGCAGAATTATAGAGCTAGGTGGCACTTGAGAGGTCATCTTGTTCAACCTACACATTTTAGAGACTGGGAATTTTAGAAATTTATTGAAATGAAAAGATTTGCCCCCAGGGTATGGTTATCCAATTAAAGAATGATAGTAGAGGTGAGACTAGACTCCCTGTTTTCTGTGGCTTTTCCACCTGTTCGTTTTTAGGGAAAGAGGGCAGTTATGCTGTACCCGCTTTAGGGCTGTTGCTGAGGATGGGCCTTATGGGTTCTTAATGAGAACACTGTGAGCCAGAATTAAAAGTATTACTCCCTTTGTTATTGCTGATCTGGAGATTTCTCCTGAAATCCCTCCCAATAAACTGGAGACTGATGCAAAAACATTTTTGGTAAGGCTTGGTGATGAACAATTCAATTGTGAGTATGTTGAGAGCCAAGAAATAATGTGGATGGCTAGTTTTGAAATCACAATTTTATGTGTGATGAAAGTAATGTCTTTCCAACTGACCTTTTGTTATTTATGATCTTTTTAGGTTGGCAGCCTCGTTGGTTTGTTTTGGATAATGGAATCCTATCCTACTATGATTCACAGGATGATGTTTGCAAAGGGAGCAAAGGAAGCATAAAGATGGCAGTTTGTGAAATTAAAGGTAAGTGAATATATAGAATTAGAGGAATTGGAGGTTAAAATTGTCAAGGGTTCTTCAGCCTACTCCAAACAAGAGGAAAAAGGCATTTCTAACCACTAGGGATCTTCTAATACCATTTATATCCTTAGCAGTTAAGAGTGGCCTTTCATCACAGTTAACGCAATTAAACAAAGTTTTTGATAATTCTCCCTCTACACATGTATTTTGAATGGAAATAACTTTTGCTAATCTTCCAATTTGGACTTGACAGTTTCTTGTGGATACTACTTTAGTGTCCATCTTCAGTCTACAAGCATTTTCTTTCATTCTTGTTGTAAATAATAGAAAGATATTGTGAAGGTTGGAAGCTGAACTCTAAAGATGATGGGGCCAGCTCTGTAGGGTTTTGATAAAGTATGAAGTCGGAGTCATAAACTCTGGGTTTTTGCTGAATTTGGAGGTAAGTTCTTCTGGGTAGTAGAGATTTTTTTGTTTGTTTCCTTCCAAAAGGGGAGAAATAAAGCAATAGGTCCTGCTGTCATTTTCATGAAGGAAGATTTTTATGGACCATTGATTCATTTGTGTGTGTGTTTGGGGTGAGTGTGGTGGAAGCAGGTAGAATGAAATTATATAAAATAGTAGTGAAAAGTACTGAATTATTCAAAGAGAATGAAGAAAAAACTAGAGCACCAGGGGAGTGATTGTTCAACTCCCTCCTGGTCGTTTTTCATTTCTCCACTCTAGCTTGAATGTGTCCATGAAGTGTGTTTCCTTTCACGTAGTGAGCTCTGGGTCATAGCTATCAAATACCCTAGCGACATCTTATTGAGGTATACATTTTCTTGTTTAGATTAAACCATAGCAGCAGCCAGTGTATTATTCTGCATTTTCCAGGGCTGGATTGCTCCTTTCATGTAATTTTGCAATAGTTCTTAGTAAGATTTAGCCATGGAGACAAAAGATAATTTCTGCTTTGGGTGTATATTCTTTAGCTACACAGCTAGCTTTTCACCTTCACCTCAGATTCACCACCATTAGGGATCTTTCTGCAGCAGTGATTCTCTGCATAGGGTAGATCAGTGTCATCCAGGGAGCTTTCTCCAAACTTCTCATGTCTGCCAGGTGATTATGGCATGTGCCCTTTAGTTGAGAATTACTGCCGTTTTAATGGAAGGGAGTTATGGTTATATAAGATATAGGAGCACTTTATCCTTGTGTATTGTTACTTGTATGTTCTCTAAAATATTTGGGGTATTATTTTGTTGTTTATTTTTAATAAACGTACTGAAATGTGTATTAAAAACTGTTGGGTTTTAGTATACTCATTTTTAACTAAATGTCATCACCCATAATGTTTCAGAACTTCTCTTTTGAAATTACTTATGAACAGTTTATAAATCATTTAGGAAAAACTCATTCAAAGCATTGGTTTTTATTTTTTTTAAAAAAGTATTAATAATAGTTTTATCTTATTCTCAGATTTGATTCCAAATGAGATTAAATCAGAAATCCAAACTACATTCAAAGTTCAAAGATTTGCCAACTTTGAGGATATTTAAAAGACAGCTGCAGAATTCTAAGACAATTCCAAAATGGTTTCAAGGCATGGGAGCATCTTTTTTGTTGCTGTTTAACATTATGACTTTATTAAAGAATCACATACAGAAAATGATACAAATATTAAATAATGTTCAGGTTGAAGAATGTTCACAAAGTGAAAACACCTGGGTAACTACCACCTAGCTCCAGAATTAGAATATTATCAGCATCTCAGAAGCCTCCCCCTCCAGTCCCCTTAGCCACTAATCTTCCTGAAAGATAGCCATTAATTTGACTTTAATTGCCGTACATAAGTCTTGTCTACTTTTGAACATTTTATAAATGGAATAATTCAGTATTTTCTTTTGTATCTGGCTTCTTTTACTCAACATCATGTTAGTGAAATTTATCTATGTTGTTCTATGTAACAGTAGTTCAGTCATTCTCATTATACAGTGTTCCACTGTGTGAATATCTCACAATTTTGGTATCCATCCTAGTATGAAGGATTTTTGGGTTATTTCCATTTTGGGACTACAGTGACTAAAGCTGCCATAAACATTCTTACACATTTATTGAACATATGTGTGCATTTCTGTGTAGTGTATGTCTAGAAGTGGAGTGGAATGCTAAGGCATTGAATATTCATACATTCAGCTTTAATAGATGTTAAAGAAAAAAGTATTCTTGAGACTTGTTGAACTGATATGTCAGACTTTATTTTGGACTGTTGTGGTAGATATAGGGACTATTGCATTGGAGGAGAGAGACTGGACTCAACTTCCAAGTACAAGGAAAAGTGGAAATTTATAGCCAAGGAGCAGGGTTAGGGGCAGAGGGTGTCAGTGGAGGGAAAGTTACTAAGAGGTAAGTGGGGATTCTGGCTAAACTGATCTAACAGGATTCTTGCTGAAGGCACGTTGAGGCCACAGTGATCAGACATTGCTGGACGGTTGTAGGGAATGAAGAATGTGGTCAGATATCAGGGGTGGGTGATGAAATATTTTGTTACGGGATTCTGGCTAAATTGACTTAATAGCATTCTTGCTAAATCTGGATTCTACAAGGATGAAGAAGGAAGCCTAAGTGAGAATAGGACTCAAATGAAGCTGGCTGAAACTTGGTCAAGAAGAGAATCTTTTTCTTTTTTTTTTTGAGACAGAGTCTCACTCTGCTGCTCAGGCTGGAATGCAGTGATGTGATCATGGCTCATTGCAGCCTCAACCTCCTGGACTCAGGTGATCCTCCTATCTCAGCCTCCTGAGTAGCTGGGACCAAGGGAAACATCACTATGCCCAGCTCATTTTTTTGGTTTTTGTAGCTACAGGGTTTCGCCTTGTTGCAAAAACCAGGCTGCTTTTGAACTCCTGAGCTTAAGCAGTCTGCCAACTTCAGCCTCCCACAGTGTTGGGATTACTCGCATTAGCCACTATGCCTGGCCAAGAATCTTTTTCACAGATGATGCCAGATGTTTTCCAAAGTGATTATATTAATTTTTTCTGTAACCAATCTGAGTATTAGAGTTCCAGTTGTTCTGCATCTTTGCCAAAACTTGGTATTATCCATTTTAAAAATTTGGAATATTTCTGGTGTTTGTAGTGGAATCTCATGTGGTTTTTAACTTGCATTTCTTCAATAACTAATGATGTTGAGTACTTTTTTAGATCTTAGCCATTTGAATGTCCTCTTGTCTGGCGTGTTAGCTCATGTCTATAATCCTAGCAGTTTGGGAGGCTGAGGCAGGCAGATCGCTTGTGCTCAGGAGTTCGAGACCAGTCTAGGCAACAAAATGAGATTCCTGACTCCACAAAAAGAAAAAGAAAAGTTTGAATATTCTCTTCTTTTGAAGTCCCTTTTCAAGTCTTTGGCCCATTTTCTAACTTTGACTATGTTTCATATTAATTTGTAGGAGTTCTTTGTATAGTCTGGATGAATCTTTGTATTGCACATGTTTTCTTCCGCTCTGTAGTTTATGTTTTCATTTTGTTAATGATACCTTTTGAGGAACAGAAGTTCTTAATTTCAGGGAAGTCCAATTTGTTAATTTGTTTTATTATATCATTTTGTGACTCACTGAAGACATCTTCTGTGTTACTTTCTTGAATGTTTATTGTTTTACCTTTTATATTTAGGTCTGTATTAGGTCTGTACTTGATTTAATAGCAACCTTTCCCTCAGTGCACCATGGAAATAGCTTTCTCACAAAGCAAGTGACCATGTATGTGTGTCTTTTTTCTGGACTGTCTATTCTGTTCTGTGGCCCTATTTTTTTTTTAAATCCCTGTGCCAATATCACATTGTCTTAATTTCTTTAGCTTTATTCTCTTTGGATCTGATAGACAAAGTCTCCTAATTTTGTTCTTTTTCTTGTATTGTCTTGGCCATTGTTAGCCCTATGCATTTCTTTAGACATTTTAGAATCTGCTTATAAATTTCCACAGCTATCTGCTGGAATGTTTGGAATTGTGTTGAATCTACAGATCAATTTGAGAATTATATTCTTGATGATATTGACTCTTCTGTTCCATTAACTCTGTTAACTCTGTTTAATTAGGTATTTAATTTATCTCAGTAATGCATTGTAGTTTTGTGTTTAGAGGTCTTGTCCATCTTTTTTTTTTTTTCTTCATGTTTTTGGAAGCATCATTTTTAAGTTTGTTGCCTTTTCAGGTGACAACTTTGGAGGGGACCACCCTTGGTTGGATACATAAATTCTGGTATGTTTAAAAATGAGTCATATTATTTTAGTTTCATCTTGTAGCAGCATCATTAGAAATTAGAACATTGCTTTCTTTTAAAGTAACTATTGGTGTTTTCACTAGTATTGGCAATTAGTAAGGAAGAGTTACTCTTAGCTTTAGGATTTCAGTAGTTTTATCCTAGCCTAGAAATCTTTTGCACTCATAATTGATTGTTGCATGGTTGTATGTTTCAGTGTTTACATCTAAGAATGGCCCATATAAGTAGAATAATAAGATAGCAAAGCTTTGTGTCACTTACTTACCATAGTACACTAAGCATCTGGTCAATATTTATAGCAATTCATTAAGTTGGGGCTTCTGCCAGACTTTTCTGGGCCCCTCATAATTTGGCTCCTCCTAGCTTGTCTATTCATGATTATGTTTTTTTTTCTTTTCTTTCTTTTTTTTTTTTTAGAGACAGGGTTTCACTCTGTTGCTCAGTCTGAAGTGCAGTAGTGAGATTGTAGCTCATGGCAGCCTGTACTCCTGGGCTCGAGCGATCCTCTGGATCCTCTGGAGGCCTTCTGCCTCCCAAGTTGTTGGGTCTACAGGTACTGGGAGTACATACTTGCACCACTGTGCTGGCCAAACGAATATGAATATTAGTTTGCAATATAATGGAAGCCTCCATTTATGCTTGTTTCCTGATGTTCTCAGTACATTCTACATTTATTTTCTCATTTAAGCTTTTTCTCATTTATTTTCTTAACTAAATCCTGCTCTCTTCAAATTCTTTTTCTTGAAGCCTTTTTAATTTCCTGTCTTAAATTACTTTCTCTCATAATTATGCAATAAATCTCTGCACAAAAGAGTTAAACATTTATGTATTCTGATTGTTTTTGGTGTGTCAGTTTGTTTCTTGGTTAAATTGTCAACTATATAGAAGCAAAGACATCTTTTTTTCTTCCCCTCTATCTTCCCTTCTACTAGCACTACTCTGAAATGAATAAATAATTATTGATGAATGACAGCTTAACACAAATTTTGTTTTACAAGAAAGACTTGGGATTGGCGCATTATAATTCCTGATTAGCTCTCTTTTCTCAGAGCATCAAAGGAGGTGTGTGTGTAAGAAAAGAGGTGGAGAGAGGGGAAGAGGTGAATGTCTTCAAAATATACATGCCTTCCATGTGTTATGCTGTGATTCATAATTAAGGGCATACGTAGAGTTAATTTTCTGATAGAAGGTCGCTGTAGTTGTCATTTATTACATTCCTTCTATATGTTGGGCACTATTCTAGTCTTGGGGGATATGGAAACAAAGACTTTGCTTTCAAGGAAATCAGTAAGAAATATATGATAGTGTAACATTCACTGCAGTTGTTTTTAATAGGATAAGTGGCCCCAAGGTGGCAGGGGGTGGGGGTGGTATCTCACTTCTCAGTAGTTAGTATGTCCCTGTTTTCTGTTCCATACTCTGTCATTGCTTTAGCACCATTGTCACCCTGGGTCTATGTGAGAATGTTGATTTGGAAGGTGCCACTGGGTGGTGCCTTAGGGAGCAGCACTGCCTGCATCATGAATGATAGTTTGTTGTTTTAGGTGTATGAAGTATCTGATACCGTGTGATTAGATGATTATTTGATTCCCCTTAAGTTACTTAAGTCTATAACTGCATTTCCCCTTTGTTTATCATCATAGTTCATTCAGCAGACAACACAAGAATGGAATTAATCATTCCTGGAGAGCAGCATTTCTACATGAAGGCAGTGAATGCAGCTGAAAGACAGAGGTGGCTGGTTGCTCTGGGGAGCTCCAAAGCATGTTTGACTGATACAAGGACTAAAAAAGAAAAAGGTAACTATAAACTTTTCCTTTGTGACAAGAGTACTTTCTGAAATATAAATATAAATTATAAATTAGCCTATCCACTTTTAGTATCTGTCCAAAGGAAATAATTAGAAATGTAAATTTACATATATCTTTATCATAGTAAACATGTTGTAAAAGTTATAAATTTAGGGGAATAGTTCAATACACTTGTGCTTGCTTTTTTTTTTTTCCTGCAACCTCCACCTTCCATGTTCATGTGCTTCTCCTGCCTCAGCTTCCCGAGTAGCTGGAATTACAGGCACCTGCCACCATGCCTGGCTAATTTTTATATTTTTAGTAGAGACAGAGTTTCACCATGATGGCCAGGCTGGTCTGAAACTCCTGACCTCAGGCAATCCACCTACCTTGGCTTCCCAAAGTGTTGGGATTACAGGTGTGAGCCACTGTGCCCGGCCTAAACTCGTACTTTCATTGGCTGATATATATTTAGTAAGATGTTTAAAAGGGATTTTAATGTGAGAAAATGCCCAAGGTTAAATGGTCATTGAAATGCAGGATTCAGAATTATGTATAGTGTTAGAATTCATTGGCTGTCTTAGGAAAGGTGTATAAGAATTGGTCAGATTTGGAAGTGGAATTTGTGGGAAAGAGACTCACTTGTCACTGTATAATAAAAAATATTTTTGGAAATTGAAAGCAAAGCAAGTGATTTATGTTATTAGTTGAATGATATGCAGATATAATGTGAAAATGATAATTTCTTGTTAGTGAGATTATAGTTTGTTTTACTTCATTTTCTGTTGCTTTGACACATTACTTGAGACTGTGTAATTTATCAAGAAAAAAGGTATGACTTATGGCTCAAGAGGCTGGACGTTCAAGATTGAGTAGCTGTTTCTAATTGGCTTCTGGTGAGGGCCTCATGCTGCATTATAGCATGGTGGAGGAAGCAAGGGAATGCGGGCGTGTGCAGAAAGACCAAACACAAGAGGCAGCCTCAATATATAACAACCCACTCTCTCAGTAACTGATCTAGTCCCAAGAGGTCGAGAACTCACTCACTCCTTTGCAGAAGGTATGAATCCCCTTTAATGACCTCTTAGAGGTACTACTTCCCTAACACTGGCACACTGGGGGCCCAGCTTCAACATGAGTTTTGCTGAGAACAAACCATATTCAAACCTTAGTAGAGTTGCTTGATTTTTCTTTTCTATATTTTTTCTATTTCAAAATTTTTTATTAAGTATGTATTACTTTTATAATTAAAAAATACTAATCAATTACATTGGTAGAAACAAGTAAATTATAAGTATTGAGAAATGGAGGCAGAGGATTGAATTTATAACAATTTTGAAATATGTGAAAGCATTACAGAATATGGCTACAGGTAGGATAAGAAGGAATGGATATTTACAATAGCTAAAAGGTGGAAATAACCCAAATGTTCATTGGTAGATGAATGGGTAAACAAATGTGGTAAATATATACAATAGAATTTTACTCAGCCTTAAAAAGGAAGGAAATTGTGACACATGCTACAGTATGAATGAACCCTATAGACATTATAATGAGTGAAATAAGCTAATCACAGAAGGACATATAGTCTATGATTCCACTTAGATGAAATACCCAGGACAGTCAAACTTATACAGACAGAAAATAGAATGTTGGTTCCCAGGGCCCAGGGGGAGGTGGGAATAGGGTTAGTGTTGGGTGGGTACAGAGCTTTAGTTGGGGAAGATGAAGGCATTCTGGAGATGGATGGTGGTGATGGTTTTACAAATACAAATGTACTTAATGCCACATTTTAAAGTGAAAACTTAAAAGTGGTTAAAATAGTAAATTTTATGTTTATGTATATTTTACCACAATTTAAAAAAAGAAAGAATGAGTTTAAGTGTGAGCAGGAATTTATTTAGGTTAGATTAAATGAGCAGATAGAGCTGCTTTGTCCACTCTTGCGAAAGTGGCCTTGTGGCTAGGACCAGAGAACAAGGCCACTGGGACCTGGCCCAGGGAGTATGGAGAAGCACCAGAAATTTACTCTATGAATTTTTTTCCTCTGTAGCTTATACTTCTAGTTTAATACGTATTGGCTTGTGAGTGGTTGAGATTATAGCTGGATGTTTAGTTTGTCCGGAGATGCTAAGGAAGAAAGTATGCTCTTAATAAAAAATTTTGAAAATAGTGTAATGTGAAAATGAAACTGAAGGAACAGAAGAAAATAAATGAATATATACAGTAGTTTTAATTACATAAAAATTTAAAACTTCTTTGTGCCAAAATACATTAAATTGAAAGAGAGCTAACAGACCTGGAAAAGGTCCTTGCAGTATATAAGAAAAAGGAAAGATTACTGTCTTTAATTTATAAGAACTGTTACAAACTATCAGTTTATATTGTTAAGAGAAAAACCAGCATCAGAGCTGGAAAAAATATACAAAGGACAAAAAATAAAAAATGATTTACAAAAGAAAACTGAGTACTTTTTAAATGGAAGATGAGTAATGGAATGGAAATATCCTGTATAAAACATCCAGTGACCCTGTCTCTGGAAATTACCTGAACATGGCAGGCATATAACTGTCAGCATTTTCTCAATTTTCTAGAGAAGATGTTTCCTTAGGGCTTTTGTGATCCTATTCCCAAGGTCTCACATTTCTTGAGCTATAGGTATTTATATTCATTGTCTTTTTAAATGATTACATTTTGTTATATTGCCCAAAGAATATGAAAATGATCTAACTGGATATTTATATATGTTCTTTTCAGAAATAAGTGAAACTAGTGAATCGCTGAAAACCAAAATGTCTGAACTTCGCCTCTACTGTGACCTCCTAATGCAGCAAGTTCATACGATACAGGAATTTGTTCACCATGATGAGAATCATTCATCTCCTAGTGTAGAGGTAGAGCAAAGAGGATCTCTCTATGTGTGGTTATGCTTTGGAGTACTCTGGGGGGATCCTCAGTCATCCCATAAGATGATGGACAGGAATTTTCACATTGAAGTATTTTCAGCTTTTCTGGGATCTGCTTACTGTGGACTATCTGGAAATCTGCAGCATCTTCTCGTTTGTGTCTGTGTGGCCAGAGAAGAACACGAAGCTGCATATTTCTCCAGGGATCAAGGCTTGTCTTTTTAGCCACTCTGATAATTTGGAGGTTGGAGTTGGGAAGAAGCATTCCAGGCTTTGTTCTCCAGGCTAATAGCATAAATTCACTGAAAAGCCGCTATTCTCTTTCTTTTGGTAATAATGTCCCTGCTTCAACTATGGTAGTTGATAACTTATCTTTATGAAATAACTTAAATCCTCAGAACAGTGACTTAGGAATCAAAACTCAGATTAGTAGGATCCAGCTAAAATAGGCTCATTCTTTCTGATAAAATTGTACCAGTGATCTGTACCACTCTCTGGGTGAAAGGCCAGCATGTTGCCATTACTCTTTGCCTAACTTGGTAGAAGTGGGACAAGAAATCTTTCTACTTCTCTTGTGGCCTTCTCCTGTTGGGGAGGAATCTTGCGTAAGAAGCCCAAGGACATTTAACTGTTTAACCACAAGCTCCCTGGAGGTCGGTGCTCTCACACTTGCTATAGCAGCTTAGCAACAGTATTAGGGACCCAGGCTTGTTCCATCCTTCTAC
This sequence comes from Callithrix jacchus, assembly GCF_049354715.1. Taxonomy (NCBI): domain Eukaryota; kingdom Metazoa; phylum Chordata; class Mammalia; order Primates; family Cebidae; genus Callithrix; species Callithrix jacchus. The sequence continues at coordinate 49,682,019 of NC_133507.1, forward strand.
TCTGCCATTCTTGGTGTGTTGAGTTTTTCTCCTACTGCCCCCAGGTGCCAAGATGACTGTCAAGCTCACAGAGAGACAGGAGTCAGAGTGGGGTTGCCAGTGTGGAGAGAGTCTCAATTTGCTGTGCTTGGTTTTGAATTAGGGAACAAAAATCCCAGAAATTCCCCAGCAGACTTCTCATCTTTTTTTTTTTTTTTCTGGCTCAAAAAGAATCTAGGAAAAATTGAGCATTTGGTAAAGAGTCTTGCAATAGCCATGTCTAGCTTAGATCATTCTCTATTCATCCCCCAGGGTCAGAGGGTCCTGAACAAAATTGGGGTTTTCAGTCTATCAAGGAAGAAGTGGGAGAATAGATACAGGGTAGATGTGAATCATACTGCCACTAAGTAACTCTAAGGGTATTCCATGTCTGTGACCACTTTTGGGAAAATGAAACTTACTGTTTAGGTTAGATTTCTCTAAGATAAATTTTTGTACACAGTTTTTCAATATGATAATTAAATGCAAAACTTATTTTTTCTTGGAATTTAGTTTTATACATTGTTTACCTAAGAGACAGGCATTTCTTACTCATGCATTGTTTTAATTTTCTTGGTTTTTTTTTTTTTTTGGCCCAGCTTCATATTCTAAGGTACTGTATTTTAAATAAATTTGAATATAACATAGTAATGTGTTTGTTGGAGATCATGTCTTATCATTTAATTATAAGGTTTTGTATGTTTCCATGTAGTTGTGTGCAAATCTGTTCAGTCTTTGTATAATTTTTCAGAACATGAATGAAGCCTCTTCTCTGCTTAGTGCCACATGTAACACGTTCATCACAACGCTTGAGGAATGTGTGAAGATAGCCAATGCCAAGTTTAAACCTGAGATGTTTCAATTGCCCCATCCGGATCCCTTAGTTTCTCCTGTGTCACCTTCTCCTGTTCAAATGGTTTGAACTTCTTGTTTTGTTTTTTTCTTCTATAGTAATGTTGCATGTGGCTTTTGTTTCTTTTTGGTATTTATTTTTAAGGGTGGAAAAAGGCAATGTGGGGGGAAACAGCCAACAAGTTCAAATTTTTTGTTTGTACTGTTTTGTATTAGAGCTTCTCAGCCGATGAGCTCAGCACTTGTGCTAATGTCCTCATCCCCTTCCCCTTGGAGGGGCTGTGCATGGCCTGCCCACAGGCTTCTTTATCCATATTCCCCAGTGTTTAGGAAAATATTATAAAGTGCTGTGATACAGAAAAGGTTGGGAAGCTCTGTGCTGCTTGGTAAGAATTATACAGCGGAATGAGGTTTTGCTCACAATGGGGTACAATTAAGTAAATCTTTAAGGGACTTAGAAGGAATTTGAAACATGGTCCAGTGGGAAAAGTATTTTGTACTCAACATTTGGATCTGAACCCTCAGAGTAGCTGATCTTCAGTTTCTTCATGTGTAAAAATACAGTGTTTATCAGTCACTGCAAACGACCTGACCTGCTGCTCAGTGATAGTTTCTTACCTCCTCGTTACTCTGAACAGCAAGTCCTCTTTTTGCCCTGGGTGGTAGATTTGTTATCCTTTCTGAGCTAATAAACTTGCTCTAGCATGCTGTGAGAAACTTGTAGGTGAGATAAGCTTTAATGAGACTTTAAATTTATTTCATGAAAGTGTTTTTAGGAGTCCATTTACAGGAGTGAGAATGCCACCTTGTTGCTGTTTTAGCAATTACCTGAAGATTTATTTGTTAGGAGAACAGGGTCTAACTTATTCCTAGGTTCTCTTACCTATCCCAGCAAATTTGGTTATATGAGATTTAGTGAAGATTATTGCCTAGATTAATTTAGAGAATTGTTTTTTAATCAGTATTTGATGGCTAATAGTTTTCTCTGAGACAAGTGTGCCATGAAAATGGGTTTTATGGTCAGATTAATTTGGGAATTGCTAGGATAACTTAAATGAAATGAATTGGGTTTCTTTAATCTGAAAAGGACAGTTTGGTTTGATAGGACTTTTCATAGCCTGTTTTTTTTTGTTTTTTGTTTTGAGAGACACGGTTTCACTCTTGTCACTCAGGCTGGAGTGCAGTGACACCATGATAGCTCACTGCAGCCTCAAACCCCCAAGTTTAAGTGATTCTCCCACTCAGTCTCCTGAGTCGCTGAGACTATAGGCACATACCACTAAGCCTGGCTAAGTTTTAAAATTTATTATTTGTAGAGATGGGGTCTCATTTTGTTGCCCACTCTGGTCTAAAACTCCTGGCTTCAAGATAAGTTTTTAAATTAATTTTTTGTAGAGATGAGGTCTGACTTTGTTGCCCAGGCTGGTCTTAAACTCCTGGCTTCAAGTAATCCTCTTGCTTCAGCCTCCCAAAGTGTTGGGATTACGGTGTGAGCCACCATGCCCGGCTGTCACTATGCTGAAGTGTATTATGTATCTCTGAGAGTTGGAGGTGTAGTGTATAGTGTTTCTGAAATTTATTTGACAGTTGAGCCCATTATATATGTATTTTTAATACCATCTTACAGGACTGTGGTATTAAGTAGAACATAGTTTGACAATGTTGCTTTTTAGGACAATTGTAGATATGCTATAAACTGTTAAATAACATGTATATGTGAACAAAGAAACCGGTCCTTTGAGATGGATGTATAGTGCTATGTTCCTGAGGTTGATATACAAGGGGTACACTTTTTTTTTTTAAAGGTGAACATTTTGGAGTCAAATGCAGTAAAACACCTCAGAGCTGCCTTGCTTCTGCATTGAACTTCCTAGGAAGTGCCTTATGTTACAAATAATCTGTATCCCAGAGAAGTTGTATTTGTATTTCACTTATAAGAAACTAAAGTAATTGTCTTTCTAAAGCTAAAACCTTCAGTAGAAAAATTACAGGAAATCTAATACATTACTTTAGGAAATATTAGGTTAGAAGCTGCTTATTTTTCCTAGGTATACCATTTTACTTGATAAAAAGAGCAAGAATTGTGGCTTATATAATAGGTCTAGGGACACAGCATGGCAAGTAAGGTCAGGCAGTCTTCATGGGTTTTTTTTAAAAACTAACATTATTTATTTAGTTATATTAAAAACTTATATTTATTTATATGAAAAAGCTGAAAATTTGAGTATTCCAAAACCATTCAATCTGATCTTTATAAGCGCTTGATATAGTTAATGTCAATGAATCCATCTTAGAGTAAACTTGCATTTAACTTTATTTCAAGTCATCATAAAACTTCAGACAACTTTTATTTGACCTACAGGTTGAGTGATTATTGTAGTGGGGATGTGGTTGGGTTAGTAAGCCTAAAGGAAATAATTTCTCTTAAAGGAGATGTTAATGTCCATTTGAATCTTAATGTCAATCTTACTAGATGTTCCCAGACTACAAATTGGGTGAGTCATATCTCTTATCGCTTCAACTGGCATTTCTCAGAGCAACTAGTGGCTCATGTTCTAAATATTTAGAAGGCATTTATATAACATAAATGTTACACCTGGACTTGTTAGACTCTTAAGCCAACCATCCTAAACTTTTAGTATAATCTTTGTTTTTCTGCTACCATGTTAAACTTTGAAATAATCTGTTTTACTTGGCTGCCTCACTTTATATTTTGATGGAGTAGTTGGATCTTCCAAATGATGTTTAGTATTTATCATACTTTTTTAAATGCTCCGCCTTATTAGGTATTCTTTATTTTTTTTTAATGTGTTTTGAAAATCTATTGAGATTTAGTTCTTCTTCTGAGTTCTTTAAAGTCTTCAATTATTAATGCTGTCTTCCATGAAAACCACACTTTAGAATATATGTATATCAGCTACCTAAATAATTTATGGTAAAGAGAAGCTTTGCTCCCAGATTCTACTGAACATTTTCTGACTTGCTAGATACTCCTTTTTATCACAAAAAGTACTTGAATTGGTTATATACCCTCTTTTTTATATTTGTATACACACACACACACATATATATATGTTTTGTGTACAAAATTTTGTTTTTACTTTTGAAAAAAGAATCCAACATATTTTTGGTGTGTGTTGAAAAAGATTCCAATTAATGGTTATTAGGGAGAAAGCTTGACATTGTGCTAATTATGAAACTTGAGTCTGTGAAAGATAAATTTTCTTTTGCCAGGTATCTTTTTCTCTGAGTAAATTTATGTTTATTATGATAATAGTAAATTAGAGATGTGTGATTCTACTTGACATGTGGATTATGCTAATTAAAAAAAATTTTTTTTTTTTCAAATTTCTAGATGAAGCGTTCTGTTAGCCACCCTGGTTCTTGCAGTTCAGAGAGGTAAAGTAACCTTTTCTTTTGACTAAGTTCTCTCAGATTATACCCGCCTACGGAAGTTCTTTTGGCCTTTAATAAGTGGTATGGAATGTAAACTTTGTATGGGTTAGGTCTGGTTCTGAAACCAGCATTTTAACCCTCAGTATTTATCTCCTGATATTTAGTATAAGGGCCTGGGCTCAGTAAGTAGTCAGCAAACTAAAAATGAATTAATTAATTAACTAGCAACGTAAGCACCTTGCCAGCCATTTTACCTTGTTTAGATATTTGAAATACAGTCATATATTGAGTAATGACTTTTCCATCATATACTGCATATATGACAGTGGCCTCATAAGATTATAATACTGTATTTTTACTGTACTTTTTTCAAGTTTAGGTATGTTTAGATACACAAATACTTACTATTGTGTTACAATCACCCACAGCATTCAATACGATAACATGTGGTACAAGTTTGTAGCCTAGATAAAATAAGCTATACCACGTAGCCTACATGCATATGTAGTAGGCTATACTAACTAGGCTTGTGTAAGTACACTCTGTGATGTTTGCACAGTGACAAAATCACCTAGCAATGTACTTCTCAGAATGCATCCTTGTCATTAAGAAACACATCACTGTATAACAAGTGATGGTTAGACAGAAGTACATTTTTGATGTATCAGGATTCCACAGCTGGGGCTCATTTTACCTCAGCTGTTTATAGCATCATCTATTCATGCTGAGCTGTTGTTTCATTAACAGAGAAAGATCTTGCTGAAAAGAGAAAATCACTTGATATTTTAGAGTACATATTCATATCAACACATTTAAAAAATTTACATTCTGGATATATCTTACCAAAATGCTAAGTTGTTAAACTATTATTTTGTTAGGTTGTAATCCTTTAAGTAGCTCTGGTTGTCTTATTTGGTTCTTTGGAAAATGATTTAATTATAGTGATATTAGCATTTATTTCTCTACATTTGGACTGTTAAATGCTGGGCCCTTATTGTTTTGTCATGTTTTAATTTTTTTCCCTGATGATTATATAATCTTTGATTAAACCATTAAGTACTCAGAGGAGTTCAATGATGTATATATCCAACCTTTTCAGGGAATCTAGAGTCCTACAAACTGAATTTTCCAGAAAAATGAAGCTTAATCGGCTTTTGACAAACTTTTATTTTTATGAAAGAAAATTTTCTATCCTTTCTACCTTATAAAATAATAATTTAAAAATTTTATTTTTTTCCCTGATGAATCAGGGTTGTCATTAAGTACAGCAACGTTGTGCTATTACAGAATAGTAGCTGAGGTGCTGTTAGGTGGTGATGGTTTGTTTCTCTAGGTTTAATTTTTTTTAGACACATTTTTTTAAAAGTTTCTCTAGGCTCCTTTTTACCATCTTTATCTTCTCTTGCTGTTGTCAGTGAGTCTACCTCTCTAGTTCTATAAACTCTTTGCCCATCCCTTTCAGTCTGCTGGTTTTGATTGGATACGAATAGACTTTAAATACATGCACTTGTGAAATCTGTAACTTTTAGTTTTCAAACATTTGTAAACTGACTGATATGTCTGCTCGCTGGAGTCTCCCCTGTAGAAGTCACTACTTCGTTGTACCCCTCTTCCTTTTTTTTATTTTTATTTTATTTTTATTTTTTGAGAGAAGGAAAGAAAAAAGAGTGAAGGAGAGGAAGAAAGGAAGAAAAAGAGGGAGAGAGAACAAATGTTGCTTTATTCTAAAAAATGGGTATTAATAATGGCCAATGAATATTTCATTTAAAGCTATGAGTAGGTGTGATGCGGTATTGACAAGAATGTATATTTTGTGTATTTAAAGTGGAGAGCTCTATAAATATTTATTAAGTTTACTTGTTCCGGATCTGAGTTCGAGTCCTGGATATCCTTATTAATTTTCTGTCTCATGGAGTCTAAGTCTCTATGTATCTGGGTGTTTGGATCGTTAGCTCTTATTGTTGCATTGATCCTTTTACCACTATATCTTTATTGCTTTAAAATCTATTTTATCAGATGCGAGAATTGCAGCTCCTGCTTTTTATTTATTTATTTATTTTTGCTCTCCATTTGGTTGGTAAATCTTTCTCCATCCCTTTGTTTTGAGTCTTTGTGTATCCTTACATGTGAAATGGGTCTGGATGTAGCATACAGTTGGGTTTTGGCTGTATCTTTTGATTGGGGGATTTAGTCGATTTTAATTTAGGTTTACTGCCATTTGATGTTAACTGGCTGTTTTATCCATTCATTGATGTAAATCCTTTTTTATGTTGATGCTTTTTACTTTTTGGTATATTTTTAGAAAGGCTAATACTGGTTGTTTCTTTCTATGTGTAATGCTTCTTTCAGAAGCTCTTGTAAAGCAGGCCTGGTGGTAATACAATCTCTGAGTACTTGCTTGTTCATAAAAGATTTTATTTTTCCTTCAGTTGTGAAGCTCAGTTTGGCTGGATATGAAATTCTGGGCTGAAAGTTCTGTTCTTTAAGGATGTTGAATATTGGCCCCCACTCTCTTCTGGCTTGTAGAGTTTCTGCTGAGAGATCTGCTGTGAGTCTAATAGGCTTCCCTTTGTGGGTAACCTGACCTTTCTCTCTGGCTGCCCTTAGTATTTTCTCCTTTGTTTCAGCCCTCGTGAATCTAACTATTATGTGCCTTGGGGTTTCTCTTCTTGAAGAATATCTTTGTGGTGTTCTCTGTATTACCTGGGGTTGAATATTGTCCTGCTTTGCTAGGTTAGGAAAATTTTCCTGAATAATATCCTGAAGAATATTTTCAAGCTTGGATTCATTCTCTCCATTGCATTCAGGTACACCTATCAAACGTAAATTAGGTCTTTTCACATAGTCCCACATTTCTTGGAGACTTTGCTCATTCCTTTTTATCCTTTTTTCTCTAATCTTGTCTTCTCATTTTATTTCATTAAGTTGGTCTTCAACCTCTGATATCCTTTCTTCTGCTTGATCAATTTGAGTGTTTAAACCTGTGCATACTTCTAGGCGTTCCCATATTGTATTCTTTAGTTCCATTAATTCACTTATATTCCTCTCTAAATTGTCTATTCTCATTAGGATTTCGTCAAACCTTTTTTCAAAGTTCTTAGTTTCTTTACATTGGGCTGCAACATGTTCTTTTAACTCACAGAAGTTTCTTATTATCCATCTTCTGAAGCCTGATTCTGTTAATGGGATGCACTTGTTCTCCATCAAGCCTTGTTCCCTTGTTGATGAGAAACTGTGATCCTCTTGAGAGGGAGAGGCATTCCGATTTTGAGTATTCTCAGCCTTTTTAAGCTGGTTTCTTCCCATCATTGTAAATTTATCCACCTGTCGTCTTTGTAATTACCAACTTTCAAATTAAGTCTCTGAGTGGACGTCCAAGTTGTTAATTCCCAGGGCCGAAATATGAGCAACACACTGTGCCGGCCAAAACAGCAGCGTTAAGACTGATGGTGCTTTTCTGCCCAGGAATCTCCAGTCTGGCTTCCTTCTTGAGTCCATAATAGGCGACTCTGCCTTCCCGGAGCTCCAAACATCCGTCAGAAGGGGAACCAGTCCCGTTTACTCTGCACCAAGAGTTGCCGCGCCAAGGTGCCAGCTAAACCACTGTGCCTGCCACAAGAGTTGCGCTGGCGACCCATGGGGCTCCTCCACTGGGAATCTTCTGCTCCATGAGCGACAAAAATTTGTCTGAAAGTGTGGCGTCCTCTCATTGTCTGCACTTTTCACTGGGAGCTGCAGTCCCGAGATGTTAGCGATCAGCCATCTTGGATCGTTCCTCAAGTTAATTCTCTTCCTTTTAGTTCAGCTTAGAAGCCATATTCTCCAGGTTACCAGCTGTCTTCTAAATGGGTTCACTTGCTTTTGACTTCTGAGTAGAATGTTGTTAATATGGGATGTTGAGCCTAAAAATAATTCTTTTTTGACTTAAAGAGAAGTTATTTAAAATTCCAGTTCAGGGTGTTTTTGTTTATGTAAGGCCTTACAATTTAATGCTTTTTATTTAATTTTCAGGAGTAGCCACTGTATAAAAGAACCAGTATCGACACTTCACCGACTCTCCCAACGACGCCGAAGAACCTACTCAGATACAGACTCTTGTAATGATATTCCCCTTGAAGACCCAGATAGTAAGTGACACAGGTTCTGTGTCTTTCTTTGGCATATTCAGCAAAGTTACTGTGGGGCTCTGTAATTTCTGGAAATGAAGTATACTAAGATTGAACATTGTACTTTGTTTCTTTGATTAATTCCTTAATTCAGAGGTAAGCAAATAGTGTTCAATCAACGGAAACTCATATGTCCTCTTATAAACAACTTTGTTATTAACTAAGGAGTGCTGATAATTGCTTTGTAAATATTGTATCTTAGATATATATTTTTGGAATATGATCTTATACCCCCACTATACTTATACTTAAAAAACATTTTAGAAGAAGGCATGAATTGTTAGCAGGATTCTAGGAGAAAATAAAGGCAAGTTAAGTTCAAATAAAAGTCAGCATTGTTACTTTACTAAAATACCTTGAAATGGCTGAGGAAAAGAGTTTTGTCTGGTGGTGATGGTGAATTATAGTAGCATTCATTCCCGTATCTTTTTCTTCTTTATTAAAGAGGCAACATCCTGTGATTGAATATTTTTAGGAAAGGTTTTGTGATTTATGTCAAAATTTTTAAATTTTTCTCTTCAGAGAAGAAGCTTTGAAAGTGTCAGAATATCTAGTTAGATAGTAGTCACCGTAAGTTGCAGTGAACACAAATAGTCTTATTATTACATCTCCATTAATAGACTTTTACTCTCCAAGTCTTTACCATTTCTCACGAAACGTGGTGGGATAGAAACTATGTACAATTTCCAGTTGAACAACAGGTCATGTTCCAGTAGTTAGTTCATTTGTAAGTCAGTTGTTTGGAAAACAGATTGTATTTTTCTTGTGGAAATGACATGATAAGTGGTGGTTATGCTCTTTGGATAGCCTAGAAGAGCCCAGTGAATTCATAGTATGGCTGAAATGGGACAAAACGATGGTGTATTTTTTTTTCTTATACTTTAAATTCTGGGGTACATGTGCAGAATGTGCAGGTTTGTTACTTAGGTATACATGTGCCATGGAGGTGTGCTGCACCCATCAACCCGTCACCTACATTACGTATTTCTCCTAATGCTATCCCTCCAACAACAATGGTGTATTTCTAGCATTCAAGTGTATTGAAGACATTAAGGTAGAGTTGTTTTATGTACCCAGAAAGTTAAACGGGTTTAGTTCGCACACATGGCAATTTTTTTTTTTTTTTTTTCCAATAAAATAGATTTATTTATTTATTTATTTTTAATTTTTTTTTTTAATTTTTTATTGGATTATAGGTTTTGGGGTACATGAGCAGAGCATGCAAGACAGTTGCATAGGTACACACATGGCAGTGTGCTTTGCTTTTCTTCTCCCCTTCACCCACATTTGGCATTTCTCCCCAGGCTATCCCTCCCCACCTCCCCCTCCCACTGGCCCTCCCCTTTTCCCCCCAATAGACCCCAGTGTTTAGTACTCCCCTTTCTGTGTCCATGTGTTCTCATTTTTCATCACCCACCTATGAGTGAGAATATGCGGTGTTTCATTTTCTGTTCTTGTGTCAGTTTGCTGAGGATGATGTTTTCCAGATTCATCACATGGCAATTTTAAAAAGCATTGCTGTTCATTTTGGATCTTTAGGAGTTGATGGCATTTCTTTTTTAATGCCCACTTTTTTTTTTTAAACTGAACTAATTATTTATTGATATAGGGCACTATTCTATGTTCATTACCATTTTGAATTTAAATTGAGATATGGGTAGAGAAATTAAGGAAACAGGGAAGGGAAAGGGAGAAAGAAACTTTCTTGGACCAATTGAACAAGACCTGGAAGAGAAGAGAAGAGGAAGAAGGTTTAAGGGGTTGAATATGTAAAAAAAGTGTTATCTGAGGCAGGTAAGATACATTCTGATTCTCCTTATTCTTTTTTTTTTTTTTTTTTTGAGACGGAGTTTCGCTCTTGTTACCCAGGCTGGAGTGCAATGGCGTGATCTCGGCTCACCGCAACCTCCGCCTCCTGGGTTCAGGCAATTCTCCTGCCTCAGCCTCCTGAGTAGCTGGGATTACAGGCACGCACCACCATGCCCAGCTAATTTTTTGTATTTTTAGTAGAGATGGGGTTTCACCATGTTCACCAGGATGGTCTTGAACTGTTGACCTCGTGATCCACCCACCTCGGCCTCCCAAAGTGCTGGGATTACAGGCTTGAGCCACCGCACCCGGCCTCTCCTTATTCTTTATGCCTTTTGCACATGACTCTTACTCCAGAGTTCATGAAGGAGTTCTGTATGCTGTCTCCTGCTTTTCTTTAAGTGCTACATCTTTTTTTTTTTTAAGGGGATCATTTGTGATTGCTAAAATAATTTTTTTTAAAGCCATCCATTTTTCTTTAGAATTCTTTTCTTCTAGTTATGCTAGTCGTGAATATTTGAAAACAGTTTTCAAAACGTCTAAGTGTACATGTCCTATTATATTTAGTATTCCCCAGTTTAGCTGTTGTGGATTGTAACAAAACTAGTCACACACACACACACACACAACACACACACACACTCTCTCTCTCTCTCGCTCGCTCTCTCTCTCTTTCTCTTTCTCTCTGTTCACTTCTTTAGCACATCTTTAAATTGGCAAGTGTAGGCTAGGTCGGAAATTTTATCCTTAGATTTCTTCCTGTTTATAATAAAGTTTAGTGTTTCAATTAGCTGACGAAACAAGGATTGAATTAATGCTCCTTCTAGAAAGTATATATTTTGCAATTGGCAGTCTTAGTTGAAAGTTGTTACTCAAAAATGTTCTTGTGAGATATAACTGCTTCTTTTTTTTAAAACAAGCTTTTTCAAAAATTATGAAAGTAATAAATGATGATGGTAAACTCAAGCAATATGTATAAAGGTACAAATGCCTTAGAACAGGACTATGTCGTCAGGTGTGTTAACTTGGAGTTGCAGTAATAGTTCTGTGAGTTGCATTTTGCATTACAAATGGAGAAATGGGAACTTTGAGTATGAAGTACCTTATCAGCTTTGCTCAGTAAGTCTTAGAACAAAAAGAGGAAGACCTGAATTTAGTCCTCATTCTGTTACCAATTGTGTGATCTTGGGTAAGGCACGTATCCTTTTACGGGTCTTGGTTCCTTTGCCTAGAAACAAGGAGGATATTAATAGCATTAAAACAGGCTGGAAAAGTGATAGTTAATTAAGAAAGATTAAATTCAATTCAGCAAATATTTATTGACTGCCTATTACGTGATAACCATGATTCTAGCAATGAACAAAACAAAAATCTCTACTTCAGACAGTTTTCATCATTTATCTCATGAATTCTGATATTTCTTATTGTGGCTCTAGTTAAAAAGTTAAGTTTTCTTCTATGAAACAAACAAGGAAATAAAAAATAGCAGAAAGGTAAAGGAATTTCATGTCCCCCAGTAGGAAATATTTTAAAATGTTTTTTCACAGAGGACTGGAGTTAATATTGACAGGATGTTTAACTTTTTAACCAATTTTTTCAATAGGACCTGTTCACTGTTCAAAACATACACTTAATGGAGATTTGGCATCAGCAACCATTCCTGAAGAAAGCAGACTTACGGCCAAAAAGAAATCTGAATCAGAAGATACTCTTCCATCCTTTTCTTCCTGAAGAAACTGAAGTGTCCAACTTCCTCTAAGTATTGCTATGCAAAAGCTGCTGTAATAAAACTGTTGTTATAGGGAGTAGTTTTTTTCCCTAAGACTTCTCTGCACTTTATAGAATATTGTAAACAAACAAACAAGAAAACAACCCACATACTTTTGAAGTGTATTTTATCTTTATATAGTTTGTTTGCAAGAGTATTTTCCTAATAACTTCACAGTATGAATGTGTATCTTTTTTTTTTTGAACAAACGATGGTGTAACATTTTGACATCCATAAGGACAAATGTAAATATTTTTCTAAAAAACTGAGGGGACTGACAGCTTGGTCAGGGTGTATTATAGCTTATAAACATGAAATCTTATAAGATTTCAGTTTGACAGAGTGTGATATATGTAACTTGTGCCATGGACCAAATGGTCACTTTACCACAGCTAAAAATGAGTTATGATAGCAGCTTGATGATGATTGTATTGTATTCCTTTAATCAAAAAGGAAACATTTAGAATATTTAGAATATTCCAAGTATCTTTAGCCCAAATACCATGACATATTGAGTATTTTTAAATAACCAGACTGTATTGTCCTTCACATGTGAAGTTGACACTACTGATTTGTCAATACCAAATGTTGGGTTAAAGTATTTAATTTTTATTTATTTATTTTCTTGTTGCCTTCAGAAGATGATTGCATCCTAACTTTTGTGACCTACCAAATTTAAAATGTGTATACATTGTTTTCTATATTATTCTAGAAAAGACATTTTAATGCTATAGTGACTTTGCTCACTTATACCAGAGAAACAACTTTCAGTGGAAGAGGATTTTAGTGCTTTTTTTTCCTAAAATAGACATTAAGCTGCTGTTGTAAAGTATTGTTTGAAGCTCTTTCCAATATCTAGAGACATTTTTATTTATGAATATTTATACAAAAAAGGAATTCTGTCAAGATGTCTGCTCTATATCACTTGAGAATGTCATTATTTAATTAAAGAACAAATAGCATTTTTTTGGTAGTGCCTGTCCATACCTATTGTCAGTGTTTGCCTTGTAATCTGTCTTTTGAATCCACCTTGGGCTGATAGTTTTGTTTAAGGTTTTGGATAAGGAGCACTTTAAAACAAACTGGTATGTTGTTTTTAAGTTAATCATAAGTTTAATAAATGTGTGGTTTTACATTCAAACATATCATATAATACATTGTATTTTTTACATTCATTGGTATTCTGTCTGATCTTTATTAAGTGCTAATATAATTCTTACTGATTTGAGTTTGTTTTTGTATATTTAGGCCTGTTGGTGAAGACACAAATGAAGCATACTTTTAGTTTTTGTTGCTTGTGAGCTTAGAATGGTGTGGCCTATTTCATTTTATTTTAATTTCTCTTGTAAGTTTTTGTGGGCTTAAAAAATAATAATATTTGGTATTTATTTAAAAAACTGTAATTATAGGCCTTCCGTCTTAAGTTTAAAATGGACATAAACCGTCTATTTATTAATATGTGTTTGGATAAACTGTATGCTACTTAAAGTGTTTGTAATTTTAAATAGCACACAGGTCATCAGACTACTCAATATTCAGTGGAGTCTTTTCCTGCTCATAAGTTGTATTTCATATGTCTACTTTGAAAAAAAAATAGTTTGATAATATAGTAAGTTTTGACATTGAACAGGTAATCAAGTTTTTCCTGGTTTTTGTTTTGTTTTGTAGTAAGAACTTGCACAGTAATAAGGTTAGGGTGCTAATGATTGGGAGTTTTTTCTGGTAGTTTTTTGAATAATAGGTTTATAATGAAAACACCATAGCAAGCTTTTGAACTTACAGAAAATAATCACATTTAGGGGCCGGGCGCAGTGGCTCACGCCTGTAATCCCGGCACTTTGGGAGGCCGTGGCGGGTGGATCACAAGGTCAAGAGATCGAGACCATCCTGGTCAACATGGTGAAACCCCGTCTCTACTAAAAATACAAAAATTAGCTGGGCATGGTGGCGCGTCCCTGTAGTCCCAGCTACTCGGGAGGCTGAGGCCGGAGAATTGCCTAAACCCAGGAGGTGGAGGTTGCGGTGAGCTGAGATCACGCCATTGTACTCCAGCCTGGGTAACAAGAGCGAAACTCCGTCTCGAAAAGAAAAAAAGAAAATAATCACATTCATTTTCTATTGCTTTACCCAAATAGGGGGTTTGTGAAGGGTTTTCTGTAAATATTTTAAAAATAAAATGCAATTTTATTTGGTTCGTATCATTTTTTTCCCCCTTGAAACAGGTCTTTGAACAGGTTTGTGGTATCCCTATGTATGTCTATTGTTATGACTTAGAGCCACTTTTTGTTCTTATTGTTAGGAACCAAACACTTTTGTGAAATCATTTTTCTGAGGGAGTATAAATATCTTGAATTGTATTTAGGTTTTGGTCAGTGAATTATTAGCATGAAGAAACCTATAAAACTTAAGGGAAAAAAACGTCAGTTGTGCCTGCCTTTTCTGAATTTTAAGAAAAAGATGAACTAAATAACAATTCTATAAGAATTTTAGCTTGTCAAATTCTATACTGTATAGAAAAATTATTGGTTATTATTAATTATTAGTTGTCTTTGTTTTGCTTTGTCTAGGTCATGGGGTACCAACATGAGAAGCTATTAAGAAATTTAGAGGTTCTCTTGGCAGCGTATCAGTGATCTTCTAAGCAAAACCCGTGATTGTTTTTCATTTCAAGTGCTTGGTCACTACGCTATGGGAATCTCAGGCCTCCATGACTAAAGGGATTTGATACAGTTCTTTTATAAATGAGCTGAATTTGAATTTTGTTACATCATATGGGATTATTGCATTATCTTCAGTCAGGACAAGTCCAGAAATGGATGCTATTGCTTAAACTTAAATTCCAAGGCAGGAGTTAGAGTATCTTCATTTCCACAGATGCCCTGGAACCTCTCACCTTGAATTGTAGTTTTTCAGTATTCATTGTTAAATTTAGAAATTTAAAAATCACAAGATCTCAGGAAATGTATTCTTTGTAATATTAATATTAGACTGCTGTTATACCATTAATTTGGACTCTGCTAGTTATTTTATTTAATAAGGTACCTCTAGATCTTTCCTTTGAGTCTTGCTCTTGCTACTTTGTGCAGAGGGAGTGTCCTGGCCTGCAAAAAAGCCAGAGTAGGCTGCAGGAGCTTCTTTGAGGAGGCCTCTCTTTTAATAACCCTGGTGGGTAAATGAATGGTAGGTAGCTAGCAGATAGGCCTTCCTATTCATGTCTTTCTGTCTCCCCAGTCCTCTCTTGGAATTCATGCTGAATTTTTAAGTTGAAATTTGGGTTTTTTTTTTTTCTTTTTGTTTTTAATTTTTGCTTTCTTTTTACTAATCTAATTAATATACGTAGTTTAAAAAATCAAATAGAACTAAAAGGTTTATAGTGAAAAAGTGTAGTTCCCCCTTCCCCAATTTAGTATTCTAGAGACAAACACTTGGAACTCTTAGTGGTTTGTGTTAGTATTTACCTTCCTGTTTGAAAAAGTTATACTACTTTTTCTAGACTTACCAATTTCAGAAACAATTTCTCAAATGCCTTTTTTGGTAGGTAGGATTTACTTTATTTAAAATCTCCACCTCCCCATTTTTCTTCTCCCACCCCTCTCAAAATAGATTTATATTCACACAACTTTTTGTTACAACAAACTTTTTGTTAAATAGATAGACATAAATGTTGTTCACTGATGTACCACATGGTTAACTATGATTATTTCCTTTTTACTAGAATTTTATTTTTCCTGAAGTTGGTATTACCTGATTTTCAAATTTGCTTAGTTTTTAATGTACCTGTTACAAAGACTATCCAAGGCTTTCAGTGCTGAAAAACATCAGATAATCTATCAATTCCCTTTACTTAAAAAAGTTTTCGAAATCATTTTGTCGTCCTTTAGGGACTTTCTTCCACAGTCCTTCATCTTCTGCCATTTGTACTGTTGCCCTCCAGGCCTGTTCCATGGCTCAGCAATTATTTTGAAACCCTTTGTTTTTTAGTCTCATATTAGATCTTCTGTTGTGGATCTTGTGACTTCTTTCATGATTTACTGCCTTTTTTTTTGCAAAGCTCATCAACTAGTAACTTCCTACGAAAAGGTACATGGGAAGTAAAGATTTTAAGGCTTTACAGGTCTGAAAATGTCTCTACTCTTGATTGGTAGTTTGGAGTCTGGAAAATAACATTCCCTCAGAATTTTAAAGGCAACACTTCATTGTCTTACGGCATTTAGTTTTTCTATGAGAATTCTGATACCATTCATTTACCTGAGATTTGTTTTTACACTCTGTAAGCTTTCAGGGACTTCTCATTACTTCCGATGTTTCATAATGATATGTGAGTCTTTATTCATTTTGATAGGTACTTGACTTGGTGGAATCTTTCAATTTAGAGATTTGTTTGCATCAGTTCTGGGTTTTTTTAGTGTGTGTATTATCTTTCTGACAATTTTCTCTCTTCCATTTTCTTTGCTCTATCTTTCTAGAATTTCTTTTATTTGAATGTTGGACCTCCCAGAGTTGGACACCCTCTAAGTAAAAAAAGCTTTTTCTCTCTAATTGTTTCTTCTTATATTATCTTTGTTCTTTTTGTTATCCTCCAGCTCTTTGTTGAATTTTCTTTATATATATTTTAATTTCTAAGAAATCTGTTTTCTGTTTTATTTCATAAAAACCTATTTTTATTTTATAGATTAAATGTTTCCCCATATCTTCCTGAGGATAAAATTAAGATTTTTTTCTTACGTCTTTCCTGTTTCTTGCATGGTTTGTTTTGGGCTCTTTCATTCTGAAGGCTTTCTTAGATAGAGATTATCTACTTATATTAGTCATGTGTTAAAAAGCTAATGTCATAGGTCTTTATGTCATAGGTCTATATATGGGCAGGGTTTATAAGTTGTTTTAAGGGCCATCAGGTAGAGAGTTGGCCCTTTCTGTTGGGGTCCGCTGAATTTCAGGGGAGGTCTTCTCTTTGGGGCCATTCAGTTTCTCTAGAAAACTAAGTCCTGATATTAGGGTAAGAAAAGAGAGCTCAGGACCCCAAGGTTTATATGACGGCTTTTACTTAATCCTTCTATCTTCAGCCAGTCTCATGCCCACGCTGTTCTACTCCCCAAGTCCTCCTCTGGCTACTGAACCTCAGGTTAATTTTTTCCTGTCAATGGAGGTTGGGGGTGGGGGGTTGGCTGGCTGTGGAGAGTGGGGGAGAGGGCCTAGAGTCCAGTTGCTGTTTATACATACTTCTAGTCCTAATTTCAGCCCTATACCTCATGCCCATCTTCTACAATATACCTAGTGCTTCCAAGTGCTTAACTTACTAGAGGTTTGGTGGGGTTTGTTGTTTGGCTTCTCCCTTTTGGGTACTTAGGCTTTAACTTCCTCCACTCTGCTAGGTTAGGTATCACACTCTTTTCTGGTTTTTATCTGTATAAACTTTGTTGTCATGGCTTCATAGTCTGTTCTCTTTGTAGAATAATACCATTTATATTCCTTTAATGTCTTTTTAGTGGTTTGGAGGTAGAGGAAATAAATTCACGTGGTTGGTTTGTCGTGTTTCACTGGAAGTCTAGATTTAAATTCTAATAGTATATAGAAAATAAAATTTCTTTATTATTAATTTATAAGTCATTCTAGTGATTTTTAATTCATATCGTTTTGCTGTACTACCTACCTCATAGGGTTGTGAGGATTAGAAGAATCATTTCATAAAAAGCAGGTACACAGTGTGTTGAATAAGTATTAGCTATTGTTTACTATCATTATTATTTTTACTATGACTTTTTTTTTTTCTGAGACAGGGTCTCACTCTTTCACCCAGGCTGGAGTACAGTGGCGTGACCTCAGCTCACTGCAGCCTAGACCTCCCAGGCTCAAATGATCCTCTTACCTCAACCTCCTGAATAACTGGGACTATAGGCATGCACTACCACTCCTGGCTAAGTTTTGTATTTTTGTATCATCAGGATTTTGCCATGCTGCCAAGGCTGGTTTCAAACTCGTGAGCTCAAGGGATCTGCCTGCCTTGGCTTTTCAAAGTACTGGGATTATAGGCACATTTTTATGATACAGCTGGTACCAAAGAAGGAAGTAGCTTTATGACCTTTACTTGAGTGTTTTTTTGGTCACACAGTATATACATGTCCATGTAATTAAAGTACTTCATTTGACAAATTCACATGGTAAATGAGCATTAAATCAGTATCTTTTAAATATTACCACCAGAATTAAACTCTGTACTTGAATTCAGTAGAACATTTCTATATTATGCCCTATTCTGGTGGTGTCTGTGGTTGCTAGGGGTTGCTGAGTTATCCAAGTGATTCAGCATGCCTTCAGAATTGGCATCCACAGGTGATTGCCCATAGCCTCTTGCCATGGTGCCTCATCTTGGGGAGGCTTTAGAATTCAACCCTCATTTAGCTTATTCATTTTTTTTCTTGCTTTGCAGTGGTTGGCTAGAGAAAAGTGTGTAGTATAATTACACACACTTACTGTGGTTTAGCTTGATGACCATGGATAGCAACCTGCCTTTTTAAATTTTTATTTTATTTTATTTATTTATTTATTTATTTATTTATTTTTAACAGATTGTGGCTAATTTTAAGACTGATTTTGCAGCTAGGATTAGCAGAGAATGACCTACCTACTTGATTAATGATGTCTGCGTGGCTTACTAAGAGGGTGTGGGGAATGGTGGTAGGGGTAACTATCATCGAGAATACAGGGCAATGGGTATGTTCTGACTTTATATAACTTTTCTAGATTGTACATATTTTTAGCTACTCACAATAAGCAAAGTTGAACAACTTATAATTGATTCCGTTTTCTGTTTTCATTATCCAACTCGGGTGAACTTTAAGTTCACACATTACAAATGGGGACAAACGGGGCAAAAAAAATGGGGACAAACATAGCCTGTCAACATCTTTATTCAGGCTAAGTGCATGTGTATATATAAGTAACGTACATCCTTCACTTATTAGTAGTGCCTTCATGAATTTAAAGACCCTTGCAACCTTGACATGGTGCTCAGGAAAAAAAGTGCCAATACTCTTTTTTTTTAAAAAAAGGTACTAGTTTAGGTTAAGTGAAATTCAGTAGCGTATGAGTGTGCTTTACCTATCACCTTTTGTGTTTTGATCACCCTTAGTCATCACTGGAGAGAAGAGTTTGAGTTCATTTGTGGTTTTGCTTTAGTGGCAAACCTTAAAGAGATGAGTTGCCCTTCTTTCTCCTTGCCAGGTTTGGTTACTGTAGGCCACGACCTTTGAGGGGGAAAAGGCACAGATTGCAATTTTTCTTTCTTGCTGTTGTGAATCAGGCCGTGTTCACACAGTGTCCTTAAAGATGACTGGAGTCAGGAAGCCTGGCAAAAATTGATAACTTACCAATTTTTGGTCTTATAACATTCTCTCCCTTTTTTTGGTACCATATGTCTTTCTCTACTATAATGTTGCCATTTGTCACTTTTGGGGGTTTGACTCCTACAGGTTTTTTGTTTTTTTTTTTTTCCTTTTGGGATTATGGGAGTGTGACGGCAGTGGATATAGTCTTAGATGATGTTTTTAATAGTTCAAGTCCATCAGTGTCTTGCTCTAGAGAAAATGACTTACTTTTGAGTTTTCTTGCCCTCTGGTTTTCAGAATTCTGTGTAATTTCTCAATCTTTCCTTTCTACTTGCTCTGAAGAGCTTTTATGGAAATCATGGTTGAATGTTAGTAAATTTCTAAGAGCTTTCCAATGTTATCTACAATTAGCCAAAAAAAGTCATTCGAACTTTTCTCATTCTTTCTACTTTTCTTTTTTTCTTTTATTCACTTTATCTTTTCTCCAGTTTTTGACAGATGATTATAGAGTTCCCCAAAATGGCCTTCTTACTATTTCTATATCAGATGTATAATAACATAAAAGAAAATAATCACTTGGGTATGGCAGTGAGTTCAGGGGGGCTATTAGCCATTTAATTTAGGGTTGTTTGCACATTTATTTACTTCTTTTAAAAATGTTTTTCAGTTAATATTCATTGACCACTCACTAAGTGCTGTGTTGCTAGTATTTTTCCTTGCTTTCTAATTAATTTTTTGCTTTCTATTTCTTGAGTGAACTTAAAACACTGCTTTATTATTTAATAGCTTATGTACATTGACTGTCTTAATTATAATTGGCTTTCCAAAATTTTCACTTTTTAAATTTAACTAGTTGAATAGTATTTATCATTCACATTTGCACACCAACTGTTGTTTTAACCTAAACATAAGTAAGGGGGCATTAGAAAATAGCATGATTTCTGTTAAAATAGCCCTTTCTTTGTGTGTTTAAATATTAGAGACATAAGCACATGAATTGTTTTGCCTTTTAAATGTCTTTATTTTGGGCTAGTTATGTGTATGTGTGTATATATATTTTTTACATATATGTATTATATACATAGGTGTGTATATATATATTTTTACATATATATACATATATATATATATACACACATATACATAAAATATATACACACACAGAAAAATGATTCTTGCAACAGTAGTTATGGATATTTAACTGAAAAATTTGTAACTTTAGAACTTAAAAAATTGGAAATAATAGAATTGATTTAAACAGCTAGTCTCTAAATTAACTTAGAAACCTAATAGCAAATATGGATTTTGATTGATATAACTAAACACTTTAATTTTCAAACAGTTTCAGAATAGGATTTCTATGCCCAGGGGAAAATAAACTTTATTTAAAAATATATGTATGCTTACTTTGTGAGTATTTTTTTCTTTTCCAAATTCCAAAAGGTGTGTACTCTATATTTTTGTTATAAAAATTCTGCTTGTTGAAAATATTGTAGTAATTTTATAAATTCAATAAAACTGAGTGATGTGAACAGTATGGGGGAAAATGTTTAATGCATACCACTGAGAAAAATTTAAATACAACATGTTTTGAAAGTTTGAGGAAGCATAACATTTTGCTTTTTAAAAAGATAACTGGTGACCGGGCGCGGTGGCTCAAGCCTGTAATCCCAGTACTTTGGGAGGCCGAGACGGGTGGATCACGAGGTCAACAGATCGAGACCATCCTGGTCAACATGGTGAAACCCCGTCTCTATTAAAAATACAAAAAATTAGCTGGGCATGGTGGCACGTGCCTGTAATCCCAGCTATTCAGGAGGCTGAGGCAGGAGAATTGCCTGAACCCAGGAGACGGAGGTTGTGGTGAGCTGAGATCGTGCCATTGCACTCCAGCCTGGGTAACGAGAGTGAAACTCCGTCTCAAAAAAGAAAAAAAGAAAAAAAAGATGACTGGTTTGCTGCACATTTGAATGTGAAAGCTGGTTGGCTATTTTAAGATTAGTGTTGTGATGTGAGAAAAGATAGTAGTGGTGATAGTTAACCTTTAAAATGAAAAAGCGTACAGTGCATCACCTTATTTGTTTAGATCAGGAGTTCTCTACCTTGGCTGCATATTAGAAACCCCCAGAGTATAGTCAGTGGCAGAGTGATTTACACCTAGAATCCCAGCACTTTGGGAGGCAGAGATGGGCAGATTGCCTGAGCTCAGGAGTTCAAAACCAGCCTGGGCAACCTAGTGAAACCTCATCTCTTCAAAAAAAAAAAAAAAAAAAAGGTGGACCTAGTGGTGCATGCTTGTAGTCCCCAGTTACTTGGGAGGCTGAGGTGCAGGGATTGCTTGAATACATGAGGTTGAGGCTGCAGTGAGTGGTAATTGCACCACTGCACTCCAGTCTGGGCAACGGTGAGATCCTGTCTCACAAAAAAAGAAAAAGAAACAAAAGAACCGCTGCCCTCCCAGGGTGGATTTAAGCTTTCTAAGTTGATGGGTAGGTTGACGCAGACTAATTATAGTAACACCTCTTAGGGGCAGGGTGGGAACCAATCAGCATTTTTGTTTTTTTTTTTTTGAGACGGGAGTTTTGCTCCTGTTGCCCAGGCTGGAGTGCAGTGGCACAATCTTGGCTTACTGCAACCTTTGCTTCCCACGTTCCAGTGATTCTCCTGCCTCAGCCTCCTGAATAGCTGAGATTGCAGGCATGCACTACCACACCTGGCTAATTTTATATTTTTATTAGAGATGGGGTTTCTCCATGTTGGTCATGCTGGTCTTGAACTCCCGACTTCAGGTCATTCACCTGCCTGGGCCTCCCAAAGTGCTGGGAATACAGGTGTGAGCCACCGCGCCCACTCCATTTTTTAAAAGGTTTTCAGTAATTCCAATAGGTGAACCCAACATTGTGAACCATTGAGCTGGTGGAAACTCTCAATTCTGATTGTTGTATTTTAGAAGAGGTAGAGGTGTTTGTATGTGTATACAGATAGATATAGATATAGATCTATCTCTTTTATATACCTGTCTCACTAAAGTTTGTGGCCATCATCTAGCAGTCAGAAAGGCCAAACAGGTCCTTATTAGAATGGTCTGAGGATCAGCATTGGCTTCACCTGGGAGCTGTTAGAAATTCAGAATCTCATGCTCCCCACCCCAGATCTGCTGAACTAAATTCTGCATTTTCACAAGTTCTTTCGATGATTCCTACACACTTTAAAGTTTGAGAAGCACTACTGGAGGTGATATTGGGTAAATATAGATCTCCATATACACTGCCTTTTGCTTCTCTCTGGTTTTCTGACTTAAGTTGTGACATTTTTACGCAGGGTTGGAAAATGAAGCTAGTACTACATGCTCACATCAGCAGATTAATAGCTGTGGTGAGTTCCTGATCTGGAGCAGATGTGAAGGAGACAACTGCCATCACCATAAAATTCCACTCTTCCCTGAGATGGGGAACGAGAAAACAGCTCAAAGAATGGTCACTGGGCTGAAGGCAGTGCTCTTTCAGTGTCTTCTCTCAGCTGCTTTATGTATTAAGGAAGAATAAGAAGCACAGTACTTGTAAGGATACTTACAAGTTTATAGATACCTTTGAGAATTCTCTGAAAGAGAAAGCTATTTCCCTTTAAATAAGAAATTTACTCATCCTAGTGTCAAACTGCAATGAATAAAGCCAAATCCCCCAAGTTCCCTGGAATAATTTCTATACAATGCCCAGCACTCAGAAACCTTAATAGTGGCTATAATCAGCCCCGTGTCTTAAATATTCCAAGAACACTCAGTTTGCTTCCCTCTGTCTCAACCCCCACCAAGAATTTGGCAGATTGTTTTGCTAGGATACTTTCTTCCTGCAGTGATGAAAAGATTATTTTCTGTAAATACTGTAGGGCCCAGTAGCATAGTTTCTGGGAAGCTCTCCCATTGCTGTCCCTTCACGTGACACACTGGGTCAGGTAAGCACCCTATTTCCTGACTATATTGTAGAAGCCAGTTATGGGTTCAGCATCTCTGGCCTGAGCATTCTGAGAAGAGGAATTCCCTACACTAGAAATGAGGGGCTTTTTTTCTTTTTTTCTTTTTTTTACAGGAAGTGACCTGATGGTGTTTTGCTGTTGACCCTGCCCTGGAACTACAGTGATGCTTAAAGTGGAACAGAGCCCTCTTCTCCCTAAGCAAGCACTGTCTCTTGCCCGCTCACCCTCCAACAGGTTTGGTTTTTGGTGTTGTGAAGGGGTAGAAAGACAATACTGATAAACAGAGACCTGGCCTCTTGTTCCCGCTCTATTGCTAGCCATGTGACTCTGGGCATGTTATTCAAAGACCCTGGATCTCAGTATTCTCTATTTTGAGCTTTCCTTCCAGTAGTTATATTCATTAGGGGTTTCATTCTCTTCCCCTTAGCGGTCCTTCAGTTTTTTAGGACAGAGCATCTCAGCCTCCCACCTGGTCTTGGCCTGATGGGTCTGGTGGTATCCCTCCTCTCTGGCTTCTTTGGGTTGTGGCAGGAAGTGGAAGTGAAAGGGGAACAGCTGGACTGCCTTATGCCTGTGTGCCAAGTTTCTTGGCAAGTCAGAGAACGAGTAATACTCGTGTCCCTCATCTGACTAAAAGCTAAAAGTTTGATTATGATGGTCTCAGAACTGGCAGCTGACACCAAATAACTGCATTCATTCATGTACCACATCCCTTCATAAGGCTGAGACTAGTGTCCAACAGAGTCCCCTCAACATTCCTGGAGACTTATATAATTTAGATAATTTGTACCTATTGCATATAGCAAGAAGTATTCATCCTTGAGGCTCTGCTGGTTCAGGAACCACAAGGTTCATTGGCAGCAGTCTCTCCTGGATGTAGAAGGAAAGGAAATTCTGAGCATCGAACCTTTGTAGGGGTTTCAGTAGTAGAGTTCATCACTGCCTCTTTTTAGGGGGAACTAAAAGGCATCCCAAGGAACGGAGATAGTGAAATACTGACTCAGAGATATCAAAAAGCACAAGACCAAACTTTCACTTCTTCTAACTTCGAATAAAAACCCATGGGCCAATCTATTTTCATAAATTTTATCTATCTAGGCTGCTACCTCTTAGATACATGTAGGACAGCATTTCTTAAACTTTAAAAATCATTGGCATCTTTGTAAATAAATGTAAAAAATATACATAGACAGTCTCAGGGACCTTGTGGATCACGAACAGGATAAGCATGTCATGTTTGGAATCCTGACTTTTGGACATGCTGTCTTTTGCAGGGAATTCCTAGAAGATTGAGGAGCCTAGAAAGGGACTTCTTGCCTGTTGGAGTGCCTCTGACTTCCCCAGTGTGTCCATGTGGCCACACCGTGCTGCTTTCAGAGACAGTGGGCTTTTGGTAAGGCACAAAAGTAAGTAAAACTTTGCCTTTAGCGCCGCTGTCCTTCACTGGGCAGATTGCTCTCCCTCCCCACCTCCCCACTCTCCCAGGTCCAAATTTGATCTCAGAGCCCGGGAGCTGCAACTGCAGAAAGTGCAAAATCCTGTCTTCAGTTTTGGAATTCTCATCAGTGCAGACTGTTTAACCACGGATAGGATATGTGAGAATACTAGCATGTCATGGCTGGAATCATTCTTAGGCATTACCCTAGCCAGTCCTGCCTCTCATTTTAAGGTAAGAATAGTCATTTAACATTGTAAGATGATGTAGTGGGGTCTTTTGGCATTGTTCAGATGCCCCAGGGAATGTGTTCTTCCTTCCATCCATTTCTTGAATGTTGACTGTTTGGCTGCCCTAGTCCCCAGAGAATTGTCCTGGCCAACAGGCACTCCTCTTCACTTGGGAAGGTTAGTTCCCTCTTCCATCCCTCCTCAGCTCCTCAGCTTACAGCCTGTAGCCATTGACTAGTTGGTAAGGGGGTACCAAAGGTCAGTCTGCTTGCTCCTAGATGGAACCAACTTTGTGGTACAATTGAAGCTCCCTGTGAGATCTGGCTGAGGTTTCTGCTGAGACCACGTTTTTGCTCAGTTTTCTTCCTCTGCCCTATCTGCTGGCTGCCCCATGCCCTTTTTTTCTGGGAGTAATAGTACCTCAAAGAATTACTGAGACAAGAATACCTGTCTCAGGCTCTGCTTTTAGGGAATCTGACTTAACACAGAAAACTTGCCAAATAAATTAATGAAGACTCAAAATCTTCTTCTGGAGAATTAAAATTGACAGTACATTTGCTTCAGGTTTGGTCACCTGAACCTACATTAAGGAGGTCAATTTAGGCAAATAACATCATAGGCTTATGATTAGCAAACTGAAGTGGACAAATACAGATAATTTTGGCATTATTTTATTGCCAAGTCTAGATCAGTTGTTTAAAAAGCATAGTAGAATGATACAATTTAAAATAGTGTCAATCTTCCATATAGTGTAATTCTACCATGCTTTTGAAACAATTGGTTTAGATTTGGTAATAAGAAACTTCTTTAGTTCTGAGGTCCTTTATCTGTTCTGTCTCAGTTTGGAGCTGCAGTAGTCAATATGGATTCAGTTGCACAATGGGACATTTTCCCTGAAGTTGTCATTTTCTGTTCACTATGTTCTTTGAGGGACAGGATCTATACCATGATAATCATCTTTGTATTGTTCCCTGTGGTGTTTGGCACAAAAGACTGTGAACTGTAGATGTTCAAAATCCATCAAAGATTTTGAATCACAGCTGATTCTGAGTTGAATCAGCTCTCCTAAAATATTTTTCTTGACATATTTAGAAGATAAAGTTTTGGGTATAAATATATCCACAAGAACTATGTCTAGGCTTTTAAAATAAAATTGCTGAATACATCTAACACAGTAATTTAAACATTTTCTTAAAAGAACTTATTAGCATGGGCTGTTTTGAACTTGAGTTGCCTTATCTATCTATGATTTTTTTGTGATACATGAAGGTGCATATTTTCCCACCCTAGAATTTCACAGAAAACAACCAACCACACATTTTGAGGTGCAGATAGCTTGCTTTATTTTGTTGTTACTATCTCAAGGAGGTCCAACAACTATAACTAACAACTGAATTTATACTTGCATGAAAAGAACTACATCAAATTAACATTGTGGGCAGTTAGTAATATTGTTGTTTTAAATTTAACGACAGCTTTATTTGTTGTTGTTCTTTAGTTTTTGCTGTGGCTCATTGCTTAGGTGCCCAGGTTTTTCAGGTGCAATTAAAATTTAGAACTACCACACGAAGGCGTTGGCTGCACCCCGGGACCTCCAAGAGCTGACACTGCTCTGGCATAGGAATACTTGAATAGCTTGGTTAAATGAAGGGATGGCCAGGAGATGTTACTTTTCCAAGCTATCCAGGCACTCTTTATGTCAGAGACAGTGTAAAAGGAGCGAACAAAGTGTTGGCCGTTACACTTTGCTCTGGTAATATTTGTCATAATTTCATGTGACATCATCAGAGAAAATGTAAGACGTTAAAGTGTTGCTTACAGGAGGGTAAATGCAAACATCACCAATGCCTTACATTTCTGATTCAATAGGTATTGGTGCATATGTCAAGTGATATGCACAGCATCATCCTCTTAGGTGGATAGGACATCTTCAGTGGGGAATTTCTCAACCCACTGAGGCATACTTAGACATCAACAGTATGTTGAGGCACAAAGATTGATTAAATGTTGAGCAGGGTATTCGTTCCATAAGAAACTTTCTCCTACCAACAGTTAGTTTCAAAAGTTACATTTTAAAATGTCATAAAATAAATGGTACAAAACTTTATAACCGTTAATCCGGCTATATACAGTATGTACATGTCACTAGCAAATGTATAATATTCTTAGGTCAACAATTATGAAAAGATTGAAATGAATATATTTGAAGTTTGACTCATTTAGGTTGATACAAAACTACTTTTTTCATTAAATATTTACAGATCAGAAAGATTAGTCCATGTGAAATGTTTGTGAAAAGTTAAGGATGAGTGTAGAGTATAAGGACACAGGCCCTCTTAAATGGATCGAATATGTATATTCACAGTGGCAGAGTCAGATCCAAATTCATTCCCTAAACTCAGGGTATAAAGTCCACCATCTTGTTTCTGTACATCCATGATGATCAGGGTTGTCAGGTCATCTGTGTTTTCAATGTGGAACCTCCCCTGTTGTTCTTGATTGTGAATTTTTCTTCCACCACAGGACCATGTTACTTCTGGGGTAGGCTCACCCGTGAAAGCACAGGCTACAGTTAAAACTTTGCCTTCATCAATGCTGATATCAGATGGAAGAGCTTCAATTTTAGGTGGAATTCCTTTATGGAACAATGACAAAAACGTCTTAGGATCACTGGAAAAATAAAGATTTGCTTTCTACTGAATTGCGTATACTAAAGACTATACCATGCCACTTGGCTACCTCCACCAGTAATTTTATTGCTCACCTCTTATGCCTGCTTTAAGCATTTTACTAGTTGAACTTTCCAGTTGTGTCATGCTAGATTTTCCCATAAAGCTGCTGGAACTCATTTCTACAAAAGACTCTTGCATGGAGGACATGCTTTGGGCAGACATGCTTGCAAATTTCATCTCAGTCATGCTGCTAGCACTGCTGCTGCTGAAACTGCTGAAGGAGGCCTCCTGCTTGGAGGCAGACATTTGGACTGACTGAGACGAGACGCTTCCTTGCAAGCTTGTGTCACCACTTGTTCTCAATACTACCTCTTTGGAAGGTTCTTCAACTAGAGCTGTGGAGCATAGCAGATACACAGTGAACATCAATGACATCTGGTTAATTGGTGACATATGACGCTGACTTACAGAAATGGAAACTTCAACACACGCACAGCAACATAATCCAAACAATTTGCTGTTGAAGCATAAGCAAATACATACATACATTTGTCAAGAGCTAGCTCAATGTCTCCAAAAAATGAATCCTTATATTTCTATCATTACATTACATGCAGGTGCTAGGAATCTCTAGGAGAAAAATGATTAGTCATGTAGAAAGTAATTGACATATTGTGTATCCTGAAAATAAATGTTACAGGGCAATTGGTAGCTTTATTTTGAAATGTAATCTATCCAAGTTTCTGTGTGGCTATAAAGAAAGTTTGACTACAAGAATGAATTCACATAGGATGGCTATCTCTCTTTCACGTGGAATTTAACAAGGCTTAGAGTTTTCTGTGCTTGAAAGAGGCAAAAAATCATCTAAAGGTCTTAAGTGCATAAGGAAGAATGGTAAGGAGATACTTACGAAGAACCATTAAGGAAGCTGTAGCTGAACACTGGCCACGGAAATTTCTGGCCTTAATTGTGTACTTTCCACTGTCACTGACCGATGCATTTCGGATTTCGAGAGAGTATACATTTCTGGAACGACTTATGCTGACATTTGAAGAAATAGAAATCTAAGATGAAGGAAAAAGAAAAGAAATGTTGAAGTTGTTCAGATGTGAAAGACATGGTATTTAAGTTTTCAATAATCATAATTAAACTTACTGGCAGGTTGTTTTTAAACCATTCGATTTCAGGGGATGGCTCGCCACTGATTTCACAAGTGAAGAGAACATTTTGTCCTTCGTTAATATTTTGAGATTTCGGCTGTGAGATGAAGGCTGGAGCATCTGAGAATTCTTTGCTCAGTGTCAAATCATACTGACACTTGATGATTCCTTCCCTGGTTTTGCCTATGCAGGTAAGGATTCCTTCATCTCTGTGACTGGCTTGCTTGATGGTTAGGGTCTGATCGCTGCCTGAGACACCGTATCGGTACTCCTCAGAGTTGGTCAGCTCTATGCCATTCAGTACCCATTTCACATCAGTGGCACCAGCAATATTGGCTTTTAAAACCACTCTTTCACCTTCTGTTATGCTCATCTGAGTAGAAAATGCTTTAATCTCAGCATGAGTTCTGATTTCTTCTGATGCTTGTGATGTTTTTGTGATTTCCTCATGGACAATGGATTTTTCCAGGGAGGTAGCTGCTGACTTCTTGACTTCTTCAGAAATCAGAACCTTTGACGCTTCCTCTTTGAGGGCTAACTTTTCTTGAGATTTCACTTCTGACATCTTAATTTCTTCAGACATTAGGGCTTTTTGGGAAATTTCCTCTTGAACAACAGCTCTCTTCTGAGATATAATTTCAGAAGACTTTTGAGTAGAGACTGTCTGTGCTTCAGTATCTCTTATAGCTAAAAAAAGAAACCCCTGTAAGGCAAACTTAATTGGAAAGAGACCCCCACCTTTTGCTCTTCTAGATTCCGCATGTGAACAATATACAAATAAAAAAGTCAACTTCTTCATGCAATATAGGTAATACCTAATACTTGCTCAATTCCACTTTTGGAAAAGTTTTATGTGTGACTTTTGAGATCAGTGTAATGATTCCTTAAACTAAACTGAGCCAAAGATGATTTGTATGACTTAAGGAAAAAAGTCTCAAAAAGGATTTAGGAGACGTGTGGATTTAGGAGATTTTGAATAACCAAAACATTAAATTATCTTTCAGAAGATTGAAATGAAAGCAAACTAATTTTAATTGGTAAAATAGTTCTTTAATTAACTTTGTACTACTTTGGAAAATTAGCAAGTGTGAAGGCTTAGGCAAGCAGTATCATTTTGTATATTCACTGACTTTATTCTTAAATATTCCTGGGGGCAAGGGCTGACGTTATATAATCTTATATAATACCACATAATAAGGAACTTAATAAATGCTTTTTATGCTCACAGAAAAGCATATGCTAACTTCAAATTTGTGTGTTTCTACATTGGTGTACAAATGGCATTCTGGAACTAGGAAAATAATTTTAATACTTTCTTGTATGTGTGTATAAGGGAGGATGTCTGAAACTATTTTCATAATATTATCTTCTGAACAAATATTGGTAAAAACAAAAGCCAACCTACCTTTTATTGTTAATTTGCAGCTAGAGGACACAGATCCGGCTGAATTTTTTACTGTGCAAGTATAAAGTCCACTGTCGGAAGCATCAGTCTTACGAATTTCTAAGAGGAACGCTCCCTTGTCTTCAGAGAGTTTATATTTACCTCCTTGTATAATAGCCTATAGAATGCAAATGATTTGCATTTTAAAAAGTGATTTCATTTTAAGCTTTCTTTGAATGGGGGATTAAGGGAGAGGTTAAATTTTAGAAGATAAAAGTAAGAGACATTTAAGAACTGGTTACCTTTCCATCCTTTGTCCAGATGACAGTTGGCTGGGGTTCTCCAGTAGCCTTAACTGCAAATTTAGCAACACTGTCTGAAGAAACAGTTGTATCCTGCAACCCAGTAACGATTACTGGTTTTGAGGAAATTGGTTCAGGAACTTTTGGTTCAGTTTTCCTGGTTACGGTTGACTCCGCGGTTTTCTGATCTGATTTCTTAGTTTCTGATATTTTTGATACCTTCTCATGGATACTCTTAAAGGCTTGCCCCATAAACTGGAAGTTGGTTTTAGAAGTTCCACCTTCACCAGAAACCTCACAAACATATTCTCCCTGATCAGATTCAGTGAGGTTATGTATTTTGAGCTCATAGGTACCATCTGCCGAATAATGAAACTGGAAATGCCCATTTTCCTTCAGTTTCTTGCCATCTTTATACCAGGTGACCTCTTTTGCACTTAATACACTGCTTTCAACAGCACAGGTCAGCTTTGCAATCTCTTTAGAAGCTTCTGCTTTCAGGACCTGAGTAATCTTTGGTGGGGCAGAGACTGGGAGGTGATGAACTTTCTCCGTTGGTGTTGGTTTTGTCTCTGTGGGTGATACGGCTTTGGGGTAAGAAGCTTCTGGAGATTTTACTCGTTTTGGAGACTTAACTGTTTCTGGGGATTTCACCCGAGGCTCTGGGGATTTTACTCTTGGTGGTGACGTCACAGCCTTTTCAGTTACCCTGGCCTTTTGAACAGTCAGAGTGAACTGTGCTTCTTGTTTCCCCTCACCGTTTTCTACCACCACACTGTAATTGCCCTCATCGGAAGCTTGCACTGAAGATATCTCAAAGGTCGATTTATACTTGGTGGTGGTCACTTGGTGGCGGGCAGAAGTACTTAGCACTTGTCCTCCACGCAGCCAGGTCACAGTTGGTACTGGCTCACCATCGGTGTCACAAGAAAACCTTGCAGACTCGCCTTCATAGACAGTCATGGACCGTGGTTTTGTTAGAATTCTTGCCGCCAAAGTCGTCTTGATCTTTCTGGTTGTGGATTTTTCTTCCAGCGACTTTTCTTCTATTGCAGCACTTTTCATTTCTGCAGATGCGTAGTGTTCATATGAGGAGAGACTTTCCCTTGTCTCTGTCATCTGTGATTTCACTTCCCTGACAGAAGAAGCAGCTTCCATCTCAGACGTTTTCTTAAATGAAGAAACAGCATATGCCTCTGTTCTTGTTAGCTCAGGGAAAACAGATCTGGGAACTTCTTCGTCTCTGCGCTGGGAAGCATAGGTGGTATAATCCCCTCCTGTTACATCCAGTGTTGCATAATCAGAAGCTTCACCCTTGTAGTTGGTGCACACAGCACGGTAGGTTCCACTGTCATCAATATGACAGTCCAGAATTTCCAGAGTCAGGACTCCACTTGTGTTTGTGTAATGAATCTTACTGCTCTCTTGGAGTTCCACACCATTGTGGTACCATTTAACTTCGGCAGTTGGCTTAGACTGAACATTTAAGATAAAACGTGTATTTTGGCCACATGGTACCCTGTGTGAGCGCATTCTCAATGTGATTCGAGGGGCATGGTCCAGCGTGAAAGGCTGCTGACTCAAAACTTCATACTTCCTTTCTGATGTCTTCTGAGTTTTTAAAGCAGCTTTCATGGACTCATACCTGGAAAAGATATCAAATCTTGCAGACCTCTCAAATCTTGAGAGTGATCTCTCACTAGACACAGGGCTGGGGGATCGTGGGCGAGTTCTCTCTGGAGTAGGGGACCTTCTTTCTGTGTCATCTTCATATTCTTCAGCCGGTTGTGGACGTGACCGGATCAGCTCGGACACTGGCCTCATTAACTCAATGTAAGTTGGAGACAGAGAGCGCCGTCGTCTCAGTAGTCTAGATGCGGATGAGGATGATTCTCTTTGAATACGTTTTGAGATTTCGTATTCTTCCTCAATTTCTGTTATTTCTGTTACTTCTCTTTGCTGCCTTGATTTCTTTCTAGACTTTTCCTCCTTTGACATGTGGTCAAGCTCGCTTTTGTATTCTGAGAGACGCTGGGTGGCCATAACTGGGCGAAGCAACTCTTCATCCTCCTTCTCAGCCATGATTCTTTGCCGTTGCTTTGGCTGTCTGTATGATGCCTGGGCATGCCTTTCCCGCAGTTCTGCATAACTTGTACTAGTTTCAGCCTTTGTTGGGATGTGATAGGTTGAATATCTGAAGTCTTTTCTTGTTTCCTCCACCTTGACATGAGGTTGTGGTGAAGAGTAACGTAGGCTAGAAAGCTCAAAGCGTGGAGGGCTTCGGCTTGGGGGTGAAGCTGAAAAACCTAACTCAAGCTCTTCTTCAAGACGCAGCCTCTCTTCCTCTGTTCTTTTCATTGCTAAGTAGTCATCAATGGGGAGGAGTAATTCTTCATCAGAGATGTCGCCAAGAGAACGTCTTCTAGGTCGGTAATAGAAGTCATAATCAGGAGAAGGTGTACGCCGGCGGGCTGGTCTCACTATCTCAAGATCATCTTGGGACAGTTTAGGAATACGCCATTTAGGTCTGTATTGATCTGTAATGCGTGGAAGAGGCATCACATAGAACTGTTCCCATCTTGAAAGGCGGATGCGCTTGGGTCGTTTCTGTACAAGTCTGTCAAGTTTCCCAGGCATTTCATATTGATCACGTATCTTTTTATACCATTTCATGTCAGACATGGGCACGAACTGCTTGATGTGTTGGTCTTCTTCTATGGTAGTCTGCTTGTACTTGCGTGGCTCTGGTACATCATAAGGCATCCGGAGCTTTCTCTCCTCCTTCTTTTCTTCTGTCTCAAGTCTAAATTCCCCTTTCACGGTCTTGGTGCTTACAGCTGGTTTGTAAAGGACAGCAGCTTCTCTCAGAGCCTCTTTAGCTACCTGTGTCAGTGGTACACTCTCAGTTCCAGAAAGAATTTCAGCCATTCTGAGGGTTTTGTCAATTTGTTTTTGTACGTGTCGCTCACGCTCCTCCTTACTCTTGAATTCCTGTTTCTTGTACCTCAGGCGTTCCACTTGCAGGTGAGCCTGGCAGCTGGTGGACCCAGCCGTGTTAGTGGCTGTGACTCTATAATAACCTGTGTCTTCAGGCAAAGTGTCCCTGATGTGCAGAGCATAATAATCCAAACCTTCATGGAAAATTTCAATGTTAGGCCCAAGGGACAGTGGCTGACCATCTTTCTCCCATTTTAATGTTGGTGGGGGGATGCCAGACACTCTGATCTCAAAGCAGACACTTTGGCCTTCTTGGCATTCTGCATTTGCCAGTAACCTTTTGAACATGGGTCTTAAGGTGCTGTCTGTTGGAGGTGGGTGTAGGGTTACTGTCAGCTTTGCTTTACAGCTGTCTTCACCGTATTTGTTCCTTGCCACAATAGTATATTCAGCGTCATCATCTATAGTGACACTGTTGATTGTTAATTGGTAAAGACCCTTGTCTGACTCAAATATGTACTTCTTGTCATCATCACCTGGTTTGATTTTCTGACCTGATTTATACCATGTTACACGAGGCTCTGGGTGGACAGTTATAGTTACTCCAAACCGGACATTTTCACCGACATAAGCTGTCTTATTATAGAGAGGCAGTGTAAACTCTGGTGGCCTTTCTAGGAGCCTCATTGTGTCTGTTCTGCGCTTAATTTTCTTCATGGTTCTACGGCAGTAATAGTCATAAACTTCTCTCACACCTTTAACAAATAGCTCTGCGTAAGAACTGTCTTCACCATAGTCATTGACTACTTTGCATCTGTAAGTACCATCATCGAATTTGGTAATGTCTTTGACATAGAGAGTGGCCATTCCATCTTCATAGGTGATTTCATATTTCTCACTGTTCTCCAGCTGTCGGACCCCAAAGTACCAGGTCACTTGAGTAGACTGATCATAATTTTCAATTTTGCATATGTATTTGACATGTCCTCCTTCTTCACCAACTGCATGCATTATCTGCCCAGAAATTGGGCCAATTTCAATGGATGCTACTTTAACTTTAGCAACACTCACTCCCCTCTGAGATCGAATCGCACCACCACAGGAGATCCGGGCTGCGGACACAACCATGTTGAGGTCTTTCTTGATTAGGGTGTGGTAATAACGCCGGTGTTTTAATGTTCTGATAACTTTAGTACTGACTCTTTCTATCTTCTGCTTTAACCATGGGTGCTGGAGAGCCTCCGATGCTGTCATGCGAGACTTTCTCTCTTTCACTAACAGCCGGTCAATAAAATCCATGGCTTCAAGGCTAATCTCTTTGAATGCTTCTTCATCGAAAGTATATTCAGCATTCATGATATTCTCAATGATCTGTTGGTTAGTTTCAGCCAGGAATGGGTTGATACCACTCAATAGCACATATACCAATGTTCCAAGTGACCACATGTCTGTGGCTGTGCTGACAACATCATGCTGGTGGACTTCAGGTGCATAGTATTCTGGGGCAGTGAATAGAAGCCTGAAGTTGTCCCCTGGTTTCAGTTGACGGGCTTGACCAAATTCTATGATCTTAATGGTAGAGCTTCTTCTGGTTTGGTAAATGATATTTTCTGGTCTAATGTCAAAGTGTCCAATATTATGACTGTGCAAGAACTCAAGTGCTTCACAGACCTGGCGAACATAACTTACAATTTCTCTTTCATTAAGTTCAAAAGCACTTGTGTTAATGCGCTCAAATATGTCAAGTCCCGATATAAACTCAAAGATCATAACTAATTCTTCCATGCTTTCAAATGATTCATGGAGGTATAAGATGTTTCTATGCCTAGCAATGTTCAGAATGGAAATTTCCTTCTTGACCAAAACTTGATCAGTCCCTTTGACTTTAACAAATTTGGCCATGTACGTCTTCTTTGAGGATGTTTCAACACAACGATGGACAATTCCAAACTCACCACGCCCAAGATCTTCAGCAATCATATATTTCTCATATAGTTCCTTGGTTGAAGAGTGAGATGCTTTAGTCATGGAGACTTCCCTGGTTTCATCTACCTCTTCATCATAGTTCATTGCTCTGGTCTTATCTTCTTTGGTTATGGTTGGTTCTGAAGGCTCAGATGGCTTGCTCAGACCAAATTTATTTTCGGCTATTACACGGAACTGGTAACTTGTTTTTCCAAATAAGTTGATCACAGTATAACGTGTTTCTCGGGCCTGTCCTACACGGAGCCATCTTTCTGCAGTAGTTGCACATTTTTCAACAATGTAGTTGGTGATTTTGCTGCCACCATCAGAGGCTGGCTCAGTCCATGTTAAGTTGACAGAATCTCGTGAGACATCACTAACTTTGACTCCTCTGGGTGGGTCAGGAACATCAGCCACATCCAGTTCAACTGTCTTCTGATCAATTCCAAATCTGTTTTTAGCACAGACCACATAGAAACCAGCATCCTTTCTCTCTACCCCATTGGGGAAAACGAGTGATGTGAAGGATCTTGTGACAATAACTTGGTAGTGGCCATTATTGTCAATGAGATCTTGTCCCTTCTGCCAGGTGATCACAGGATCTGGTTTGCCACTGAAAGGAATCTTGATGCTGACCACTTCACCTCGGAGAGCATGAACTGCTCCCATGCCTTCAAGAGTTTTAGGTAGGTGTATCTTAGCTGGAACTGTATCAGAAAAAAATAAGAATGTATTTTAGCAACACCACCTAATAATATCTGTTTAAGTGCAGTATCCCCCACCCCCAAGTTAATAACTCATCTAGCCTCAAATTGATGATAAACAATTTATTTTTACCTTCCACTTCCAAGGAGGCAGTGCCAGACACAGATCCCCCTTGGTTGGTAGCTCTGACTTGGTAAACTGTGGCATCATCATCTGTGACACTTGCAATGATGAGCTGGTGGTAGCCACCCTTAAATTCTTGAATCCTATATTTTAATCCATCTGCAATGATTTCTTTGCCTTGTCTGTACCATTTCACGATAGGTTTTGGATGACCAGTCACTTTGCAGACCAAAGTAGCATTACTCTGATATCTGACATTTAGATTTCTCAGTTCCTCTTTAAAGTGTGGTGCCTGAATTGGGACATCAGATTTGGGAGTGACAGGTTCTGATATTTCACTCCATTCACTTTCCCCACCTAGATTTTCACATTTCACACGGAACTCATATTCAAGACCTTCAATAAGGTTTGTCACTGAAAAGACAGTTTCTCGAATTTCTTCTGTTGTCACAGAAATCCATTTATTTTGCTTCTTCTCACGCTTCTCAAGATAGTAATTTCTAATCTTTGCACCTCCATCACTGGCAGGTGGCTTCCAAGCCACAACACAAGAATCTTTTGTGACAGCAGTAATAGTTGGTTTTCCAGGAGCACCTGGCTTTTCTATTAAAAACAAAACAAAACAAAAGATTTGAGTCATGAGATGAAACAAGCAGCTTTATTAAAGCTATTTTTTTTTTAAAAAAGAATGTTATGAGTCCAAAATTTTATTAAAAATAGCTATTCCAGAAAAATGAAATTGGTTACTTTATACTAAGACATATGAAAAACCAAAGTTCTATTTTTAAAAAGGGGTTAGGATATATATTTCTCTTTTTAGATATGCAAACATTCAATTAAAGTGAAAGAAAAGGCACTTGTACTTTATCTGAATCTTTGTTATTTCCTTTCAGAATTTCTTTCTGTTTAAAAGAATTTTATGCAAAGATGGAACTTTGCCATAGGAAGATACAGAATTCAGGTTGTACTTACCAAATGGACTCTTAATGATCACAACAGAGGACACTTCTAGAGGGTCACTGATGCCAAAAGTGTTCTGAGCTGAAACTCGGAAGTAATAGCCAGCATTTTCTGTGAGGTTCACAATTCTACAGGTTGTCACTGAGATGGCTGAAGACACCAATTGCCATTCAGCCCCCTCCTTGGCCTCACATTTTTCCACCACATAGTTGGTGATCCAGGAGCCTCCATCATCTGCAGGTGGTTTCCAGCTGATCACTGCAGAGTTCTTCAATAAAGCTTCGATCACAATTGGTCCTGTAGGTTTGTCTGGTTTATCTGTTGGGGAAAATACAATTGTAGTGGTTTTCATAGTGTGTTTTAGAGAGTTTTTCTTTAAAACTAAAAAAGCACTGAAAATAAAAATAAGAATACCTTGTATTTCCACATCAAGGATGGCATCAACAGTTCCGAAAACATTGCTGAGCTGGACTTTGTATTTGCCAGCATGAGTCTTACGTTGCACATTCTTCATGACAAGATGAGTATAGTGCTCAGTGTTTTCAATAGTAATGTTTTCTGAGTTTTGCAAAAGTTTCTGACCGTGGAACCAAGTCATGGCAGGTACTGGACGACCAATGTACATAACATGAAGCCGAAGTGTAGAACCCACAGCTCCATAATATTTCTCTTTCAGTGGGTAACCAGGATGGAACTGTGGTGTTGCTTGCAGGAGAAGCTTACTACTGGTTTCTACTTCTCCAACCTCATTGGTGGCTATGCAGGTATAAACACCTTCATCTTCCTGTTCCTCTGTCATTACTGTAAGAGTGTGTGTGCGTCCATCTGAAGACATTTTGTATTTCCGGCTTTGTATAAGCTCTTTACCAAATCTGTACCATTTAATGTCAGGAAGAGGCCTTCCAACAATCTGGCATGAGAGTTGAGCAGCTTCACCCAGTTTGGTGGTAACATCCTTCATTTCTTTGCGTATTCCTGGGGCCTCTCCAGCTGAACAATGTGAAAGATAATATTAAGTGATTGTTACTACTCAATCTATAATCCTTTGTCCTTATATATCAGGAATGAATTTACCTTATTTACTAACAGATACCATGATTAACATATTAGCCTAGTTCTTCAAAACCCTTTGAATTGATTTTCCTACGATCATATGGTAAATAGGGATTCAGTGAGCATACTGTTACATTTTATGCAGAGTGACTTTTCTTCTTTATGATTGGAAGGACATTAGTAAGGTATAGGCTTTTGAGGGATTACAAATTCTCTCTATAATTCTGTAGTATTTTTGCCCTTACTTAGGTTCAATGAGGTGGCATACAATTATTGACCTTTCAAATATTGTTGGGAAATATTTAAAAAAAGAAACCATTGCATTAGAGGGAATTGCTCAAGGAAAGTGCTCAGTTCACTGCATCTAACATCTCCTGCTGAGGTTATGTCCTTGGAATGGTTTCCTATAGAACTTATCATATTCCCTGTGTGTATACTTGCTTTTCTTTCTAAATACTTGCTCTCCATTAAAGCTTTCCAAGTTCTACTTAGTATAGAGGGGGAATTAGCTTTAACTTGTTTAGTTTGTAAATTGAAGAAGTAGAGAACAAAAGGCTACTTACATGTGAGTTTAGTCTTTATAGACATAGCAGTTCTTCGAGGTCTGCTCAGCCCTGTCTCATTCTCAGCAAAAACCCTGAATTCATATTCAGTAGATTCCAGCAAACCTCCTATTGTGAATTGCTTGTCCTTGATACGTTCTTTATTGCTCTTTTTCCAGGCACTGTCTCCAGACTGTCTATATTCAACCCAGTATCCAAGAATTTCTTTGCCACCATCACATTCAGGTTTCTCCCACTGTAGAGTGACACTATCTTTGGATATTGAAAGAATCTCAAGCTCCCCTGGTTGGCTTGGTTTATCTGAAATATTTAAAAATAGTGAAAAGGGAATCAGCTTTTCTGGTGAAATAAAAGAACCAAACATGGCTTGCTTCTTTAATTTTAACCCCTTCTTCTGAATTCCTTACCAAATGGATCTTTGCAAACAACTGGTTCAGAAGCAGGGCTGGTCTCGCTGAGACCAACATCATTCTGTGCAATGATGCGGAACTGATACTCAGCATCAGGAACAAGCCCCGTGACAGTGTACATCGTAGTGGTGATCTGAGTCTTGTTGTGTCTGACCCACTTTTCAGTGGATGTCTCTTTGCGTTCTATGTAGTAGCCTGTGACTCGAGAACCACCATCGTCTTTGGGCCTGGACCAGGACAGGCTAACAGAACTCTTGGTTACATCGAGTACTTCTGGAGGATTGCTTGGAGGTTCTGGAGGATCTATAAGTGGAAAACACATGTGTTAGAGTACAGTTCCAAGTCTTGTAAGCCAATGACTTTCATTTAAAAACAGAAGAAT
Source organism: Callithrix jacchus (assembly GCF_049354715.1). Classification (NCBI taxonomy): domain Eukaryota; kingdom Metazoa; phylum Chordata; class Mammalia; order Primates; family Cebidae; genus Callithrix; species Callithrix jacchus. The sequence continues at coordinate 49,721,606 of NC_133507.1, forward strand.
GCTGAAATAATGTTTATAATTTTGTGGTTGAAAGGGTACTTACTCAGTGGTGTTTTTGGTATGACTGGTTCCTCTGATTTCAAGGGTTTGCTTATGCCAAACTGGTTTTCTGCTGAAACACGGAAATGGTATTCTACATTCTCTTTGAGGCCTTTTACCACCAGAGATGTACCTCGGACTCTGGAATCAATGGTATACCAGGCAGCTTTAGGCACTTCTCGTCTCTCGAGGATGTAGCCTAAGATGTCAGCACCACCATCATCAGCAGGAGGCCTCCAGCTGACCCTCACAGAGCGCGCTTGGATGTCATCATATTCCAGTGGTCCTTCTGGACTGTCAGGGCTTCCTATCACTTTGACCTTGATGTAGACAGCCTTCTTGCCACATTTATTTTCCAGAACCAGGTCATAAGTGCCAGAATCACCCCTGTCTGCTTCTTTGATCACAAGCTCAGTGTGTGTGTCAGATGTTGCAATCATGGCACGCTTACTAACATCCTGGCCTTCCTTGGTCCATTTACATATTGGGAATGGTTTTCCTTTGACTGGTATGGTAAGTCTGATGACTCCACCTTGCCTTACAAAGATACCTTCCTGGTATCTTTCATCAAGTTCATAATCAGGATATTCTGGAAAAAAAGGTAGGATTTCAATTTAGCATTTGGAGTTGGGGGGTGGAGTAAGAAGTAAGTCTATGGCAATTATTGCAGAAAGTAAATGATCATGTGTCTCACCAAGCATTTCAGTGACTTTGACTGTTCCTGGTACCTCAGCAGGCTCACCAGGTCCACCAGCATTACAAGCTAGGACGCGGAACCTGTATTCTGCGCCCTGAGGTAGATGTGTTAGAGTATACTCTCGAATCTTGGTTGGGGTGGTGTTACACTTGGTCCATTCATGTTGATCTACTTTTTGCATTTCAATCAAGTAGCCTGTGACTTTAGATCCTCCTTCATCTTCTGGAACACTCCAGGCCAGGGAGACTGATGTCCTTGTTGTATCAGTAACTCTTGGGTTTTGTGGCTTTCCTGGAGGAGCTGGGAATAAGAATAAAACAATACACTGGTTAAAGTTGCTGCAAAGTTGAAAATTAACTGTGCCACCTAACAAATTCAATGAGTTATTGAAACAGGGACTGTTAACATTAGACTGTTTTTTGTCTTGTGAAAATTTTATTCATGACTGGGTGTGGGGGCTCATGCCTGTAATCACAGCACTTTGGGAGGCCTGAGGTCAGGAGTTCAAGACCAGCCTGGCCAACATCGTGAAAGCCTGTCTCTACTAAAAATACAAAAATTAGCTGCACATGGTGGCGGGCACCTGTAATCCCAGCTACTCAGGAGACTGAGGCAGAAGATTGCTTGAACCTGGGAGGCAGAGGTTGCAATGAGCCATGGTTTTTGTATTTTCCTTTTTTTAAATGTGCTTTATTTGTAATAACTATTATTATCTTACATTTATCAGCAGTTTTTTTAAAGTGCTTTCAAAAATATTGTTTTAAAATTTTAACTGTGATAGAAAGCATATATTATGAATCTTAACGAGGAGGAAATCGACTCAATAGAGGAATATTAAAAAATTATTTGCCAGAAGTTGCTAGTGGCTGGGGTGGGGAAGAGACTGATTACAAACGGATGCCAGCAAACTTTCCCGGGTAATAAAAATATTTCACATTTTGTTTGTGGTGGTGATTACAAAACAGTACATTTTTCAAAAGTCATAGAACTATATTCTTCAAAAAGGTGAATTTTTCCCACCTATAAATTATAACCCAATAAACTTGACTGATACAAAATGTGCTTACCAATTGGATCCATGGCAACAATGGGTTTGGAAGGACGACTTGGTTTTCCAGACCCTCTTGCATTAATGGCTGTGACACGGTGTTCATATTCTAAGCCTTCAATAAGGCCAGTGGAGCGGTACCGTGTCATCGTCACAGGTACTTTATTTACACGGACCCATCGATCTGCTCTCACTTCTTTGCGCTCCACAATATATCCAGTCACTTGGGAGCCACCGTCATCCTCTGGCGGGTACCAAGTAAGCGTCATGCCATCACGGGAAACATCAAATATCTGTAATGTTTCTGGGGGTCCAGGAATACCTGCAGCAAGACAGAGTTTAACTTATGAATAAAACAATGACTCATATATTTGTATGTGCCTTAGGGTTTTGTTGGTAGTTTTTTAAAAAATAGATAAGATACATGACTCTTTTCAATAGTTTCACTTTTGTACTATTTGTACATTTTAATTTAAATCATTTAATTAATGTTATTAAAAAATTTTTGACTTTTAGGTTTGGGGTACATGTGCAGGTTTGTTACATGGGTATACTGCATGGTACTGAGGTTTAATTTTGTACTTTTCTTGCTGTTCCTTGTTTCCTTTAATTCTGTAGACATTTATTAAACATGCACTCTGTATTTTTTTCTTACTATAACATTGCCAGTCCTCCCTCCTTCCCTCTCTTTCTCTTCCCTTCTCTCTTTCCTTCCTTCCATTCTTTTCTTCCTAACTCCCTCCTCTTCTCTTTCATAAGAGTGCAGATATTTAAAAAAATCAAGCCTAAGTGTTTGAACACCTCTGAAAAAAGGAGGTTTAGAAACCTCAGAAAGACCACAGGGTTAATTTTGTGACCTATTTTTATTTACATTAGGGCATATTAAAAACAAATTCTTTTTTTGTTAACATTCAGAATCAGAGGTGGGGAGGGTGATCTGTGGACTTACTGATGCTGCTGCGACATTCTATGACCTCAGACTGCAAGTAAGAGCCAATCCCAAAGCGGTTTGTTGCAGCCACACGGAACACATACTCATTTCCTTCAGTGAGTCGGGTAAACTTAAATGTCGACCTAGTCACTGATTCAGAAACGGGCAGCCATCCTGGACGATGAGCATCACGTTGTTCTACCACATAACCACTCAATGGAGCGCCACCATCCAATTCAGGTGGTTCCCAGGAAATGGTAATTGATGTAGCATCAATTTCATCAATCTTAATAGGTCCTCTTGGTGGACCAGGCTTGTCTATGAAAGAGAAGAAATCCAGGAAATTAATTTTTACTTCAAATCAAAATTGGGTGACTGAACATCAACAACTTGCTTGTATCTTTGTCATACATCCTTACCAAGAATGATAACTTTAATGGTCTCTGAAGTAGTTCCAGTAACATTCTTCAATTCAAGTGTGTATTCTCCAGTATCTCTGATAGTGGTTTCCCGGATGGTTAATTTAGCTACTTTAGTATGAGTTTCAACTGTGACACGCTCTGATTCTCTCAGTTTAGAACCAGCAAAGAACCAGGAAGCAGCAGGAGGTGGACGGCCAGTGATAGGTATCACCAATTCTACTGGTCTGCCAGCTGGGACATGGATGGTTTTCTGAGGCATTGTGGAAAGATCGATTGTTGGCAACACTGTGGGAAGGAAAGCAGGCATTTATTCTTAAGCACTATTTTTATATAGTAGTATGAATTCTGAATGTTTTCATTTTACTTTACTATTATTGTTATTTTTTGGCTATTTGGTACATACCTCTGAGGTCTTGTACAGTCACGGCTGTGACAATCTCTCTTGGTTCGGACACACCTTTCTCATTTTGTGCCCTCACTCTAAATAAGTATTGTTCACCTTCATTTAAAGAAATAATGGTGTGCTCTAGGACTGTGGGTTTTAAGGTGACAACCTTCATCCATCTCTCTGTTCCAGCTTTGCAGGCCTCGAGAACATAACCAGTGAGTCGGCTACCACCATCATAGAGTGGTTTTTCCCAGGCAAGGGTAACAGTGGATTTGGTGACATCGACCACCTCTAGCTTTGTAGGCACCAAAGGCACTTCTGAGACCAGTACTGCATCAGATGTTTCACAAGGTTCTCCAATGCCATAAATATTTTCTGGCAGCACTCTGAAATAGTACATGGTTCCTTCTACAAGCCCAGAAATTCGGTAAAGTGTCTTGCTACATTTGGTAGTTACTGTTTTGAATGCTCTCATGGCAGCTTCACGCTTCTCAATGATGTAATTGTTGACGGGAGCTCCACCATCAATTGTGGGAATTTCCCAAGTTATAGTCACAGAATCTCTTGATACTTCCTTAACTTTCACTGAAGGACAGGGACCAGGAGTATCTGAAAAACAGAATGAAAGATTCATATTTCCTGTTTGCCTGATAGCTTTTTTTTTCCCCCTTGGGGAAATATAATCAACATAGTTCCTCTCTAGAGAGGTGATTAATCATAGGTCAAGGTATATTTTAGAGGATCTACTCATTTTATAGCCAATTTTAAGTGAAATGCTTACCATAGACTTTAACAAGTACTGTTGCTGATTTCTTGCCAGATTGGTTTTCAGCTTCAATTGTGTATTTTCCAGCATCATACCGATTCACTTTGTCCACTATTAGCAATGAGTAGCTCTCAGTGGTGTCAATAATTGCCCGGTTTGCAAGATCAATGCCCTGCTTGCTCCACGTGATGACAGGAGGTGGTCTTCCAGATACAGACACCATCAGGCGCAAGGAGGCTCCAGCCCTGATGGTCACAGTCTTCTTTAGATCATCTGCAAGCTCAAGATCTGGTATTTCTGGAAAGTTAATGACAACATTTAATTAATTCATGGACAGGTATGAAAAGAAAATAATTCACCTAAAAGCTTCTATTATAAATACCTATTCTTTCCACAGGCTCAATTTCAGCAGTTGATTCGCTGTATTCGCTCATACCCTTCACATTCACGGCAGCAACTCTGAAGGAATATTTCTGGCCCATTTTAAGGTCTGGTACAGTGAATTCAGTATTTCTTATTGTGGCATTGGTATGCACTCGGTACCACTGATCAGTGTCCTTCTCTTGCATTTCCAGAACATAGCCTGTGATATCAGCACCACCATCGTACATGGGCTTGGTCCATGCCAAACTAATGCTGTATTTGGTGGTATCCACAACTCTTGGAGCAGAAGGTGGTCCAGGGGTATCTGTGGAATTTAAAAAGTGAGATGCAGATATTAGGCAAATAAGGAAACTTGAGATTTGTATTTTTGGTTTTCAAGACTCACAAAGGCATTATTGCTATTTGTCCATACTCACCAAGGTAATCTTTATTAATTAGGCTCTTAATATTATAGGATAGCACTATGTGGTACATTATAATTTAATATTATTATCTTAAGAATTAAATTGCTTTAGGAAAGTAGATGTTTCTTCCTACTACTTTGGCTAGCTTCACTATGTGTTCTTCATTATCTAAGCTCATTACTTAAAGTACCTATTCTCAGGGACTTTTCCTTAAAGAGTTGCTTATCTTTCACTGGGTTAATATCACATGCCACCAATACATTTCTAATGAATACAGGAATTGGTTTTGTCAATTCCACAATTTAGTCCCAGTGACTATTCCTTAATAGTTCTTGGAATCAGACTCTGTAAAAGGATTTGTCACTTACTTTTGAAGTTCTCGTGACAATTATTTTGTCAGTAACTTATTAAACTACTAGAAACCTTTTGTTCCTGCTAAGCCTTTTCTTAAAAGGAGTTTTGCCATTTGTCTTTTCAGTAGTTACAGTATAATGCTTTTTTCTCCCTATTCTTAGGAAGATTTATAAAATAGATTCTTTTCATATTGGTAGTAGAATATTTTTCCATTAATTGGAAAATGCTGTAACAATTTTTAGCAATTCTAATTGCTAACTTATCAACAGATATAATAGTTAAAATGTTCTTTGACTTAAGCTATATTTATGATCATGCTAATAAGCATATGCTTTTCTAGACCATAAATTTTACAAATTCTTAGAAAATGTGTGTTGGAAAATTTTATCTGTCATACAGTTTTGAGGAGCATTGTATTTATGTATGATTCTTGGAGCTCACATGATGGTTCTCTGCATGAGATGAAGTCGGAAGCTTCACTGGGCTCACTGTTACCAGCTGCATTCACTGCAGTCACCCGGAACTGGTAATCACAACCTTCCATCAGGCTGGTCACCTTCAGCCTAGTATCATACACTACGTAGTCTTTGTTGACACGTGTCCAGCGCAGGCTCTTCTTCTCACGTTTGTCTACTAGGTAGTTGCTGATTTCATTGCCACCATCAGATTCAGGTTTTGTCCACTGGATGATGATATGCTCTTTGCCAGCCCCAACTTCTTCAGGTATGCCAGGTGGTGATGGAATAGCTGTTTACGTATTTATGAAAGTAAGAATGATCAGAATTGCATAAAATTACTATTGATAAGACTGCCCTTCTCCCTATGATCCCATTATATTTCAACCATCAAATTGTTTAAAAGTGTTAATACTCACTGAATGAGTTTCTGGCTACAATTGGCTCTGATTCAGCAGGCACACCAGGGCCGTATTTGTTTACTGCCCTCACTCGGAATATATATTCATTGTTCTTGATGAGCCTGGTAACAACATAGGATAGGGTTGGGCATTCGCCTTCGACAATCACCCAGTTGAGCCTGCTAGTCTCGCGTCTTTCCACTATGTAGTGAGTGATTTCTGCTCCTCCATCTTCCTGAGGAAGGCTCCAGGCTAAAGTGCACTTCTCTTCTGTTACTCTGCTGATGGTGAGCTTTCCACATGGGCCAGGGGTATCTGAAACAGGCGTAATGACAAGCCATGATGAAGATCATTCTTTCTGCCCACGCTAGAAAATGCTATATAAGTGTAAGAACATTTGACATGTTTACCAAGCACTTTGACCATGACAGACACGGCCTTGGTCCCACTGGCGTTTTTCACTGTTAAAGTGTATTTTCCACTGTCATTTCTGTCACAGAACTTGATCACAGCAGTTGCTCGTTTGCCAGTATACTGCAAAGAGACCTTTTCACAGAGATCTAGCTCCTTGTCTCCTTTGGTCCAGATAATTTTGGGTTCAGGTTTGCCACCAACTGCAGCATCCAGAACAAGATCAGAACCTGCTCTGATGGTAACCAGATCACCCTGTAATCGGGCATCCAGTTCAGCTTTGGGTGGAGCTGTCAGTAGGCAAAATAGATATGAATGAATATCTGAGAGTTTATTTTCACGTAAATTGTGATAATTTTAGAAAGGAAAATGTTGACTATTTCCTACCGTATTCATCTCGGCAAGTGACGGGCCCTGTAGATTCAGACCCTTTGCTAATTACTCCTGCTGCATTCTTGGCTAGCACACGGAACTCATAAGTGTCTCCTTCACTGAGAGCAGTCACAGTAAAGAAATTGTCAGATACAATGGTATAGTTGCACTTCAGCCAGCGACCATCTCCTACCTCACTGACTGGCTTACGCTCTATGATGTAGCCCACAACCTTGCTGCCTCCGTCATACACTGGGGCAGACCAAATCAGTGATACTGTTGATCTTGTGACATCTGTCACCTCTGGTCTGCCTGGTGCATCTAGGAAGGGATGCAAAAATAAGATTAAAATTACCACTCTGAGTTCTACTGGAATCAGTAGTAATTAACAAATATGCCCATAATTGTGTTACATACCAACTGGATTTTGAGCCATTATAGGTCTTGAAGCTTCGCTGGCCTTGCTAACGCCTGCAGCATTGAGTGCGTAAGTTCTGAACTGATATTCCAGTCCTTCTACTAAACCAGTTACTTTGTAGTTGCACTCTAAGCATGGCACTTTGTTTTCTTTCACCCAAAGAATTGTGTTACGTTCTTTCTTCTCAACCCAGTAGCCAATGATTTTACTGCCACCATCATGGTAGGGTTCTTCCCAACGAATAGACATGGCATTGGTAGACACATGGTAGACCTCAGGTCTGGTAGGAGCACTTGGTGGGACTAAATATAAACAAAGGTATTAAGTATGAATACAATTTTATAAAATTCAGGGGAAATATTTAATAATAGAGACTTTGAAGTATGATTTTAATTTTTCTTACCAAATGGATGTTCAGCAACTATTGGTGCTGATTCTAGAGGTTTGCTGACACCAAATCTGTTCTCTGAACTGACACGGAAAGAATATTCCATGTATTTTGTAAGATGAGTGACTTTAATTTGAGTGCGCTTGACACTGGAATTGATAAGCTGCCAAGCCGTTGTACCTGATTCACGCTTTTCAACTATGTAATTAGTAATTTCAGTGCCTCCATCATCTTTAGGTTCTCCCCATGACAGGACACATGATTCAGCTGAGACAGATGAGACCTCAATGGGGCCAGTTACTGGACCTGGCCTTCCAATGACCACAACTGTGACAGTAAATGTTTTAACACCAGCTGTATTTTCCAGGGTCAAGAAGTATCTTCCAGAGTCACCTCTCATGCTATCCTTTACAGTCAGGGTACTTCTGTCTTTTGTTGTTGTAATGCTCACTCGATCTGTCTCTTTAAGTCTCATTTCTTCCAATTTCCATGTTACTTTGGGGGCAGGACGACCACTGATTGGTACGTCAATGGTAAATGGGCTTCCTGCTTTGCAAGTTATGAGCTGATTGGTAATTCCAGTGAGGTCAGCAGTGGGCTCAATTTGAGGCTCCTTAATGATAACAGAAGAGAAGGCTTCCCTGGGTTCACTATAGCCAGCATCATTTTTGGCCTTCACACGGAATTCATATTCAGTGTTCTCAACAAGGTGCTCTACTGTGAAAGTCAGCTGTTTGGTGTGACCAGCTTCAACCCAGAAGTCAGATCCCTTTTGTCTCATTTCAAGCAGGTAGTCAGTGATCCGGCTGCCTCCATCATGGTCAGGCTTAAGCCAAGCTAAGACTGCGGAAGATTTGCTAGTATCAACAATGTCAAGTCTCCTGGGTGGAGCAGGCTGTTCTGTGGCTACAATTGGTTCTGGCATTTCATAGGGCTCACCAACACCATACTCATTTTCTGCAGAAACACGGAAATAGTATGGAACACCTTCTGCCAGATCACTGACCTTGAGGATCTGACGAGTGCATTTTTCACTGATCACCTGCCAACTACGGCGACTTGCTTCTCGTTTCTCTACCACATAGTGATGGATTCGGGCACCACCGTCAAGAAGAGGGGCATCCCACATCAATGTAGCAGATCTCCGGGTCACATCTTTGAAGGTAATTGGGCCAGGTGGGCCTGGAGTGTCTAGCACTTTTACAGTGAATGTGATTGACTTACTACCACTGTTGTTTTCCACGGTAAGGGTATATTTTCCTGCATCATTTCTGTTGCAGTTTTCCACAGTGAGGGTGCTGAAGGAGTCTGTTGCGTGGATATCAGCCCGAAGGCTAAGGTTGGAGTCTGGTTTGCTCCACACAGCTGTAGGAGTAGGTCTACCTTGGTAGGCAATGAAGAGGCGAATACTGGCCCCAGCTCTAACAACATGAGTCTGTTTGAAGTTTGCATCTATGTCTAACTCAGGAGCTGTTAACCGGTCAACTGCTTTAATTGTGCCGGTCACTTCACAGCTGTCTCCTTTTCCAGCACCATTGATAGCACTAACGCGGAATTTGTATTCTTCACCTGCTTGCAAATCAGTGACTGTATATCTTGTTTTCACGCATGCCTCTGCATTCACCTTGTGCCAGTCTCCTAAGTCAGCCTTGCACATTTCAATAATGTACCCAATTATTTCCATGCCACCATCAAACACTGGTTTGGACCATTCTAAGCTCACTGTTGTCTTTGATGTGTCTGTTACTTTGACCACTGCTGGAGGACCTGGTGGGTTGACGGGTTCTCTACATTTAATGAGTCTTGAGATGCCACTTGCAGGTCCAACTCCTGCAGCATTTTCAGCCATGACGTGGAATTCATACTCATTGCCTTCTATCAGACCAGTGACTTTGAATCTTGTCTCAGAGATTGGTCGTTTGCTGATCACTTTTACCCATCTTGTGCTTTTCTTTTCTCTTCTTTCAAGGATATACTGTTGAATTTCACTGCCACCATCTGATTCTGGCCTTGCCCATGTCAGGGTAATGCTGTTGCCTGTTATGTTGCTAGGTTCTGGAATGCCAGGGGCATCAGGAATAGCTTTAAGAAAAATACAAAAACAAAAACAAAAAACCCCAAATCAATTAGATACATTTGCTTGGAAGGTTAATCTTTTGACATAGTACCACTTAGTAAAAATGCAAACTTACTGTATTGTATTTGAGCAACCACTGGATCAGAATCAAGTGGCCTGCCAACACCAAACTTGTTAACTGCAGAAACACGAAATTGGTATTCATTGCCGTTTATTAGTTTAATGGCAGTGTAACTTTGGGCTTCACATTTATCCTCAATTAGTGCCCAAGCAAGTCTGCTGGTTTCCCGTTTTTCGATGATGTAGTGTGTTATGGGAGCACAACCGTCATTGAGTGGAGCATCCCACCACAGAGTCATCTTCTCCCCAGTAATATTGGTGAATCTTATTGGCCCAACTACTTTTCCTGGTGTATCTATAAGAAAATGTTTCTAGAGTTAGTTTCTTTTTCCTTGTCCATTAAAATACAACTAGGCATGTCTCTAATCCAGGTTCATAAACTGTCACATTAAGAAGCTATTTTAAAAATACCTTGTACTTTCACTTTAATTTCTGCTTTTGCAGAACCAGATGCATTTTTGGCTTCCACTGTATATATACCACGATGGTCCCGAGTTGCATCTCTAACAAATAGGCTTGTGGATCCAAGGACATCGGTTATTTCCATATTCATCCTCTTTTGAATTTCCACTCCATCTTTGAACCAAGTTACTCGAGGCACTGGTCGTCCTTGTACCAAAGCTTTAATTCTAAGACTCTCTCCGGACTTAATAGTGAGACCATCAAAGTACTCAGGGCCAAACTCCACTATTGGTGGAACTACAAAAGAAAGAGAAAGCCTATGTATTACTTGGGCTTAATAAAGATGTACATAAACATATATTTTTTTCATTAGTCCCAGATTAAAGCCTGGAAGGGTAATGACTTGTGTGCTACCAAAGTCTCTTTTGAAAGTAAGATTAATAATTGAGAATTTGGACCCTGGGGTTAAATATTTGCCTATTATTATTTCCCTTGTAATGCTTGTCATGTTTTTAATTTTGCACTGCTGTTTGTAAAAGAGAAGTGAAATATTTACAGATCATTTACTTTCTAATACTGCTGTACAGTCGAACAAGTTCTTTTAAGAGGCCATCAGCTGCATTCAAGCAAGGGGATGATTGTGTTGTTGGATATATGTTGTATTTTAATAACTTCAGTAAGGATGGACAGTTATTCCTGAGGACCTTTTTCTTTATTTACTATAAGTGGCAAAAATTACAAAGCTAAAAACTCATTCCCACTGGCTGCATACTCTTTATACAGGAATGGAGTGAAATAATGGACATGACAAAAAGAATTGATGCCAATTACTTTTTTTTCTTTTCCCTTGAAAGGTAGAAAGACATAATTCATCCACTTAGCAACCATAGGTAATTTGTTTCTGTTCCCATTTAACAGGCCAAGGGCCAAATGTGTTTTTAAAAATGTAAATGCTCTTAGTCTCATTGGAAATAAGTTGTAAATGCTTACCATTTTCATCTCTTGTCATGATAATACCAGAAGACTGTGAAGGTGGGCTTATAGTTCCAACAGCATTTCTCGCAATTATTCTGAACTCATAGCGATCCCCAGGACTGAGTCCTGTAACTGTGTACTGACATTCACTGACGTCGGTGAAGTTGCATCTCATCCAGCGTTCATTTCCTTGCCGTTTCTCAATGCTATAGGCCACAATCTTACTGCCTCCATCACGCAATGGTGGATTCCATTTAAGTGTGATGGTTTCCCGGGTGACATCAATGTAGTCAGGAGTGCCAGGTGGGTCTACAAAATTATAAGGAAGGTAAATGCATCATTTTATTTGTAACCAGGTCTTAATCCATGGAAGAGAAATAAAATTTTTCAGTCATTTTAATAAATAAAATTTTTATAATAAATAATTTATTCAATCTCCCAAACTCATTTTGGTCATTAATTTCAACTTTTCCTTTCATATTCTTTAAAATGAACTTCAAATTAGTTTATTAGATTGACTTAAAATCATTCCTCATAGTTTATATGACTCGTTCTCTAGTGACAAGAAGATATGTAAGATGATGCAGAGAAGAAAAGCAGTGTTTGATATATTTGTTTCTAATATATTCAACCGCTAAACTAAATGTATTTGAATAATAATCACTTACCTACTGGAGAAACAGCTAAGGTAAATTTGCTTGGGTCACTAGGTGAACTTAGGCCAGCAGAATTTTCAGCATATACACGGAATTGGTAATCCAGACCTTCTATCAGTCCAGTAGCTCTATATTCTCTTCCAGAGATTGGTGATGTATTAACTTTTTGCCAGAGGATGCTATTTCTTTCTTTCTTTTCAACATGGAATCCGGTAACTTCTGAACCACCATCATAAACTGGAGCATCCCAAGTTAGTGACATGCCATCAGAAGTCACATTGTATATAACTGGCTTTCCTGGGGGACCAGGGATCCTGAACTGGTGTTTTGCCACAATAATGTTTGAGACAAGTGGTTGGCTGACTCCGTATCTGTTTTCTGCTCTCACTCTAAACTGGTATTCAGTGTCTTTGACTAGATTAGGAACTTTGAAAGTCGTCCTGGCAACACTTGAACATACCATCTTCCAATTAGTTTGTGAAGTTTCCCGCTTCTCGATGCTGTAACAAGTAATTTCTCCTCCTCCATCATCTTCAGGTACATCCCATGACAGGATGACGCTATCAGCCTTGATTTCATCAAATCGAATGGGTCCTTTGGGCTTTGATGGTGGGCCAAGGGTAATGACTGTAATGGGGACTGCAGTTCTACACACTGCATTATCAAGAATAACAGTGTATTTCCCTCCATGCTCCTTCTTGGCATTCTTAATACTCAAAGCAATTTTGTTTTCGGTTTTGCTGAAACGAACATATTCACTTTCTTTCAGTGGCAAGCCATCTTTCAGCCAACTGATAGATGGTTTGGGTTTTCCTTTATAAGGTAATTCAAGGTGCACATTGTGCCCAATTCTCACAGTGACTTGTGCCCCAGGGATTTCTGACAGGTCAACTTCGGGTGTAATGATAAGTTCTTTCACTATAATTGGTCCAATAGTGACAGGATCACTCAGTCCTTTCTCATTTTTGGCAAACACTCTGAACTCCAGGACTGACTGCTCCTTAAGTTGGCTGACCTCAATTTCACATGTCTTACTTATGCCAGCATGGGACCATGTCTGTTCACCTTTTCCTTTCCTTTCAACAACGTAATCTGTGATGACACTACCACCGTCAAAGTCAGGTTTGGTCCAGCTGAGGATGACAGATGTCTTTGTTGAGTCTTTCATTGAGAGATCACGTATAGGAGCTGGTACTTCAGCAGCCTTAACTGGCTCTGTAGTGTCACAGGGTTCCCCAATTCCAATTTCATTTTCTGCAAGAACTCTGAAGAAGAATGGAGTCTTCTCTGACAAATCTGTTAGCTTGAAGGTTGTGCTGGAACATTTGTGTGACACAACAGACCACGTTCTCTTGGTGGCATCTCTCTTTTCAATGACATAATTGATTATTGGAGACCCTCCATCGATGAGAGGAGGATCCCAGAGCAAAGTGACTGTGCCTTGAGAAACATGTTTAACCTGTAGTTTCTGGCAGGCAGCTGGTGTGTCAAGCACTTTAACACTCACAGTTGAAGACTTAGGTTCACCAACTCCATTTTCTATTGTGAGAATATATTTTCCTGTATCATTGCGAGTAACTTGAGGAATGGTGAGTAATGAAGATGAATCGGTGTTTTCAATGCTGTATCTGGCATCACTGCCAAGATTCTTCTCATCTTTTCTCCATATGACAGTAGGTGGAGGTCTGCCTTTAAAGGGAATCAACACTTGTACATCTTCACCAGCTTTGGCAATAATAGAAGTTCTGAGAGCCACATCCAGGTCAATCTCTGGTGCCTCTGCAGACATAAAGTGGATATATATGGTGAATTTTAAAAGCAAAACATGAGTGATTTCCTGGCAGTATGCTTATAAGAAACATAATCACACCAGTAGGTACATACCAAGTATATCTTTAGCTTGTACAGGTTCAGTCATTTCTGTAGGTTCTCCTTGTCCAGCACAGTTTACAGCAGATACCCGGAAGTAGTAATTGACTGCAGGTTTCAGGTTGGATACCACATATTCTGTAGTTCTGACCTCTCCTTTGGTAGAGACAACAGTCCATTCCTCTTCCTCTCCTTGTTTCATCTCGACAACATAACCAGTAACAGCACTGCCCCCATCATAGACAGGCTTACTCCAGCCAAGGGTGATGGATGACTTGGTTGAATCTGCGATTCTTATCTTAGCAGGTGGACCTGGAGGATCTGGAATGGCCATTCACAATAAAATAATTATACAATCACTTACAATTCAGTCACACAGGCGAATTAAGAAGACACAGGTGAAGATGCTGCAGGTATGAGCACTTACCAATAGGATCAGCAGCTTTGTAGAATTCAGATGGTTCGGAGAATGGACCCTGTCCAGCAGCGTTTACAGCACAGACTCTGTATTGATAATCACTGTTTTCTGTGAGTCCTGTTACTTTCTGTCTGGTGTCACGGATAGTCTCTTTTAGTACTTTAAACCATCCTAGACTCTTCTTATCTCGTTTTTCAAGGAAATAGCCACTTATATCACTACCACCATCTGCAACTGGCCTGCTCCAGACAACAGTCATCGAATTCTTGGTAATCTTTGTCACTTCTGGTATGCCTGGTGGCCCAGGTGTAACTATTTAGAAAGGAAAGGAAAACAAGGTACAAGGATCAATATTACTGATAAATTATATCTATGATGTTCACATTCCCTCCAGGAATATTAGTTTTAGTTTTTATATTTTTCCTCTTGTGAAAAGGATGGTAATGAGACAGGTATTATACAAAAGAAAATTAAAGCATATGCAACAGGTTGGCAAAGTTTATTTTAAAATTTTCACATTTCAGTTTTCTAATGAAATCATGTCTCACCAAATGCATTCTTGGCTACAACAGAATCAGATTCCAGTGGTTCACCAATTCCGTATTTGTTCACGGCTCGGACCCGGAAGATGTATTCATTTCCTTTGATAATTTTGGTGGTTGTAATGATGCACTCTTCCAAATTTTCAGACACCATGGACCATACAACGCGACTTGTCTCACGCTTTTCCACAATGTAGTGAGTGATTTTTGCACCACCATCATCAGCTGGAGGCCACCAGAGAAGAGTGATCTTTTCAGCAGTTACAGTCTTAAATTCAATTGGTCCACCAGGTGGGCCTGGTTTGTCTATCAATGAAAGAACAAAACACTATGTTAGTACTTCTTTAAAGCCTACTTATTTAAAATTACTAAGCTTTAGGCAAATATAACGTGACAGTGGTCTGTATTCAGCACCTACCAAGGATCTGTACTCTGATGGTGGCTGAGGCTGAGCCCATGGCATTCCTTAGTTTTAATTCATAGCATCCACTATTAAGGCGGTCAGCATCTTTGATGAGTATAGATGCAAGGTCAGTAGTATTTTCAACACACACCAGTGCATTGGTTTGTAATTCTTTATCATCTTTATACCATTCTATTGTAGGTGCAGGTTTGCCAGAAATGCCAGCTCTGAGCTTCACAGATGTACCTGCTCTGTATTTGACAACTTCTGTATATTCCAGAGGCAAATCAATTACAGGACCACCTGCAAGAAAAACAGTTGAGAAAGATTTAAAATATTATAAGGATAAAAAAAAAGTTGCATCAACCTTAAAGTAAGGTAATTGGCTCTTATTAAATTATACACACACACCGTCATTCTAATTCTATGCAATTATTATTTTAAAAATTAAAAATTGGGGCCGGGCTTGGTGGCTCAAGCCTGTAATCCCAGCACTTTGGGAGGCCGAGGTGGGTGGATCACAAGGTCGAGATATCGAGACCATCCTGGTCAACATGGTGAAACCCCGTCTCTACTAAAAATACAAAAAATTAGCTGGGCATGGTGGCGCGTGCCTGTAATCCCAGCTACTCGGGAGGCTGAGGCAGGAGAATCGCCTGAACCCAGGAGGCGGAGGTTGCGGTGAGCCGAGATCGCGCCATTGCACTCCAGCCTGGGTAACAAGAGCGAAACTCTGTCTCAAAAAAAAAAAAAAATTAAAAATTTATAGGCCACTCTTCTATCTCAGATGGGGTAGAAAGACTAAGTTGTGCAGGGCCTTAAGCACATTTTACATGTGTTTTAAAGTCCATTAGTTGCTTTATTCCAGAGATGAAATGGGATATGGTAGTGAGAACATCATGGAAAAAGCTGTTACACATTTTCTTTCACTTTAGCTTTTCTTTCCTTTCCTCTAACCACCTCCTATTGTTTTTCTTTTCCCTTCTCGGTTCACTGATATCCAAGTGTGGACAGTTCACATCAAACTGTTAAATTCTGAATTCTCTACCCACAGAATTACATACTCACTGGACAGTTTTCTGCTAGGCTGTTTGGAACTATCAAGAAACAGAACTAAATTTGACTTGCTTCACACTTTCATAAACAGTGATTCAGTGTCCACAAAGCCTGATTCATAAATAAAGAACAGCTCTGAAATTCTCAGCATGAAGATGGGAGTGGATACTTTTGCCTAGACACTATAGGGCTCAGCTTTCTCTTAGCAAATAGAGATCTTTCAGGAAACATGTCACAGGATACTTGACTCTCATGACATTTTAATTTTCAAAACATTGTTGAGTTGAATCTGCCACTTATTTTCCAGAATGGTGAAGAATATGCATTTTGGAATAACCATGATAGAGAAGGCTCTGAAGTCTATTTGAATTTCCACTTCATCCCTAATAGGGAAGTTGCAAAAGCACTCTCAGCCTCAATTTCCCTTCTATAAGATGGGCTAATATGGGGGCTGTGAGAACTAAGGGAAAGAATTCTTGAAAATTACTCAGTAAATATTAGCTGCTGCAAATACTATCATCATCAAAGTGTCTATTTAGACCAGGTGCAGTGGCTCATGTCTGTAATCCCAACATTTTGGGAGGCCAAGACAGGTGAATCACCTGAAGTCAGGAGGTTGAGACCATCTGGCCAAGGTGGTAAAACCCCATCTCTGCTAAAAATACAAAAAATTAGCTGGGAATGATGGCGCACGCCTGTAATCCCAGCTACTCAGGTGGCTGAGGCATGAGAATCGTTTGAGCCCAGAGGGTGGAGGTTGCAGCGAGCTGAGATTGCACCACTGCACTCCATCCTGGGCGACAGAGTGACTATGACTCAACAAACAAACAAACAAAGTCTCTATTTAGTCTGTCACTTATTTAAGAGCAATATTTTCTAGGAACTCAACCATGGTTTGAATTATTGACTCTGATAATTTAAAATAGAATGAAAGCACCAACTCATACCATCAAAGAATCATAAAAGATTGAAGTTGGAAAGGACCATTGATATCCTGAAGTCTAAATCTCTTTTTACTGTCAAGTTAGGAGGGCTGGAAAAGTATTTAAGGAATTCTTTTCAGACTCCCAACTAGTTCATAATTTCTTCCAGGAAAAGGCAAGGGAAAATACTGAGTTAAACAGCTGTTGAGACTCAAAGTGCTAAACAAGCTTACCATAAGAATCGATGCAAGTAATGGGCCCTACGACCTCTGATGGATTGCTGATGGAGCCAACAGCATTCCTAGCAAAGACACGGAATTCATACTGGGAATTCTGAGTCAAGCCAGAAATGGTGAATTGAGTTTCAATAACATTGGTGAAGCTGGCCTTGGTCCATCTGCCATCTGGAAGGTCACGTCTCTCAACAATGTAGCCTGTAATCTTGCTACCTCCGTCAAAAGCTGGTTGTTGCCATGAAAGGCTGACAGAGTTCTTTGAAATATCAGTGATACGAACATTTCTTGGGGGTTCTGTGGTAATAAGAGAAGCAAATTAGCGGCACTTAAGTCATGATTATTTTGCTTTGCAGAAGTAATATTTGCATTTTTGTTATCAGAACTTCTCTTCCCATGACAAATACATACCACAGGCATCAATTGCCAGGACTGGTTCAGAAGGATGGCTGGGTTTTCCAACTCCAGCAGCATTTTCTGCATACACCCTGAATTCATAAATAAGTCCAGCACTGATTGTTGTGACTTTGAAGTGAGTTGTGCGGATGACCAGTTTGTTGGCCTTTTGCCATAAAATACTGTTTCTGTCTTTCATTTCTAGGTGATAGCCTATGACTGCACTGCCTCCATTAGACACTGGTTCATGCCAGCCCACAGTGATGCTTTCTCGAGTAACATTAGTGACCCATGGTGTAGATGGCGGTCCCGGCGTTGCTACAAAAGAGAGAAATCCCATGGATTAGTACAGACATTTAACACATTTATGGTAAACGAAAACTTGGATCTTTGAAAAGTTGGACAACTTACTGTATGGCAGTTTGACAATCACACAAGCGGAATCTATGTGATCACTGATGCCAAAGCGGTTTTCTGCCTTGATGCGGAATTGGTATTCTTCTCCTGTGGTCAGTTTCATGACTTTAATCATGGTTCTTGCAACTGTCGCGGACACTTCAGTCCATACTGCAGTACTTGTTTCTCTTTTGAGTAGGATGTAGTTGGTAACTTGACTTCCACCATCGTACTTAGGTGGCTCCCACTTGAGAGTCACACTTTCTTCAGTTATGTCACTAATAACAACAGGGCCAGTTGGAGGACCAGGCCTATCCAGCACCACAATGTTAATGAAAGCTTTGGTTGTTCCACTAGAGTTGGCAGCAGTGATCTCATATCTTCCAGCATCAGCTGTAACACTTTCTTTGAGATGGATGGTCAGGTTCTCAGCAGTAACTTCAGTATTAAATCTCATGGTTGCCTTCAGGGGGACACCGTCTCTTGATAAGGTCACCTTGGGAAGTGGTTTTCCAGAGATTGGAATGTCAACTTTAAGGTTTGAACCAGCTCTAACATATACGGTATGACTTGGGAAATTCTTCATATCAATTTCAGGTGGTTCTGAAAAATGAGTATAGAGAGTGAAGGTGAAAAGGGGTTTCTGAAAATTAACATAAAATCATGCAAATAATTTCAAATTTTGCTCCTACATAAACTTAGACATACCTATTTGCTCCTTAATAAGAACAGGAAGCAGAAGCTCTCTTGGGTCACTCAGGCCAGCTTGATTTTCAGCAAACACTCGGAAAAAGTATTCAGAATTCTCCCTCAGACCAGAAACAACGTGATGGGTTGACTTTGCCACTGCACATTTAACCCAGTTTTTCTGTCCTTTTTCTAGTGCCTCAACAACATAGTGTACAATTCTGCTTCCGCCATCATGTTCGGGCTTCAGCCAGGAGAGGGAAACACTGTCTTTGGATATACTTGTTACTCCAAGTTTTTCAGGTGGGCTTGGTTTTTCTAAGAAAACAAAGCATCAAAAGAAAGTGAATAATTATTACAACATTTTTTTCTATGTGCATTCTTCATCTATTGTCAAAATAAAACTTTTAAATGAAGGCCGTATTTTTTACTTTGATTTGAGTCTTCCTTTTTACATAACCAGTTTTGCTTCAGAGCCAACCAAGGCTCCCACAAGTTATGTCATTACATGCTACAGCATTCAAATCCAAATTAAGAGTCAAATGACCAGATTAAATGGCAAAATTTACTCCAAATTCATTGTGGGTGTAAAAAGAGGAACAAGATGAACAGTCTTTTAAAAAAGTTTATGATACAATTTCTGTATACACAACCACATACACAAATATGACATGTGCATCATACACACATACTATACATATATAATGTGTGTATACATAAAAATGTATACTTACATATGTATGCAGTTATATTTAATTATACTTAAATTCAACATATCCAATTTTAGCTATGAAAATTTGTTTTTTTAAAAAGACTTTCTCCACTAGAGATTCCACTTTGTGCTATAGTATGAATAGTTTAGGGTGTGAAGGGTGTAAACCAAAAGCATTTAAGATGAAATAACGACTAATTAGAATGATTCACACTATTCTGAAAAAATTAACATGGATATGTGGAATTTCCTTGTTCTTAAAACGTACCTGTTATTTTTACTCCTTCCTTTGTTTCAGCTGGTATACCAACACCAAACTCATTTTCTCCAGAGACTCTGAAGTAGTAAATAGCTCCTTCTTGTAAATTGGTAACTTTGTAAGAGAGGCGGTTACAGTTGTTGGTCACAGAGACCCATGCTTTCTTGCTGGCCTCACGTTTTTCTATGTGGTAATTCTTCACTGGCGCTCCACCATCATTTTCAGGAACATCCCAGGATAACACTGCAGACTCTTTGGTTACATCTTGCACAGTAATGTTGGTTGGAGGACCCGGGGAATCTAAAACTTTGACAACTAAGGTCAGTGAAGCAGCACTCAAAACATTCTGAATCGTTAGTGTATATTTTCCAGAGTCATTTCTGTTGGCATTTTCAATGGTCAGTGATGTACGAGAGTCTGTGGTATCAATATAAGCTCTAGTGCGGAGGTCAGTGTCTGGCTTACTCCACAAGACATTGGGTACTGGTCTTCCTCGGAAAGGCACAGTCATGGTAAATGAGGCACCAGCCTTGACAATCAAGGTCTTCCTCATTTCACTGTCAATATCAAATACAGGTTCTTCTTCTCTTTCCTTTGCTATCTGAGGGTCAGAGCTATCACTGGGGTCACTAGCACCCACCTTATTGACAGATTTTACTCTGAAAACATATTCAGCTCCTGTTGTTAGTCCACCTATTGTATATTCTGTGCCTCGTAAGCTCTGAATGGCAGTTTTCCAGTCAGTGTCATCAGATTTCTTGTATTCTACGGTGTATCCAGTTATTGGAGCCCCGCCATCAAACAGAGGTTTAACCCAGCTGATAGTTACAGTTGTCTTGCCTGAGTCCACAATTTTGGGCTTGGATGGAGGAGATGGTAGGAACACTGGATCTTCTGCCCGAATTAAGGGAGAGGTTTCACTTGGAAGACTTAGGCCAGCAGCATTTTCTGCATAAACGCGATATTCATATTCACATCCTTCCCGAAGTCCCATTGATTTCACTCTCAGATCATAAACTGGTTTTTTGTTTACACGCACCCATCTTAGGCTATTTTTCTCTCGCCTTTCAATTATATATCCAGCTATTTCACTGCCTCCATCACTCTCGGGTCTTGACCAGCAAAGGGTCATGGATTCTTTGGTCACAGAAGTAATTTCCAAAGATGTGGGTGGACTTGGAACTGTAAATGGATCTAGTGCCTTTACAGCTACACTCTCTAGGGGCTCACCAACACCATATTTATTAACACCAGTTACTCTAAATATATATTCATTGCCTTTGAGTAACTTGGTTACTTTACAGGATGTTGTCCGTAACTCTCCTTCACATATTGTCCATGCAAGGTGGCTTGTTTCGCGTTTTTCTACAATGTAATAGTCGATATCTGCGCCACCGTCTTCTTGGGGACGTCCCCAGGAAAGAGAGCATTTCTCAGCAGTGAGGCCATTTATTTCAAGTGGTCCTGCTGGTGGACCAGGCTTATCAAGTACCTTGCAATTAACTGCCGCAGACCGAGTGCCAGCAACATTCTTCAGTGTTAGTACATATTGTCCAGTGTCTCGTCTCACACAGTCTTTAACTGTTAACAAAGTATGATTGTCTGTTGAGATAATTTCTGTTCTTGCTCTTTCTTCAATTTCTACACCATCCTTGGCCCAGGAAATTACTGGCAGAGGTCGCCCTGCAATGTCTGCATTTATCTTAAGGACCTCGCCAGCTTTGACAACAATAACGCCTTGGAACTTGACATCCATCATAATTCTTGGAGCCTCAACATCATCTTTAACTGTAATAGGCCCAGTGGATTCAGATGGCTCACTAACTGAGTCCGCAGCATTCCTTGCAAAAACCCGGAATTCATAACGCTGATCTTCAGTAAGTTCAGTTACTTCAAAGTATGTTTCTTGTATATTAGTATAATTGCACTTCAGCCACCGGCCATCTGGTAGTTCTCTGCGTTCAACAATGTATCCTGTGATCTTAGCTCCACCATCATAATGTGGTTTAGACCATTTAAGTGACACTGATTTTCTTGTGATATTTGTGACTTCAGGTTGTCCAGGAGGGTCACAAGGATCTCTTGCAGGGACTGGTTCACAAGATTTACTGCATTTACCAATTCCAGCAATATTCTCAGCATAAACACGATACTCATACATCAGTCCTTCATCAAGGCCAGAGACTTTCATTTGAGTATCAGGAATGAGGATTTTATTTGCTTTTGACCAAAGAATGCTGCTTCTTTCTTTATACTCAAGATGATAGCCAGTTACTCTACTTCCTCCATCATTAACTGGCACTTGCCAGGTTACAAGCATGGTAGATTTTGTGGCATGTACTACTTTAGGAGTACCAGGAGGACCTGGGGGACTGAATGGATACTCTGCAACAACAGCTGAAGATTCACTGTAGGAGCTCTTTCCATAGCGATTTTCTGCACAAACACGGAACTGATACTCACTTCCTGTTGTCAGGCGAACTATTTTGATGGATGTTCTTGCAACTGCTTGTGAAACTATGTGCCATGTTGTAGAGGTGGTTTCTCTCTTTTCAACGATGTAATTGCTAATTTGGCAGCCACCATCATATTCTGGAGGATTCCAAGAAATAGTTACGCTATCACAACTAACCTCATCAATGCGTATAGGACCTGGAGGTCCTGGTCTGTCAAGGACAATTATAGTAATAGGAGCTGTTATGGATCCAGCACTGTTTGAAACACATAATTCATAAGTTCCAACATCTTCCCTTGAAGCTTCCTTAATAGATAGTGATGTTACAGTCTTTGAAGAAGAAACATTGACTCTAGTTGTCTCTTTAAGAGTCTGACCATCTTTTTTCCAGGTCACAGTAGCTTGAGGTCTTCCTTTGAATGGCACATCAATCTTAAGTTGGTCTCTAGCCTTTACATTGAAAGTATTGAAAGGAAGCTCAACTGAAGGCTTTATTTCAATATCCCTTGCAATTACTGGCACTCCAAGTTGTCTTGGATCACTTCTTCCCTTTTCATTAACTGCAGCTACCCTGAAGACATACTCTTCTCCTGCAGTTAAGCCAGATATAGTTGCTTCTAGAGTCTTAACTTGTGTACAAGTGCTCCACTTTTCACTCCCTTTAGTCTGCATTTCAACCACATAACCAGTAATTTTGCTGCCACCATCACTTTCCGGTTTCTCCCACTTAATTGTAGCTGTATTATGGGTCACATCAACGAGAGTTACTCTTCCAGGTGGGAGGGGTGGTTCAGACACTTTAACGGGTTCTGTTGTTTCAGCTGGCAAACCAATCCCGTATTCATTGGAAGCCAAGACTCGGAAGTAGTAAGAACATCCTTCTTGTAGATTTTCAATTTTGAAAGTAGTTTTAGTGCAATTGTTTGTACTAGTAGCATAGGCTTTTCTGGTAGTTTCTCGTTTTTCGACAATGTAGTTTGTAATCTTAGCTCCACCATCAATAAGTGGCGGTTCCCAGGACAATGTCACTGAGTCTTTCTTCACTTCTCTTACAGTCAAATTCACAGGGGCACTTGGTGAGTCAAGAACTCTGACGTTAACAAAAGCTGTTTTGGAGCCACTATTATTTTCTAATGTCAGATTATACCGACCACTGTCAAATCTGGTAACATTATCAATCACCAACATTGTAAATGAGCTGGTCACCTCAATCTGAGCCCTGTCAGTGAGAATGCCTTCAGCCTTTTCCCATTTAACTTCGGGTTCTGGTCGACCTTTGATAGTGACAAATAAGCGTAAAGTAGCACCTGCACGCAGAACGACTACCTTTCTGAGATCAGCATCGAGTTCTATTTCTGGTGGCTCGATTCTCTCCTGAGCAACCACTGAACCAGGTAGAGTTGCAGGTTCACCTACACCTTCAGAATTGATGGCACAAATACGGAAGTTATATTCAGTATTTTCTTTAAGCTTGGTCACTGTGAACTGCTTTCCTTGTAATCCTGTTGGTGGAGTGCAGGTTGTCCATTCATCAGCAGCAGCTTCTTTGACCTCAACAACATAGCCCTTAACAGGTGCACCACCATCATAAATTGGCTTATTCCATGCCAGGGAGACAGAAGATCTGGAAGTATCTGTCACTTTTGGATTGCTTGGTGGACCTGGTGGATATAAGGCATCACATGCACGGTAGAAAACAGATGGCTCACTAGGTTCTCCCACACCAGCTGCATTTTCAGCAGCAACTCTGAATTCATAGGAATGGCCTTCAGTAAGACCAGTTACCCTGAGCCGGAGATCCGTTAGTGTTTTCTTGTTGCACTTAGTCCATCTAATGCCTTCCTTATCTCGTTTTTCAAGAATGTAGCCCTCAATTTCAGCACCTCCATCGTCTACTGGGCGTGTCCATGTTACTACCATAGAATCTTTGGTGATTGCTGAGACTTCAGGTGTTGAAGGAGGACCTGGTGGCTTATAAGGATTACAGGCTATAACAGGCTCAGATTCCAGGGGCTCTCCAATTCCATATTTATTCACAGCCATGACACGGAATATGTATTCATTACCAGGAAGAAGTTTAGTAACTTTGTAGTTAAGAGCCTGTACCTCAGTTGAAACCTGGGTCCAAGAGAGTCGGCTTGTCTCCCTCTTTTCAATGATGTAATGTGAAATATTAGCACCACCATCTTGCAAAGGTGGGTTCCATGCCAGGTAACATTTTTCTGCAGTAACTCCCGTAACTTTCAGAGGCCCTTCAGGAGGCCCTGGCCTGTCAAGTACCTTTACAGTGATGGGTATAGACTTTGTACCACCAACATTGCTAAGTTTCAGAATATATTGTCCTCCATCAGTCCGTATACAGTCTTTGACAACAAGAGTTGTTTTCTGAATAGTAGATTTAATTTCCATTCTAGCCGCTGTTTCTTCAAGTTCTTTTCCATCTTTTGACCAAACAACATCAGGTATAGGTTTGCCACGGATGTCAGCTTCAAGAACAAAAGTCTCTCCTGCATGAACAACGATGACATCTTTATATTTTGGATCTAGAGAGGCATTTGGTGCCTCAATTTCATCTCTTGCAGTAATGGCACCACTACTTTCAGATGGTTCACTCAAGTTTCCAGCTGCATTCCTTGCAATTACTCTAAATTCATATCTTTGGTCTTCTACAAGTCCACTCACTGTAAATTCAGTTTCTAATACATTGGTAAAGCTGGCTTTCATCCAGCGGCCATCAGGTAGGTCCTTCTTTTCTACAATATAACCTGTTATTTTGCTACCACCATCATAGGCAGGTTTCTTCCATTTCAGTGTGACACTGTTTCTTGTAATAACAATGGCTTCAGGGCGACCAGGTGGGTCACATGGATCACGAGCAACAAAGCATTCTGACACTTTGCTAGGCTTGCCAATGCCAACGATATTTTCAGCAGAAACTTTGAACTCATACTCAAGGCCCTCATCAAGCCCAGTTGTTTTGAATTTGGTATCCTGAATGAGGGTCTTATTTAACTTGACCCATAAAATACTGTTCTTTTCTTTCTGTTCAAGATGGTAGCCAATAATTTTGCTGCCTCCATCATTAATTGGCTCATGCCATTGGACAAGCATCTGATCTTTTGAGATTGATGTCACGAAAGGAGTTCCAGGTGGTCCAGGTTCTTTAAATGGATATTGTACAATAATTGGCTTAGAATCCAGTGGGGCACTTTTTCCATACCTGTTTTCAGCAAAAATTCTAAACTGGTACTCCGTGCCTGTTTTCAGTTTGGTTATTTTAATCGTTGTTCTTGCAACTGTTGCTGATACCATGTGCCAAGTGGTGGTGGTTGTATCTCGTTTCTCTACAATGTAGTTGCTTATCTGGCAGCCACCAGTATAGGCTGGAGGTTCCCAAGATATGACTACAAAGTCTGCACTAACTTCATCAAATCTAACTGGGCCAACTGGAGGTCCAGGCTTTTCTAAAACAATAACACTGAGATTTTCTGTTGCTGTGCCTGCACTATTTGTTGCTGTTACAGTGTATTTTCCAAAGTCATCTTTGTTACCTTCTTTAATGTGCAAAACAGTTGAGGTAGCTGTTTCTTCAACGTTTACTCTTGTTGTCTGTTTAAGAGGCTCACCATCTTTGACCCAAGAAATTTTAGGTCTTGGTCGGCCTATAACTGGAATTTCTATTTTAAGATCTTCTCCAGCTTGGATACTATATGTGTTAAATGGTAACTTTAAACTAGGCTGTATAGTCAAGTCCTTGGCTATGACAGGAACACCCAGCACTCTTGGATCACTTTTTCCTTTCTCATTATAAGCCTTGATACGGAACTGATATTCTTGTCCAGAACTCAAACCAGTAACAACTGCGTTACAGACTTTGGATTCAGCCACAACACTCCATTTTTCAGTTCCTTTGGGCTGCATTTCAACAACATACCCCAAGACTCTGCTACCACCATCATGTTCAGGCTTCTCCCACATAAGTGATGCACTGGTCTGGGAGACATCAGTGAGTGTAACCTTTCCTGGAGGGGAAGGAGGTTCAGCAGCTTTCACAGCATCAACAGTTTCCACTGGAACACCGACTCCAAATTCATTTTCAGCCATGACTCTGAAGTAATAAATGGCTCCTTCTGTAAGATTTTCCACTTTAAAACTTGTTTTGCTGCATTTACTACTTACATTAGCATAAGCTTTTCTGGTTGACTCACGTTTGTCAATCACATAGTTCTTGACCTTTGCCCCTCCATCAATGATGGGTGGCTCCCATACCAGGAGGACAGAATCTTTTCTCACTTCTTTGACTGCCAAATTCTGTGGTGGTCCTGGAGTGTCAAGAACTTTCACAGTTACAAAAGCAGACTTTGATCCACTGCTGTTTTCCAACTTAAGAATGTATTTTCCAGCATCATTTCTATCACAGTTATCTATTGATAGTTGGGTATAGTTTACTCCCTTTTCAATTTGGACCTTATCTGTGAATTCACCTTCCTCTCGAGACCAAGTGATCTCAGGTGTTGGACGACCTTTGAATGGAATGTGAATTCTGGCAGATCCACCAGCTCTTACAACAATTCCTTTTCTTAATTCGGAATCAAGGTCAAGTTCAGGTGCTTCAAGTTTATCTTCTGGTTTCACAGTACCAGGAACTGATGTAGCCTCGCCTAAACCAACTTTGTTGAGGGCACAGACTCGTATTTTATACTCTTGGTGTTCAGTGAGCTTTGAAATTTCAAATCGAGTGACTCTTAGGCCAGTCTGTGGAGTTACTATTTGCCATTCTTCTTCATCTGCTTTACAGATTTCTACTACGTATCCCAGGATCTCACTGCCACCATCGTAGATGGGTTTACCCCAGGCAAGTGTGATTGAATTTTTAGTGGTGTCTACAATGTGTGCATTGGTGGGTGGGCCAGGTTTGAACACAGGATCACAGGCCTTATAATAAACTGTAGCTGGACTTGGTTCTCCAACTCCAGCAGCATTTTCTGCAGAGACCCTGAATTCATACTCATGATCTTCTGTTAATCCTGTCACTCTAAGACGCAAATCTGTAATGCGGCGTTTATTACATTTTATCCATCGAATACCACTTCTGTCTCTTTTCTCTACAATGTAACCGATAATCTCACTTCCACCATCACTATCTGGACGGTTCCAACAGACCGTCATGGAGTCTTTGGCAATATTTGTGACTTCCAAGCTTTTCGGTGGTCCAGGAAGCACAAATGGATTTTTCATTAGTACTGGTGCAGATTCCAAAGGCTCTCCAACACCATATTTGTTGACAGCCATTATACGGAAAATATATTCATTACCTTCTAAGAGTTTGGTAATTTTCAGAGAATTGGTCACAACTTCTGAAGCAACAACAGTCCAGGCAAGTCGACTTGTTTCTCGCTTTTCAACAACATAGTGAGAAATGTCACTGCCACCATCTTGAAGTGGTGGAGACCATGTTAAAGAGCATTTTTCAGAAGTGACTCCAGTAACCTGGACTGGCCCTTCTGGAGGTCCTGGTCTATCTAATACTTTTACATTTACTGGGAATGATTTAGAACCTGCAACATTGGAAGCTCTTAAAATATACTGTCCACCATCAATTCTAATTGCATCTTTTATAATAAGTAAAGCCTTGAAATCTGTGTTCTTTATTTCACATCTAGCAGATTCCTCAATTTCTTTATCTCCTCTTAACCACTCAATGGTAGGTAGGGGCTTTCCATGGACATCAGCCTCAAGCCTAAATGTTTCTCCAGCATTTACCACAATTGTGTCTCTGAATTTTGGATCCATTGAAATTCTTGGGAGTTCAACCTCATCCTTGGCAGTTATTGGTCCAGTACTGTCAGAGGGTTTACTTATTGCACCAGCTGCATTCTTTGCAATGACTCTGAATTCATATCTTTGATCTTCAGTAAGACCTGACACAGTAAATTGAGTTTCAATGACATTTGTAAAGCTGGCTTTCATCCAACGACCATCAGGCAAATCACGTTTCTCTACAATGTAGCCTGTAATCATACTTCCGCCATCATATACAGGTTTGGTCCACTGTAAAGTGATTTCATTTCTTTTAACCATTATTGCTTCTGGGGTTCCTGGTGGGTCACAGGGATCTCTGGCTACATAGCATTCAGAATTCTTGCTTGCTTTGCCTACACCAACAATATTTTCAGCATAAACTCTGAATTCATATTCAATGCCTTCTTCAAGATTCTGTGCTTTGAATTGGGTGTCATGAATAATAGTTTTGTTGACCTTTGTCCACAAAATACTATTTCTTTCTTTTCTCTCCAGGTGGTAACCTATGACTGGGCTTCCACCATTGTTAATTGGTTCATGCCACTGTATGACCATGGCATCTTTGGAAATGGCTGTGGCAAATGGTGTACCTGGAGGACCTGGTTCTTTGTAGGGATATTGAGCAACAATTGGATCAGACTCTAAGGCAAAGCTTTGTCCATATCTGTTTTCGGCAAATATTCTGAATTGGTATTCTGTGCCAGTTTTCAGTTTGGTCACCTTGAGTGTAGTTCTAGCAACAGTAGCAGAAACAACATCCCATACTGTGGTGGTTGTATCTCTTTTCTGAACAATGTAGTTGGTGATTTGGCAGCCACCTGTATATAATGGAGGGTTCCAAGATAATGTAATACTTTCAGCACTGATATCATCAAATTTAACAGGTCCTTTTGGAGGATCAGGTTTATCTAGAGTTACAATTTCGATGGATGCTGTCTTCTGACCAACAACATTGGCAACTGTGATGCCATATTGTCCACCATCATCCTTATGAGTTTCTTTAATACTGAGTGTGGTGAGATCCAGTGAATCTGTAACATTGATTCTTGTGGTCTGCTTCAGTGGGAGACCATCTTTAGTCCAGGTAATGCTTGGCTTAGGACGTCCAGAAATTGGCACTTCTATTTTCAAATCCTGGCCAACCTGTACACTGTAACTATTGAATGCAGGTTTTACATCTGGCTCAATTACCAGATCTTTGGCAACTATTGGAACTGCAAGGGACCGAGGATCACTTCTCCCCTTTTCATTTACAGCAACAACTCTAAAAAGATATTCTTCCCCTTGAGTTAGGTTGGTAATTACTGCCTCAAGAGACTTTACTCGAGCACACTCTGACCATTTCTCACTGTGTTTAGCTTGCATCTCCACAATATACTGAATGATTTTACTGCCACCATCGTGTTCAGGCTTTGTCCAACTCAGAGAGACACTGTTTCTGGTGACATCATCCACAGTTATTTTTCCAGGAGGTTGTGGGACTTCTGCAACCTTAATTGGATCAGCAGTCTGGGCAGGAAGGCCAATACCATACTCATTCTCAGCTGTGACTCTAAAGTAATAACTGCAACCTTCTTGGAGCTGATCGATTTTCCAAGAATTCTTATGGCAATTAGTGACAACAGCAGCATATGATTTTCTTGTGGCTTCACGTTTCTCAACAATGTAATTTTTGATTTTGGATCCCCCATCCAACAAAGGAGGTTCCCATGTAATTGATACGGAGTCTTTGGTGATTTCTGTGACTTTCAGGTTAACAGGTGGACTTGGTGTGTCCAGAACTCTCACAGTAACAAAGGCAGACTTTGTTCCACTGCTGTTTTCTAATGTAAGCGTATATTTTCCACTATCATATCGGTTGACATTGTCTAGAACAAGAGAGGTGAAACTGCTAGTGACATCAATTATAGCTGCATCTCGGATTTCACCATCCATCTTTCCCCATTTAACTTCTGGTGTAGGACGACCTTTGATAGGAACAAATAACCTTAAGGAGCCACCTGCCCTTATGTTTATGATTTTCCTTAGTTCTAGGTCAAGATCAATGTCTGGTGCTTCCAATTTTTCTTCAACTACAATAGGTCCAGGGACATCAGCATGTTCTCCAACACCAGCTCTATTAATAGCACAGATACGGAAGTTGTATTCATGCTTTTCCAACAGCTTCTCTACTTCTATGTTTGTTTTATTAATTCCAGTTGGTGGAGTGCACATTGTCCATTCACCAACACTCACATCACATTTTTCAACAATGTATCCTTGGATTTCACAGCCACCATCATATATTGGTTTGCTCCAAGAAAGGAATACTGAAGATCTGGTAATATCTATGACTTTGGGGTTGTTTGGAGGTCCTGGTTTATAAATAGGATCACAAGCCTTTTGGTAAGCAGAAGGAGGGCTTGGTTCACTAAGTCCAGCAGCATTCTCAGCAGAAACTCTGAACTCATAATTGTGATTTTCTATGAGTCCTGTTACTTTCAGGCGCAACTCTCCAATCAGACGCTTGTGGCATCTTGTCCATCTAATGCCTTCTTTATCCCGTTTCTCAAGAACATATCCAAGAATTTCACTGCCGCCATCAGATGCTGGTCTTTCCCATACAACAATCATTGAGTCCTTGGTCACTGTTGTGACTTCTGGAGCTTTTGGTGCATCTGGTACTACAAATGGATTCTTGGCAATTACTGGCTCAGATTCAAGAGGTTCACCAACACCATATTTGTTTACGGCCATTATACGGAAACTATATTCATTGCCTTCAAGAAGCTTAGTAACCTTGCAGCTGAGAGTCTGCACATTGGCATCAACCATAGTCCAAACTAAACGACTGGTTTCTCTCCTTTCTACAATGTAGTTTATGATATCACTCCCACCATCCTGAAGTGGGGGTTTCCAAGCTAGCATGCATTTTTCTGCTGTAATGCCCGAGATAACAACAGGTCCTTCAGGTGGCCCTGGTCTATCAAGAACTTTGACATTCACAGTAACTGATCTCTCTCCTGCAACATTTTTGGCCTTCAGTACGTAATTTCCACTGTCGATACGTACTGCATCTTTTACACTGAGACTGGTAGCAAAGTCGGTGCTCTTTATTTCTAATCGAGCTGTGTTTGAAAGCTCCTGATTACCTTTTATCCACTCAATCGTTGGTATTGGCTTGCCATAAATATCTGCATCAACCTTGAATGACTCACCAGCATGAACCACGATTGTGTCTTTGTATTTTGGATCCATACTTATTCGTGGTGGATCTACCTCATCTCTAGCTGTGATTGCTCCTGTGCTTTCTGAAGGCTCACTAAGCACTCCTGCGGCATTTCGGGCTATAACCCGGAACTCATATCTGTGATCTTCAATGAGGCCAGTTACCTCAAAATGAGTGTCAATAATATTTGTAAAACTGGCTTTCATCCAACGGCCCTCAGGTAATTCTTTCTTTTCAACGATATAACCAGTAATCTTGCTTCCACCATCATAGGTGGGTTTCTTCCACTGAAGAGTCACAGAATTCCTTGTGACAATGATTGCCTCTGGCTTTCCTGGTGGATCACATGGGTCACGAGCCACATAGCATTCTGATACTTTACTTGGCTTGCCAATGCCCACGATGTTCTCTGCAGAGACTCTAAATTCATATTCAACACCTTCTTCAAGGCCAGTTGTCTTAAACTTGGTTTGAGGGATAGGTGTTTTATTCAACTTAACCCAGAGGATGCTATTTCTTTCCTTGCGTTCTAGATGATAGCCAGTGACTCTGCTTCCTCCGTCACTTACTGGCTCATTCCATTGTACTTCCATGCTGTCCCTGGAAGAATGTGTGACAAGTGGAGTGCCAGGAGGACCAGGAACTTTGAATGGATATTGGGCTACAATAGGCTCTGAATTGAGGTAGGTACTCTTCCCATATCTGTTTTCAGCTGCAATTCTAAACTGATATTCACATCCAGTCTTCAATCGGCAAGCCTTTATTGTTGTTCTTGCAACTGTAGCTGATACAATTTGCCAGGTGGTTGTGGAAGTGTCCCGTTTCTCAACAATGTAATTATTGATAGAACTTCCACCATCATACTTGGGTGGGGCCCAGGAAAGAGTGATACTATCAGCTGTCACTTCATCTATTTTAACTGGTCCAGTTGGAGGCCCTGGTTTGTCAAGAACGATAACACTAAGGGTTTCAGTAGCTTCACCAGCTGAGTTAGTCAGTTTAACCACATAATGGCCAACATCTTCTCGGCAGGCTTCCTTTATTGTCAGTAGTGAATTATTTTCTGTGCTCTCTGCATTTACTCTAGTTGTCTGCTTCAGTGGTACATCATCTTTATGCCAGGTTACAGCTGGTGTAGGGCGGCCAATGAACGGAACATCGACCTTCAGGTCTTCACCTGCTAGTACAGTGAAAGTATTGAACAGTAGTTTGAAGGCTGGTGGAATGACAAGATCTTTGGCGATCACTGGCACACTCAGTTGTCTAGGGTCACTGATGCCCTTTTCATTCTGAGCTGAAACACGGAAAGAGTATTCTTCACCCTGAATTAATCCAGTGATAGTGGCTTCAGTGACCTTGACTGTGGCACATGTGGCCCATTTGTCACTGCCTTTGCTCTGCATCTCCACAATGTAGCCTAGAATTCGGCTGCCTCCATCATGCTCTGGTTTCTCCCAAGATAGTGACACGCTATTTCTTGTGACATCCATCAAAGTTATTTTTCCTGGAGGAAGAGGTCGTTCTGATGCTTTCACAGATTCTGCGGTTTCGGCAGGCAGCCCAATGCCATATTCATTTTCTGCGAGAACCCTGAAATAGTAGCTACAGCCTTCTTGAAGCTGGTCGACCTTCCAGGAAGTCTTGTGGCAGTTTGTTGCAACAGTTGAATATGCTTTTCTTGTTGATTCCCGCTTTTCAACAATATAGTTCTTGATTTTTGAACCTCCATCAAGGAGAGGCGGGTCCCATGTCAGTGTGACAGATGTCTTAGTGACCTCCTTTACCTTCAGATCCTGTGGAGGGCCTGGTGTATCGAGTACTCTAACATTGACAAATGCAGACTTGCTGCCTGAACTGTTTTCTACAGTTAGTATATATTTGCCACTGTCAAATCTGTTTACATTTCCAACAATAAGCAGTGTGTAAGAGCTTGTGGATTCGATGCTAGCTTTATCTAAAGATTCTCCGTGTTCCCGGGCCCACTTCACCTCAGGTGCAGGCCTTCCTTTGATTGGAACAAAAAGTCTCAGGGTGCAGCAGGCCCTTATAGTAACAAGTTTACGCAGGTCAGCATCCAGTTCAATCTCTGGAGGAAGCATTCTGTCTTCAGCCTTTGGAGTTCCAGGAACAAGGGCAGGTTCCCCAAGTCCTTCAGAGTTCATGGCATAGATGCGGATCTTATATTCCTGGTTCTCTATGAGGCCAGTGATGGTATAAGAAGTTGCCTTGAGTCCTGCTGGTGGAGTGACAATCTGCCATTCATCTTCCTCTGGCAGGGCAATCTCAACCATATACCCAGTGATTTCTGAACCACCATCATAGATAGGTTTATTCCAAGTGATTGAAATGGATGATCTGCTTGTATCTAGAACACGTGGGTTACCTGGTGGTCCAGGTTTAAATACAGTGTCACAAGCCTTGTAAAATGGACTGGTAGGACTTGGTGCACTAATTCCAGCAGCATTTTCAGCCATAATTCTGAACTCATATTCATGTCCTTCTGTCAGCCCAGACACTTTATATCTTAAATCAGTAACAGTTTTTTTGTTGCATTTAACCCAGCGTTGGCTAGCTTTATCACGCCGTTCCACAATGTAATTGATGATCTCACTTCCACCATCAGAATCAGGATGTCCCCAGCAGACAACCATCGAATCTTTAGTAATAGTTGTCACTTCAGGGTTTTTGGGTGGATCAGGGGGTCCATAAGGATTCACTGCAAGCACAGGCTCTGATTCCAGCGGCTCTCCAACTCCATATTTATTTACAGCCATGACACGGAATATGTATTCATTGCCCTTCAAGAGTTTAGTGACCTTTAGCTTTGTTACTTGGACTTCTGAGGCTACATTTGTCCATGCCAATCTGCTGGTTTCACGTTTCTGTACTATGTAATGATCAATTTTGGCACCTCCATCATCCAGTGGAGGCAACCATGACAGTACACACTTTTCTGAAGTCACTTCAGTTACAGCCAAAGGTCCTTCAGGTGGCCCTGGTCTGTCAAGAACTTTGACATTGAAAATGTGTTTGGCAAAGCCACCAGGATTAGTTGCTGTAAGGGTGTAGGCACCACTATCCCTTCTTGTTGAATCCTTGTTTACCAGATTAGTAGAGAAATCTGCAATTTTTATTTCTAATTTTGCCGTGCCTTCCAGCTCTTTTCCGTCTTTGGTCCATTCCATTGTTGGAGGTGGGCGGCCTGAAACATCAGCTTCTAGCCTGAATGCTTCACCTGCTTTTAATATAACTGTGTCCTTAAATTTAACATCCACCTTTATCTTTGGTGCTTCAACGTCATCCCTGCATGTGATAGCATCGGATGGCTCAGATGGTGGACTGATGGCACCCGCAGCATTTTTGGCGATCACACGGAATTCATATGCAGCATCTTCTGTTAGGCCACTGACTGTAAATTCATTCTCCAAAATGTTGCTGAAGTTTGCCTTCAGCCACCGTCCATTAGGAAGGTCTCTCTTTTCAACAATGTAACTGGTAATTTTAAAGCCCCCAGTATATTCAGGCTTAGCCCATTTAAGTGTCACTGTGTTTCTTGTAATATTTAGAGGTATTGGTTTTCCAGGTGGGTCGATGGGATCCAGAGCAAACATAGGCTCCGATGGCTTGCTCGGCTTGCTTTTGCCTGCCATATTTTCTGCAATTACCCGGAATTCATAAGCAATACCATCTGTAAGTCCACTCGATTTGAAAATGTTGCCTGGTACTAAAGCTTTGCTCACAGTCTGCCAAAGAATACCATTTCGTTCTTTTCTTTCAATGTGATATCCTAAAATGGGGCTTCCACCATCAGAAAGTGGCTCATGCCAGCTAATTGTCATTGAATCCTTGGTAACTGCAGTTACCTGAGGGGTACCAGGAGGTCCAGGAACCTTAAATGGATAGTTGGCAACTATAGATGCTGATGTGATGCCTGGTCCAACTCCATATCTATTCTGAGCTTTTACACGGAACTGATACTCTAATCCAGTAGTAAGGTGGGTGGCTTTATAGGTAGTACGTATAACGGTGGTTGCTAACTCAACCCAGGTAGTACTGTCAGTCTGCCGCATTTCCACTACATAGTTACTTATAGGTACGCCACCATCATTCTCAGGGGGATCCCAAGAGAAGATTACAAAGTCAGATGAAACTTCATCAAATTTGATTGGTCCAGTAGGTGGCCCTGGGATATCATGGACTTGAATAGTGATGACATCACCAACCTCTCCTACAATGTTCCTTGCTGTTAATGGATAGGGCCCACTATCACTTCTGACACACTCATTGATATTTAAGATGGTTGAAGTTGCTGTGGTTTCAAAATTAACTCTCTGTGTCTGTTTAAGAATCTGGTCTCCTTTTTTCCATGTCACTGTGGGCCTCGGTCGACCAAGCACTGGAATTTCAATTTTGATGTTCTCACCAGCTCTGGCAATGACTAGTTTCTGATAGATGCCACGGAGATCCAGCTCTGGAAGCATTGTCTGCTCCTTGACAATGACAGGTCTGCTTTCTCTAGGGGCACTTCTCCCCGCGCTGTTCACTGCCATCACTTGGAAGGTGTATTCCTCTCCTTCGGTTAGATTCCTCACAACACATTCTAACCCTTTCACGGTTGTGATGTGGGTCCACTGATCAGAGCCTTTTCTTTGGGCTTCAATCACATAGCCAGTGATCTTGCTGCCACCATCGTGTTTGGGCTTAGGCCATGCCAGGCTGACGGTGCTCTTAGTTATGTCCATGATGTTAAGGCTGTCTGGTGGAGATGGTGCTTCAGAGGCTTTTACAGGCTCTGTAGTTTCTGCTGGCTCACCAATTCCATATTCATTCTCTGCCATCACTCTGAAGAAGTATTCGCACCCTTCAGACAAGCCGGTAACTTTATACGTGCATTTATGGCACTTAGTGGTGGCTGTGGAATATGATTTCCGTGTTGCTTCACGTTTCTCTACAATGTAGTTTGTTATACGTGAGCCCCCATCGATCAGAGGGAGGTCCCAGTGCAGAGTAACACTGTCCTTTGTGATGTCTGTAGGCCGCAGGTTGAGGACTGGGCCCGGTGTGTCCAAGACTCTGACATTCACAAAGCCACTTTTCTTCCCAGCCGGGTTTTCAATAGTCATGACAAATTTACCAGTATCATATCTGTTACATTCTGGGATAATCAAAAGAGTAAATGATTCTGTATTTTCAATGTTGGCTCGGTTTTTCAGGTTGATGTCATCTTTGGTCCATGTCACTTCAGGAGCAGGACGACCTTTAATAGGCACAAATATTCTAATACTGAGTCCTGCTCTAACAACAAGTGTTCTTCGAAGCTCGGCATCTAGTTCAAAATCAGGGGCCATTTCCCGTTCTACGATTTCAACATCTGGAATTACTGCCGGCTCCCCAACACCTGCATCGTTGACAGCACTGATTCTAAAGTTGTATTTTTCTTTAGTCTGAAGATCAGGAACAACGAACTGAGTGATTCTGAGGGAAGGTCCTGTGGTATCTTTTATCCAGGTCTCATCTCCTACTTTCTGATGCTCCACAATATAGCCGGTGA
Source organism: Callithrix jacchus (assembly GCF_049354715.1). Taxonomy (NCBI): domain Eukaryota; kingdom Metazoa; phylum Chordata; class Mammalia; order Primates; family Cebidae; genus Callithrix; species Callithrix jacchus. The sequence goes on from NC_133507.1 coordinate 49,758,624, forward strand.
TTTCAAGTCCGCCATCATAATGAGGCTTGCCCCATGCCAAAGAAGCAGATTTCTTAGTAGTATCAGTGACATGTGGATTTGAAGGTGGTCCTGGAGGATCTGAAAAAGGAACAAAGACACAAAAGTATATATTCAGAGTTTGGCTTTTGGATAATTAAGATAACACATTGGCACTCTGGAAATGAGTGGTGTTGAAAAGACAAATACTAACATGTTGCGTCTTTCATTAGAACGGAATTTGAAGCCTCACTGGGTGGGCCAATTCCTGCTCTGTTTTCTGCACTGACACGAAATTCATAGGTGCTTCCTTCTTGCAGTCCTGTTACTTTGCACCTGAGATCGGAAACTGGTGTTTTTATTGCTCTCACCCATCGCAGGCTTTTCTTTTCTCTCCTTTCTACATGATATCCTGTGATCTCGCTGCCACCATCATCTGCTGGCCTCTTCCAACTGACGGTGGCAGTGTTCTTAGTGACATTTGATACCTCTGGTTTTTCAGGAGGGCCAGGAGGACCTGCAAAGAAAGGAAATTTATTAGAAATTCATGATTTCCTAAACTCAGCTATAAATGTTTCCATATCTGTTCTCTCACATGCTCTACATACCAAATCTGTCTACCATTTTGACAGGTTCAGACTGTACAGGTTCTCCTTTGCCATAGTGGTTTACAGCTGAGACCCGGAAGATGTACTCATTGCCTTGGATAAGTTTGGTTGCCACATGCCTACAAGATTGAATATCTTCAGCAACTACTGTCCATAAAAGTCGACTGGTTTCCCTCTTTTCAAGAATATAGGACTTAATTGGTGAGCCGCCATCTTCCAAGGGAGGTGTCCACGTAAGTGTTGCTTTTTCAGCAGAAACATTACTGATTTCAATAGGACCTGGGGGACCAGGTACATCAAGGACTGTTACCTTCACATGTTCCTCCTTCGTGCCAAAAGGATTGGTAGCAGTGATGGTGTATTCACCAGCATCTTTTCTAGTGGCATACTTGATAGTAAGCATGGAAGATGTTGGGGTTGTAGTTATCTGACTGATATCTGATGGTCTAATGTCTTTTCCTGCCTTGGACCAACTTGATTTTGGAAGGGGTTTGCCAAGAATGCTAATGGCATTCAAAACAATGGTATCCCCTGCTTTAATTGTTAGCCCATCTTTTATTGTGGGATCAAGGACAATTGTTGGTGCCTCTGCAAAGAAAAAAATACATTTTAATCAGAAAAGGAAGGAGGCTTCATTTGCCTTAAAAAACAACAACAACAACAACAACAAAGTATGTAAAAAGTAAAATGGACCTACCATATTCATCCTTGCAAATAATGGTTCCTGTACTTTCTGATGGAGCACTAATGGCACCTGCTGTATTCTTTGCTCTAATTCTGAATTCATATTTTCCACCCTCAACAAGGTCAGTTACAGTAAAGGCACATTCTGGGACATTAACATGGTTGGCTTTCATCCAAGACTTAGAAGGCAGATCTCGCTTCTCCACTATATATCCAGTTAACTTATGACCACCGTCATATTTAGGTTCAGTCCAAATGAGAGTCACTGAATTCCTTGTTATGTTAATAACCTCAGGTTTTCCAGGAGGATCTAAAACATAAAAACAAAACCAGTCAAACAAATACCAATGTTTTCTTCATGCAGAAAGTGCACCTGGGTTTTTCTTCACATAGTGACTTACCAATCGGGTCCAATGCCACAACAGGCTCTGATGGTAGGCTTGGCTTGCCAACACCTGCTAAATTGATTGCCATAACTCGGAATTCATATTCAAGACCTTCAGTTAATCCTGTCACTTTAAAGTCTCTCATCCTTATTGGAGTCTTGTTAGCTCTCTTCCACATAAGGCTGTTTCTTTCCTTGAACTCGAGATGATACCCTACAAAAGACCCAGGGATGTATCAATTCACATACAAATTGTAAATGCAGCTCGATTTTACAATATATATGTGTTGCCCAAATTATTTATATGTATCCATATGTATTGAACAAGTAATCATTCTTGCTAGTATTTATACTTTTATTACCCAGGCATAGTGCCATTCTTTTCCTCTTGGAATATGCATAATTGTTTTCTTTTCTGGTGAACAATTTTAACTTACAAAATAGATGTTATAATTAAGAAAGATGTTATTAACTATTACATTAGGAGATTTTCAATAAAATTAAACATTAACCATATGTACTGAAGAAAAACACATGGCTGTATAAACAGATAGTGTTATCAATAAGCACACATTCAACCGTTCTCAGGGAAATATTTGTGAGGAATCTTGATGTAAAAGCTATAGGAGGCCAAGCCTGGTGGCTCACGTCTGTAATCCCAGCACTTTGGGAGGCCGAGGCGGGTGGATCACGAGGTCAAGAGATTGAGACCATCCTAGTCAACATGTGAAGCCTCATCTCTACTAAAAATACAAAAAATTAGCTGGGCATGGTGGCACGTGCCTGTAATCCCAGCTACTCAGGAGGCTGAGGCAGGAGAATTGCCTGAACCCAGGAGGCAGAGGTTGCAGTGAGCCGAGATCGCGCCATTGCACTCCAGCCTGGGTAACAAGAGTGAAACTCAGTCTCAAAAAAAAAAAAAAAAAAAAAAGCTATAGGATAAGAACAAACAAAATACCTGTAATTGGAGAGCCACCTGTTTTCCTGGGGTCAGTCCAAGTTAGAGATACTGAGTCATGTCTGACATCCACAATATTGGGAGGTGGGGGAGCATCAGGCACATCTAGAAAAAAGTAGATAATGAAAGATTTATAATAAGATGCCTCCTCAAAATCACGTTTTGCTTTATGTCTTCTGAATTTAAGACACTTACCAAATGGATGTCTAGCAACAATTGGCTCCGATTTCAGGCCTTCCCCTACACCATATTTGTTTTCGGCACTGACCCTGAAGGTATATTCCATACCCTCATGAAGTCTGGTTACCCTAAAGGTGGTTTTCTGGACAGCTGAGGCACACGTCACCCACTTGTTGTTCACAGAATCTCTTTTCTCTAGGATATAGTTGGTGATTTCAGAACCTCCGTCATCCTTTGGAGGACCCCACTTTAAGGTCATGGCTTCTGCTGTGACTTCGTCAAATTTGATTGGTCCAGTGGGGATGCCAGGCTTGCCAACAACCTTTATGGAGATAGTTCCTTCCTTTGTGCCAGCAACATTCTTCAGTGTGATTGTGTATTTTCCAGCATCAGATTTTTGGCAATCATATACTATAAGAGTTGTGTTAACTGCAGATGACTCAATGCTGACTCTAGTGTCAGTTGCTAGAGGATCTTCCCCTTTCTTCCAGGAGACTGATGGAGCTGGCTTGCCTTTTATGGGGATCTTAAGCCGGAAGTTGCTGTTTTCTTTAGCCAAGTAGCACAAATCAGGTAGATCCTTTAAGTCAAGATCAGGAGCCACTGCAAAATAGTAGTGATAAATTACTGTTACTTTTAAGGCCAGGCAATTAATTTTTTCAGATCATTCTAGCTTTTAACCAATTTTTAGATAAGCTAGTGAGTAGAACACAAGAGTGCACTTTCGATGACAATAAAAGAAGAATGAAGACGTGGGTAGAGACTTACCAACATCATCCCTTGCCACAACAGTGATTTCGCTTGGGGTTCCTTCTCCATTTTCATTCTCAGCACTCACTCTGAAGGTATATTCTTTCCCTTCGGTCAAATCTTTTGTGGAGTACTGTTGGCTTAAGGACTTCATAACTCTTTGCCATTTATTGTCTTCAGTCATGAAATCAACTACATATCCAGTAATTCGACTTCCACCATCACTACGAGGCTTTTTCCAACCAATGCTACAAGATGACTTAGTTATAGACGTCACTTTCAGGTCCACAACTGGTCCAGGAGTTTCTAAAGCAAAGGAGAAATTATAAGTCTAAGCCCCAGATAACCAAGGTAGGATGTCACTCAAAATGATGGGATGATGGTTCATTTGCTTACGGGAAGCTTTGACAGCATCACGAGTTTCACCGGGATCACCAATGCCATACTCATTTTCGGCAAACACTCGGAAGAAGTAGGATTTTCCCTCCTCCAAATTAGATACTCTGAAGCTTGTTTTGGAGCACTCAGTTGTCACTGTCGACCAGGATTTCCTCTCTGCGTCTCGTTTTTGTATCACATAATTTATGATGGGGCTGCCACCATCAATAATGGGAGGCTCCCAGGTAACATAAGCAGAGTCTTTGGATACTTCCTTAACAGTCACATTGACAGGTGGCCCAGGAGTATCTGAATAAATAGTGGGTAAATAAGAATGAACATATAAAGAATACCTAAACTATTTTAAAATATATATATGAATCTTTTTTGAAATAGACCTACCAAGCACTTTTACAACAATGGTATATTCCTTTTTACCACAGCTGTTCTCCAGGGTCAAGATATATTTTCCTGCATCATATTTGTTCACATTTTCACAGCGCAAGAAAGTGTCAAAGTCAGTTGACTTTATGTCTAGTCCAATCCTGTCTCTTAGATTGACATTTGGTTTAGACCAAGTAATCTTTGGAGGTGGGCGTCCTTTTACTGGTACGTATAGTCTCATAGTAACTCCAGCACGTAATATGAGTGTCTTCCTTAAGTCCGCATCAAGTTCTCCCTCAGGTGGAACTGTTTAATTTTGGGTGAAGAAAATTAAATAAAAATTTAATAGTCAAATGTATTTCCAAGGACTGGCCTTATCACTCCTAAAATACATTTCTTTTCTAGAGCCAATTTCTTGTTCTTTAAAACCTCCTTAATATAATCCTCAAAATCATTTTTATATTCTGTACTAATTGTTGATTTTTCCATTTTCCGCTATGCTTTAGGCTTAACCAGGTTTTCCCTGGAGGATCTGTACCTTCTCTTTCATGAGTCTTATGTACCCTCCAACACTACATATATTAAAGGAAAGTAGACAATTGATGTTTGGCTCCCTTTCATTCTTGTTTTTTCCTTTCTATATTCCATGAAAGTGTTCTGCCATATATTCTAGCTCTCTTTATTATTTCATGGTAGGAAGAAAAGTACATTGAGAGTTACACATAATATCAAGTAATTCAAATAAAGGGGAAATTATCATGGAGAATAAGCAAATAGAAGAAATAGGAAGAAGGGAGATTAAGATGGAGAGCCCACCAGTCACATACTTAGGGAGATGGTAGATTGGAAAACAAAAACCATAAGAATAACAAATAGCTCACCACTTAGTTAAAAGGCCTCTTTATTCTCAAAATAAAATTCTTACACTCCAATAAAATTCACACATTCCACATCTTTTGAAGACGTGAAATTCTTATATATATAAAAAGCTTTTCAAAACCACAAATCATTTGTATTTGATTTGCTTGATCTACAATACTGAGAAGTACCTACCCAGCTCTCCTCAAAAGTACTCCAAATATAAACTAATCTACCTAAGGGAATTCTATTCCCCCTCTTAGAATATGATTAATAAGAAAAGCCTTATATATTTCCCCTGGTAATACTTACTTAAGATGTCCTTGGGATAGTGTTTATCTGGCACATCACTGGGGTCACTGTATCCAATCTTATTAACAGCATACACACGGAATTGATATTGTGTGTCTTCCATCAGACCAGTAACCTCAAAGCGGGTTTTCTGTAGATTCTGTGGTAAATTGCACCTTACCCAGTTATCAGAGTCAGCCCGTTTTACTTCAACGAGATAACCAATGATAGGGCTGCCGCCGTCATAGGCTGGCTTGCCCCAAGATAGACTCACGGAGCTACGTGTTGTATCATATACTTTAGGGAAAGCTGGTGGGCCAGGAGGATCTGAGAATAAATAATGATAGGAAATTTTCATTAAAAACTCCTTCCTGGGTGTTTAATGATGCTGTTAACACAGGATAAGGAATTCACTCATGAAAACTTACACTGAGGGTCCCGAGCATAAGCGGCCTTGGATGCATCACTGGGTTTGCCTGGTCCAGCTTTATTTATAGCTGTAACACGGAACTCATATTCGGTACCTTCTTGAAGACCTGTTGCTTTTAATGTTCTTTCTATAATAGGTTTTCTGTTGACCTTAGTCCAGTTAACTGCCTGGGTTTCCCGCTTTTCAAGCAAATAGCCAGTGATGGGTGAGCCACCATCATCCGCTGGTGGCTTCCAGCTGACTGTCATGTGATCTTTGGTTATGTTGCTAATAACGGGAGGATCACAGCGTCCTGGTGGGTCTGCAGAAATTGATTGAAAAGTTAATTTTTAATTTCCCAGGCTACAAGGTAATATTTAAAAAGTAAAATAAAAAACCACCAGGAAATGTTCCTACCATATGGGTTTTTGGCAATTGCTGGTTCGGTGAAGACTGGATCGCCTACTCCATATTTATTTTCAGCACAAATACGGAACTGATACTCATGGCCCTCTATAAGTTTCTCCACACTGCAGCTGGTGATAGGCACAGTTGCAGAGACCTGAGCCCAGTTGGGCCTGCTTGTTTCACGTTTGTCAACAATATAGTTGGTGATTTCTGAGCCTCCATCTTCAAGAGGCGGTTCCCAAGATAGCATTGCACGATCTGAATACATTTTGTTTATTTTAACAGATGCTGGGGGACCTGGTTTATCTGAAAGAATAAGGAAGAAGAGTGAAGTCTTCCACTAAAATATGTGGAATGGGGAATGAATATAGAGTAGAGGTCTGGAGACCTGGGCTGCAGTCTTTCTATTGTCAATTAATTTCCTATATGACCTAGGAAATTACTTAATTTTTTAGAATCATTATTTCTTCATGTGTAAAATTAGGTAATTGAAATATGTGATTTCTAATGCTCTTTTCAGCTCTAAAACATGGTTTTGTGATAAGAATAATTCTACGTTTAGGAAATATACATCAGAATATGGATCTCTTCTCCCACATTATTTTGTAAATCCTATTTACATCCCATTAACCAAAGTAAAATATGTGATTCTAATGAAGTATATTAATTACCTAACACTTTAAGCTTAATGGTGGCTGATTTAGAACCACTTGAATTTTCAGCAGTAATGGTATAGTCTCCTGAATCCTTCCGGTTCACACTGAACAGCTCCAAGGTGCACAGATTCCGCTGCATGGCCATCTTTATGCCTTCTGCTGGTTTTAGCAGTGTGCCATCTTTCTTCCAAGAAACAGTTGGCATTGGTTTACCAAAAACAGTAGCATCCAAGCAGACATTAGTTCCAGCTTTCACAGTAAGCAAAGATTTCATAGCCACACTCAGGTCTATCCTGGGAGGGACTGGAACGAAATGAGTGAAAGGACTTACTATATGCAAAGCTATATTATGTAATCTTTATAAGTAATAGTGGGAAATTCATATGCTCCCTCTTTTAAGAATGGAATTTTAATATTATTTCATTTTTATTTTTGATAGACAATAATGGCATTCTCAAATAACTATTGAAATTATATAGTTCTCACAGTTGTGTATCCTGATTTTTAGTTTTGCATGTTATTACGATTCTCCATAATCATAATTGTTGTGTCTATACACATAGTATCATTTTATTTTTACCTTTTCCCTTAGGTGTATATTTAGTTTTTAATTAGGAAAAATGATCATCATGAATGCTGTTACATGTTTGCCTATAATACTCAGCAGAATCTTACCATTTTCTGCAAGAACAGTCACTGGATCAGAAGGTTCAGAAGGTGGGCTAATGTTTACTGCGGTCCTGGCAATGGCTCTAAATTGATACTGGGCATTCTCTTCTAGGCCAGTAGCTGTGTACTCTTCCTGGGGAATCTGGTGAGGTGTAGTATTGCACCGAACCCATTTATCGCCAGGAAGTTTGCAAGCTTCTATGAAATAGCCAATAATTTTACTGCCTCCATCATGCTTTGGACGAGCCCAGATTAGAGATACAGTACTCTTGGTGACATCAATAACTTCAGGTTTCCCAGGAGGATCTAAAACAAAAAGAAGTACACTCACCATTTATCTTACTAGCAGAAGTTTAAACTTCCATATATCACATTATCATCCCTGTTGCTAAGTAACAAGCTCAACAGGATGACAATTACCCATTTTAATAATTGTCCAACAAGTATGCACTTTTGAGTCCTTGATGTATACTTTAAGGAAAATTATATGTCCTTTTATTTTTTTAAATATGTATTTTCATTTTAAGAGAGAACACATTCTTAAATGGAAGTAGTAATCCTTAGATTTCTACTACTGTCTTTGTCTCGGAGTCCAAATCTTAGACTCCAAGATTAAATGGGCCTCCATAATACTAAACAACAACAACAACAACAAAAACCCCAAAACTTACCAACTGGCATTCTTGCAGTTACATATTCTGTGGGTTTGCTGGGTGGGCTGGATCCAGCTTTGTTTAGGGCATAGATTCGGAATGAATACTCAAGACCTTCTACTAGGCCAGCACAAGGATATTCAGTTGACCGGACAAGATTATCATTGGCTTTCACCCACAGCAAACTGTTTCTTTCCTTGCGTTCAATGAGATAACCAGTAATGGGACTCCCTCCATCACTGTCTGGTCTGTCCCATGCAACAAAAATACAGTCTTTGTTGACTTTGGTGACTCGTGCATTCTTTGGTTCACTAGGAACACCTGGAGATGAAGACAAAGAAAATGTCAGTTTTTACGTTAAGTAACAGAAGAACAACCTTTTTCCTTTTTCACAAAAACATACCAAATGGGAACTCTGCAAGCATCTTTGGAGATGTGAGAGGCTCTGAAATGCCAAATCGGTTTTCAGCACGGACCCGGAAGATGTACTCCTGGCCTGGGATCAGCTTTCCAACCCTGCAGGAAGTTTTTGTGACTGAAGCTAGAGCCGTGACCCAGTCACCTCGGCTTACATCACACTTCTCCACTATATAATTGGTGATGTTACTGCCTCCATCCTCCAGAGGGATGTGCCATGACAGGGAGCAAGCATCCGCATCTATATCAGAAATGTCAAATGGAGGCTGAGGGGGGCCGGGGGCATCTGCATGAACCAAGAGGAAAAAAATGTAAGAACTGAGACCTGATTGGTAAAATGTTCCTGAGCTTCATATTTAGATGGCCATTTGTCCAATACTTAACCTACCCATGACTATAACTTTGATTTTCTGAGTGTCTGTCCCAGAACTGTTCTCTGCTGTGAGGCTATAGTAACCACTGTCTTTCCTAGTCACATCTTTTATGATCAGAATTGAAGAGCTCTCTGCTTTATGCACTGCCAGGTGGCTGGATGTGACAACTTCATCTTCTCCTTTCTTCCATTTACAGGTGGGATAAGGCTTTCCATACACATGGGCTTCAATTCGGAGTTTTTTCCCAGCTTTGATAGTAATTTGCTCTGGCATAAGGATCTTTGGTGGCACTGAAAGTAAAATTAAAATATTTTAATTTTGGGGAGGTGGTTAAGTTTCTTCTAGTGGAGAACTCTACTGGTGTTTAAGTTGTGGCTTACAACCCACAACTTAAATATGTGAGTTCAAATTAATGCTTGTATTAGAGCCAATATATTTTTTAAAAGACAGAATAGGATAGAAAACATAAGAGTGCACATGACAATGGGTGTGTATTGTTTCAGGAAATGTTTTTTAGTTATATAAGTGTTTGTGTAAGTTTACTGTGTGTTGTTGGCCCACCCCACATGTTTGAAAGCCACTCTTCTCTATTGTTTTTCAAGTACTTCTAGAACTATATTCCTACATACAAAAGAAATTCTTTTTTTTTATTGCATTTTAGGTTTTGGGGTACATGTGCAGAACATGCAAGATAGTTGCATAGGTACACACGTGGCAGTGTGATTTTCTGCCTTCCACCCCTTCACCCACATCTGGCATTTCTCCCCATGCTATCCCTCCCCAACTGCCCCCCCACCACTGTCCATCCCCTATTCCCCCCAATAGACCCCAGTGTGTAGTGCTCGCCTTCCTGTGTTCTCATTGTTCATCACCCGCCTATGAGTGAGAACATGTGGTATTTCATTTTCTGTTCTTGTGTCAGTTTGCTGAGAATGATGGTCTCCAGATTCATCCACATCCCTACAAAGGACACGAACTCATCGTTTTTGATGGCTGCATAATATTCCATGGTGTAGAAATGCAAATCAAAACTACATTGAGATACCATCTCACGCCAGTTAGAATGGCAATCATATAAAAAATTCTAATAAACCTATCACATGATATAAATGAAGCAACGACTACTTACACAGTTGTTCTTTGGCTTCGTATACTCCTTCAGCCTCTCTTGGCAAACTGACTCCAACAGCATTTCTTGCCGCTACTCTAAATTTGTATTTCTTTCCTTCCTTTAGGCCAGTAACAACAAGGCTGAGATCTTTTACCACTGAGTACTCTGTCCAGCGATCTGCAGGCTGCTCTTCTTCTCTGTAGCTAATGATATAGCCATCAATTTTAGCACCTCCATCACGCAGGGGAGGTAACCAGGCTAAGGTGGCACTGTTCTTTGTCATTTCAGTCACTTCTAATTTCCTCGGGGGATCTGGCTCACCTGGAAGAAAAACATAATTTAGAAAATTACCTAGGTAACCTGATCAATTTCCCTTTATTAATGTACATAGGAGTTTTGGTATACCATTTGCTCCAATGCATATAGAACCTGTAGTTCAGTACATTAAAAGTAAAACATACTAGATGAGACAGTGATGAGACAGATAAAAAAAGTGTTTTAGGAGTGCGATAGATATTTATTATGCTATTTGGATCTCTATAAATGAAATATCTTTCAGAAGTGGATTAAAATAGTATTAGTATCTTGACTTTGGTAAAATAGGAGACTGGAGTTAAAAGGAGGAAGAAAGCATAATACTTACTTAGAGGATCTGACGCAAGTACTGGTTTGGGGACATCTGTTGGGACACCAGGGCCATATTCATTGACAGCAGTTACTCTGAAGTAATACTCATTCCCAGGGACAAGATTGGTTACTTGGAAGCTTGTTTTCTTAACCTCTGGGGTAACAGTTGACCATGTCTTTCTCTCTGCCTCACGTTTCTCCACAATATATTGGGTCACTTGGCTGCCACCATCATTTTCAGGAGGGGCCCAGGACACATGGCATGATGTTTTAGTGACATCTGAGACTTTCAGATCAGACACAGGTCCAGGAGTGTCTGTAAAGAATCAAAAAATCAGATATATGTGACTCCTCAGCATCCCTATTAACATTCATTTTTGAAGGGGAAGGGAGAAGCATTTTAGTAACCCACCTAATACTCTGACATTTACGAATATAGCCTTTTCTCCTGCTGGGTTCACAAGTGTTAAGGAATATTTTCCTGAGTCATCACGGGTAGAGTTGGGGATGACAAGGAAGGCCATCGTGTCAAGCAGATCAACTTGTCCTTTTCTGACCACATTATCAATGCCTACTTTTCGCCAAGTGACTTTAGGGGTTGGTCGTCCTCTCACTAGGGCAAAGAGACGAATAGGGCATCCTGCTCTCACTGTGACCAGTTTTCTCATGCTGGCATCCAACTCAATCTCTGGAGGTTCTGAAATGACATTTAGGTCATTAGTTGATTTGTCAGAATGTGAGGAAATCATAAGAAATTAAGTGTGAATGAATCAGGTGCTAAAGGAAGGACGTACCTAGAATTTCTTTAGGTTTGATAGCTTCCTTTAGCTCTGCAGGGCGTCCAATACCAACTTGGTTTTGGGCACACACCCTGAACTCATATTCCTGGTTTTCATCCAAGCTGGTAACAGTGAATTCCATACGTACAAGCTGTGCTGCTGCATTACACCGTTTCCAGCCTTCATCAGGAGATGCATCTGCTATTTTTGGTCTCATTTCTACAACATATCCAATTATTGGTGCACCACCATCATAGACTGGTTTTCCCCATGCAAGCGTTATGGAATGTTTGGTTGTATCAACCACTTTGAAATTGGTTGGTGGACCAGGTGGCTCTGAAAACAAAACATAAGAATAAATATACATACAGTCTACTACTGCTGCTGCTACTTCAATGTGTAATTTTATATAGTCTATTCTTAGTTAATCAAAGATAGATCATCTAAAGTTGATGTAATATCAGAAAAAACAAGGACAACCTACCTATGGGGTCTTTTGCCACCACCGGTCTTGAGGGCAAGCTTGGTTCTCCAATTCCAATTTCATTTTCTGCCTTGACACGGAACTGATATTCATGGTCTGGGAGGAGATTCTGTACTTTCATACGTCTCTCAGGGATTGCACTCTTGTTAACAGGGACCCATCGTGTTGAATGCTTTTCCTTTTTCTCCAAGAAGTATCCTGTTATAGACTTTCCACCATCATATTCAGGTGGATTCCAAACCACAGTCATCTCTTCTTTGCTTACTTTAGTGACTTCTGGGGGATCAGGGCGACCAGGTTTATTATACTTGGTTTTTGCTATGACTGGTTTACTTTCCGTTGGAGGCCCTGTGCCTATTTTATTTTCTGCACGGACTCTGAAAATATATTCATTTCCTTCTATGAGACGTGTTACTGTAGTACCGGGTGTCAAGACAGTCGCAGAATAGGTAGACCAAACCATTCTCTTGGTCTCACATTTTTCTAAAATATAATTTTGGATTTCACAGCCGCCATCATCTTCTGGTGGATCCCAGCGAACAGTACACCTATCACTGGACACATCAACAATTTTCAGATTTCTCACAGGACCAGGCTTATCTAAAACGTTGACAGTGGCATAGGCCACAAAACTGCCGGCTGTGTTAGTTGCTGTAACTACATATTTACCACCATCACTTCGCTTTGCTTTAGTAAGAGAAAATTTAGAAGAATCAGCACTGGTATCAATCTTGACCCTTGGTGATCTTGTTAAGTCTGTAGCATCTTTGTCCTTGGTCCATGAAACTTCTGGGAATGGTTTGCCTCTAACCCCTGCCTCAAGCCTAATGGTGTCCCCTGCTTTGACAGTTAGGACCCCACTTAATTTCAGCTCAAGTACTGGTTTTTGCAAGTCCTCTTTCACAACAACTTCCTCTGTCTTCACCCAGTCACTTTCTCCACCTTCATTCTTTGTTTGCACTCTGAACTCATAAATCTGGTTTTCAACACATCTGTCAACCATGTAGTGAGTTTCTTTAATGCTTCCTTTATGCACTCTTTCCCAGTCATCAGAGCCCTTCAGCCTTCTCTCAACATGATATGACAGATTTGGACTGCCACCGTCATAATCAGGCCTCCGCCACTTTAGGTAGACAAATGTCTTTCCTTTATCTGCAATGTGAAGGTTTTCAGGCTCACCTGGTCTGTCAATAGGGTTAATAGCCAGAATGGGAGTTTTCGTTTCAATGGTTGGCCCAACACCTACTTTATTCTCTGCACAAACTCGGAAATAGTATTCATTGTTGGCTAAAAGGTTGGCCTTGATTAATCGTTTAGTGACATCTGAAGCAACAATTGACCAGCCTTTCTGGTTTGGTTTGCGATATTCTACTATGAAGTTTGTTATTTCTGAGCCACCATTATCTAGTGGATTTTCCCAAGAAATTGTACAGTTCTCTTTGGTTACATTGGTAACCTTCAAATTCTGGCAAGGCCCAGGTCTGTCAAGGACGTTAACGATGGCTGAACCTTGGGCATGTCCACTGCTGTTCTTAGCTGAGATGATGTACTTGCCATGATCAGCTCTAATGGCTTCTTTAATTTGTAACTCAACACGAGGTAGATCCTGAATAAGGTCCACCCGCTTTTCTCGGACCAATACTTTGCCTTCCTTAGTCCAAGTTATGTCTGGTTCAGGTCTGCCTTTGACTCGAGCTAGAATGCGGATAGTTTGGCCCACTCTCACAGTAATAACATCACGACAGGTAACATCAAGCTCTACTTCTGGAGGATGAAGGATATCTTTTGCAATCACAGATTCTGCTAGTTCTCTTGGTTCACCCTCTCCTACAATATTAGCTGCCTTTATACGGAATCTGTACTCATTTCCTTCAATTAGTCCAGGTACCCTAAAGGCACATTGCCTAATGAGTTCATCTTTATTAATTCTGCTCCATTGTGCTGTGCCAGGTTTCTGACATTCCACTACATATCCTAGAATGGGGCTACCACCATCACTGAGAGGCTTTGTCCACACCAAGTCAGCTGTTTCTCTGCTCTTGTCTTTCAGTTTAGGATTAATAGGTGGTCCAGGTGGTTTGATGGGCCGGCAAGCTTTTATTGGATCAGAACTTGGGGATGGATTGCTTAGTCCTGCAAGATTTTCAGCAAACACTCTAAACTCATATGTATTTCCTTCATAGAGACCAGTCACTCTGAACTTCAGGTCAGCGATAGGTGTTTTGTTGACCCTCACCCATTTTCCAGTTATTTCACGACGTTCCACATAGTAGCCAGTTATTGGACTGCCACCATCAGATTTTGGCAGGGTCCAAGACACTGTTGCTGCATTTTCAGTAATGTCAGTAACCACTGGTTTACCAGGAGGAGATGGAGGACTAAATTTATGCTTAGCAACAGTGGGTATGGAGTCAAGGGGAGGACCAACACCCATCTTATTCTCTGCTCTAACTCGGAAAATGTATTCACAGCCTTTCTGCAGATGTGGGATTTTCAGCTTTGTCTTACTGCTTCCTGAAGAGACAACACCCCAAGTGTCTTTCCTTGTATCTTGTTTCTCAACAATATAATTTATCACAGGGGTTCCTCCATCATCCTTAGGCGGCTGCCATGAGATAGTCATGTGTTCAGGGGTAACATCCAGAATATTAATAGGACCTGTTGGTGGCCCAGGAACATCAAGAACAGTAAGATGTACAGCTACTGTTTTGCTACCAGCTGCATTGGAAACTGTGATTTGATATTCCCCAGTGTCTCTCCTTAAGCAATTCTTAATGGTAAGTACTGATGAGAAGTTGTCTGTTTCAACTGTGTAGTGCTCATCTGTTTTAATCTCACTCCCATCGGTTGTCCACTTTGCAGTAGGAACAGGCACACCTCTTATAATAGCGGGAAATCTGACTGTGGTTCCAGCCTTTACCACAAGACCTTCAATTAATTTCACATCTAGCTCCACAGATGGAGGCACTGAAAAGAAAACATGAAAAAATTAGATTTTGATCTTCACCTATATGAATAATAAAAAAATAGGATAATACTGCTAGTCCAAAAATTACCTAGTTTTTCTTGACATTCTATCGGGATAGTTGTATCTGGGAGACCAAGACCCACAATATTTTCAGCTTTTACACGGAATCTATAGGTCTTTCCTTGTTGTAATCCAGTAACCACACACTCTAAGTTTGTCACAGTCTTAAATTTAATCCAGTCTTGGGTGCCTTCTTCTTGATATTCCACCCAATATCCAGTGATTGGAGAACCACCATCACGATCTGGCTTATTCCAGACGAGGGAGACTTCAGTCTTGTCAACATCTACATGGTGCAGGTCCTTGGGTGGCCCTGGAGGATCTTTTCAAAGAAGAATTTATGATGAAAAAGGAATATTCTTAAAGACAGTCAAACAGTAGTTTTGTATTCAGAGAAAGCAACTTACGGAGAGGATCCAGAGCCTTGATGGGTTTCGGTGTTTCAACAAAAGGACCACGTCCATACTGGTTCTCTGCAGCTACTCTGAAGAGGTACTGGTTGCCTTCATTCAGATGTTTAGCCAAGTGACTCTTTTTCTTTGACGTAGCTGAGAGAGGTGACCACTGAGCGGTGGCAACATCTCTCCTCTCAACCACATAATTGGTAATAACTGAACCACCATCATCCAGTGGTTCTTTCCAAGTAAGATAACAAGAATCTTTCCTAATTTCACTGACTTCCAGATCTCTAGGTGGCCCAGGTTTATCTAAAAAGTGTTAAATAACAGTTTTATAAGTAATTTTATCCAAATAAGAGCACAGAATTATCAAAATTTATTTTTAATGGAATAAGTATTGAAATTCTTACCTAATACAAGTACTTTTACTGAGACAGTTTTTGAACCAGCTGGATTCTCCACTGTTAAAGAGTAAATCCCACCGTCTTCATGGGCAGCATTACGAATTTCAAGCTTGCTACCAACGGGAGTCACATCAATTCTTGCTTTAGTTGGAGCCTCTCTGTCTTCTTTTTTCCAAGTGACTTTTGGGAATGGCACTCCTTTGATGACAGCACTAAGTCTTAGAGTATCACCAACCTTAATGTGTTGTTCTCTTGCCATGTTGGCATCAAGAATCAACTCAGGGGGTTCTAGAATAAAGAGAACAGAACATTCGGATTTAATCCATAATGCAGATTACAATTAAGTACATACAATCAGACACCTATCTTCTTTGCAAACACAGGTGAGAGCATCTTACTCACCAAGTCTGTCTTTTACTAGGACTGGCTCCGGAACATGAGCTGGGTCTGATTCACCAGCTTCATTGACTGCTAACACTCTGAACTTATAGGTTTGACCATCCCGAAGACCGGTGACTTTATATTTAGTTTCAGGACATGACTCAGGGGTGTGATTGGCTCTTCTCCATTCTTCATCTCCAACTTTCTGGTACTCAACAATGTAACCCAGAATCTTGCTCCCACCATCATGACGTGGTGGCTGCCAAGTTAGATCAACTGAATTACATGTTGTATCTATTGCTTCAGGATTAACAGGTGGACTTGGTTTAGCTAAAAAATAAAAGTAAGAAATGAATTAGAATATAGCTGAAAACAAAGTTAAATAATATGATAGCTGATTAAATGCGTTAACACTATACCAATTGGATCTTTAGCAAAGACTGGTTTGGATGGTGGGCTTGGATCTCCAATGCCAATTTCATTTTCTGCAGAAACCCGGAATTCATACTGACATCCTTCTAGAAGATCAGGAACCCTAAATTTAGTGTATGGATGAATAGGATCTTTGGTAACTCTAGCCCATCGTTTAGACATAGTTTCTCTCTTTTCCAGGATGTAGTTTGTGATGGGCTTTCCTCCATCGTGTGGTTTGTTCCAGGTTACTAATGCAGAGTCTTTGGTAACTTCTGTAACTACTGGCTGATCAGGTGCATCAGGAACCCCTATAACAAATGTTGGAAAATGTGTTAGAAATTTATTTCTTCCTATTAGTTATATCAAGCATTGAATCACTAAAAAGAAACATAATGCATACTGAAACGATCTTTGGCTTTCATTGAATCAGACACCAGAGGATCACTTATTCCATACAGATTTTCAGCATGTATCCGGAAAATATAATCTTTTCCTTCAAGTAATTTAGAAACTTTGCATGTTGTTTTAGGACTTGCAGATGTCACAGGCATCCAAATGTCTTTACCCAGCTCCTTCTTCTCAATAATATAATTGGTAATTTCACTGCCTCCATCATCTAAAGGAGGCTTCCAAGAGATAACCATGTAATCTTTAGTCACTTCATCAAAAATAACTGGTCCTACTGGTGGTCCAGGACGGTCTGCAGAAAAAAAAAATCATGGCACAAAATGTTATTTCCATTTCTGCTTTTGAAGGACAGAAGATATATTCTTTCCACTAAATAATACTTACCAACAACATTAACTTGACAGAAACCTTTCCTAGAGCCCGTACTGTTCTCCACAACCACACAGTATTTGCCGGAATCTGAACGTTTGGCCTTGATCTTCTCTAAAGCAAGTGTTGTTGGTGTAGTCTTTATTTGAGTGCGATCATCATCCAGCACATCAGCTTCATCTTTGAACCAGGAAACCTTAGGCTTTGGTTTGCCCGAGTAATGGCCAGTGAGGGCAAAAGCTTCACCAACTCGAATTATGAGCTTATCTCTGAAGTCGAGGTCAAGTGTTGGGGGTGCTAAAATTTATAATTATAAAGGCAAGTTATTTTTATTGATGTCCTATCACAAATCTACAAATATGCAAGTTTCTAAAGTATAAACTGTAGTAGACACATACCCAGCTCATCCTTGCAAGTGATTGGCTTGGTGCAAAATGATGGTTTGCCTTGTCCAACAATGTTGACAGCACTGACACGGTACTCGTAGGTATCACCTTCTTTTAAGCCTTTAACAGTGTATTTTCTGCTAAGCAAATTGTCATTTGTAACTTTGTGGAACTTCTCAGTTCCAATGAGCCGACTTTCTAGGACATAGTTAATAATTTCTGATCCGCCGTCATACTTAGGAGGATTCCAAGTCAAAGTTACAGTATTTTTAGTAACTTCTTTGACTTCCAGGTCTTCAGGACGCTCTGGTACAGCTGCAAGTATAAGTATAGGAATTGTAGTAGGAACAAGTGTCACATTAAGAATGTAGTAGAATGTAGTGAATATTCCTTTTCTGAGGATTGCATTTAAACATTAAACTTTCTGCCCTCATAAATAGCAAAAGAGGTCTCATCATAAAACTATCAGCATTAACAAGGACACAACACAATCTAATTTCCTCACTTGACAGATGAGAAAGTAGAGGATTTTGAGGCAAAATAATTTAGGAAAAGTCTTCGGAGTTGGTAATTTTAGAGGTAGGAAAATAGTTCACTTTCTATTTTTAATGCCATTAAGTGGGAAATTTAAAAAAACCTGTGTAGTATAGATGAAAGAAATTTGATGAATGGACCAGGCATGGTGGCCCATGCCTGTAATCCCAGCACTTTGGGAGGCTGAGGCTGGTGGATCACTCGAGGTCAGGAGTTTGAGACCAGGAGTTTTGAGATAGCAAAAACTTGTCTCTACTAAAAATGCAAAAATTAGCCAGGCATGGTGGTGCATGTCTGTGATCCCAGCTACTCAGGAGGCTGAGGCACAAGAATTGCTCAGAGGTGGAGGTTGCAGTGAGCCAAGATCATGACACTATACTCCAGGCTGGGTGACAGAGTGAAACTGTCTTAAAAATAAAAAAGAAATTTGATGAATTATGCATATTCCTAAAATCTCTTTTACAGTCACTGTCCAAATACACCAAATCAGAAACTGAGTAGTTGTGTAATAACTGCTTGTCAAATGAAGGAAATGTATAGGATTTATATACATATTTTTTTCACTGTAGTCTTGTACTAAGTGAGTAAAGAAGTGATTAAGCATAAAATTATTTTTGATTGTACTTACTTATTGGCTCTCTGATAACAAGTGCCTCTGATGTCTCAACAAATGGACCCATGCCAATACTATTTTCAGCCGCGATTCGGAAAAAGTAGGCTTTTCCTTGAATGAGACCCTGGACAGTAGCATTTTGCCTGGTAACTGTATACGTCACTGGGGTCCATGCTCTGCGGTCAGATTCACGCTTTTCAATGACATAATTGGTGATTGGAGAGCCTCCATCATCTTCTGGAGAAAACCATGTCAGTTTGCAGGAATCATTGGTTAGGTTGTGAGCTAGGAATGGTATTCCAACAGGACCTGGAACATCTGGAAATAAGAAGGAAATATTTCAAGTTGTTTGCCTTCAATGAAATATAATGCTCAACATTTGTTTTTTCAAAGGAGACAACATTGTTGTTATGAAGAAAGTAAAGTTTTGTGTTTACTAATTGAGTTAGTTTTTTCCTCCTGCTATCTAGTCAATACAAAAAGTTACTTTTTTTTTTTTTTTTAGATGGAGTCTCCCTCTGTTGCCCAGGTTGGAGTGCAGTGGCATGATCTTGGCTCACTGCAACCTCCACCTCCCAGGTTCAAGCTATTCTCTTGCCTCAGCCTCCCAAGTAGCTGAGACCACAGGCATGCCCCACCATGCCTGGATTATTTTTGCATTTTTAGTACAGACGGAGTTTCACCATATTGGACAGGCTAGTCTCAAACTCCTGACCTCAAGTGATCCACACGCCTCAGCCTCCCAAGTGTGGGGATAAAAGGCGTGAGCCACCACACCAGGGCTCACATTATTTAATGAAGTAGGTTTGCAACTGTTATTGGTTACCATAGTTTTAGTAGAGGCTGAAGGGAAAATAAAAATGCTTTTTAAAAGCAATTTATGACTTGAACAGGAGGGAGCTGGGAGGCAAACATGAAGAGGGATACAGGAGGTGGGTAACAGTGGCATAGTCAGGTTTTATATCCAGTTTCCTCTCCAGGTAAAAAGGAGAAAGAGATGTTTTATTTCTAGATGACCAGGTGGGTCAATGAGCAGCATAGGAGGCCCTAAATTTCAGAATGATTTTGAATGGGTTGGAAATAATTAACATGGAAATGTACCAGTTCTCAAATTAAAGTAATAGCCATTAGGCAAAAGAATTTTAGGTGCTTGAAACTAACCTGAAAGCTTGTGAAACTATTGCTTAATGAAATATTTTTTTATGCCATTCTTATATTAATTATATTCAACACAGAACTAGCAATTTTCACATAAAAAACTGTGGCTGGAGTATTGTTTTGCCTAGAGACATGCTTAGAAAGAGCTGTGAGTGGAAGGGCTTTATGTTCTGAGCAAATCAGTGGACTAAAGCCCCCGATGAGAGGCATGAAAAAGCTTCATAGAGTTCAACTCTATATTCAGTAACTAGAAATGCAGTATTGATAACCAACTATGACACTTCTCTTCAGTTAGAATACTGAAACCCTTCAAAGGGGTTTTTACATTATTATGATAATTTAGTGATAGGGATAGAGTCTTATGATGTGAAATGGTCAACACTGGCAAATTGTTAAACATTCATGTACAACTGAAGGAAAGTTGCTTTTATGAAAACTATATAACAACATAATAGATGGGAGCAAGTTCTATTAAGAAAAAAGCCACATTTATTTTGGACCATGATTCAGAAAACATATTCATGGCCTTCTAGCAATTTAGAAAGTGCATACATGCACTCTTTAGGATCACTGGAGACATGGATACAAGTCTTCTCATTAGCTTCTGTTTACTCAATTATATGGTTTGTAATCTTAGACCCACCACACAGAATATGCATAGAATAAAAAACAAAGGAGGAAATTTTTAAAAAGTTCTAATAATGGTCAATGTGTTATGGGTGATTTTTCTTATTTTCTAAAACATTTGTTACATAGCATACAACATAGCTTTGTGTAAATATAAGAATATTGGTTTAAATGTTGCCTAGACAAATTGAAAATATTTACCTAATACATCAACAATAATTGTCTTCTTTCTTTCTCCACCTTCATTTTTGGCAAGAAGAGAATAGACACCTTGATGGCTCCGCTGGCAGTTCTTGATGACCATGGATGAGCTAATGGCTGTGGTCTCAATGGTGGCTTCTTGAGGTAGGGCTCTTTCATTCATGTTCCAGGTGACAGTTGGAGGAGGCTTTCCAGACACATAGGCAATGATTCGGATCACGCCTCCAGCATGGACGACAATTCTATCTCTGACACTGGCATCTAGCTGAAGGTCAGGTAAAACTGGAAGCAATTGAAAATTACAAATATGATTTTCCCCTTCAATCCAAAACATAAACACTGATGACATAAAAGAAGGATTAATAATTACCAATTCTGTCCTTCATTTCAATGGCATCTGTGACCTCTCCAGGTTCTCCAATGCCAGCAATGTTGACTGCTCTAACTCTAAATTTGTAGAATGCTCCTTCCTTTAATCCTGTCACAACAAGCTTTGTTCCTCTCACTTCTTTATCTTTAGCCTGGGGGAAAATCGTAAACATTTTATAATTAGAATAGTTATTTGTAGCTTCTTGCCTTAATGGCTTCCTAAAGCATCACCAGCAGTTTATTTAACTGTTTACTCTGGGAAAATGTTGCTGGTTTAGGTTTTAGGGATCAGATATTACAGGCAACACTGAATGGAATGACTTGGCAGGAGTTATGCTTTAAAATTATTGCCAAATGATTAAACCATTATTTATTTATTTCGCTCTCCAGGGTTTACAGCCAAAATGTTAGTAATAACATGACTTAACATTTGATTAGATTTTTGACACATAGTCAAAAATCTAATCAAATGTTAGGACTATGTGTTAAAATTATGCTATTTTCCTGATTTCTTATAGACAGAAGTTAATGGGATTGAGAGTACTACAACAGTTCTAGTTTATTCATAGGTCATTTTCTTAGTGCCAAGTTTCATTACCTTTTCCCATTCTTCTTTTCCTTCTTCTTTATATTCAACAATGTATCCAGTTACTTTGGATCCACCATCTTTTAGTGGAGGAGACCACTCCAGATCTGCAGATGATTTAGTCCAGTCTGTCACTTTGGGAAATGGAGGGCCAGGAGGGGCTAGAAAGAACCAGTATACCATTAGCATTCTTGACTTTCCCCTGGCACTTTTCAAAAATAAGATTAAAGAAAAATAAGAGGAATGGTTTCAAGTCTTACCAATCGGATCTCTAGCAGTCGCTGGATCTGATGGCAGACTTGCTGGACCCACGCCAGCAGCATTGATTGCATATACCCGGAATTGATAGTCAGAACCTTCAATAAGACCAGTCACTTTATAAGAAACACCCAAAGTCATGGCTTTGATAGGATCTCTGTTAACTCTCTTCCATCTCTTTGAAGTGGTGTCTTTCATTTCCAGCCAGTACCCTGTCACGGGAGAGCCTCCATCATATTCTGGCTCTTCCCAGTTGACAGTCATGGAGTTACGAGTCACGCTGCTAACTGTTGGTTTATCTGGTGCTCCAGGGACAGCTGTGAAAAAAGTCATATTGAGTATAAGAAATTTTAAAAAAAGCAAGTGAAAGTGACTTGGTACGTGAAAAAGCTGTCCTACTTACAGAAGAGGTTTCTTGCTGTTTCAGGTTCACTGTCAAGAGGTTCTCCAATGCCATATTTATTTTGGGCCATGATTCGGAATACATATTCATGGCCTTCTAGCAATTTGGGAATCGTGTACATGCACTCTTTAGGTTCACTGGAAACACGGACCCATGTCTTCCTGTTAGCTTCTCTTTTCTCGATTACATAGTTTGTAATCTTGGACCCACCATCATCTTTAGGTGGAAGCCAAGATAGTGTCATTTGCTCTGCTGAAATAGATTCAAATTTTATAGGTCCCACTGGAGGGCCAGGACGACCTAAAATGGTTTAAAGAAGGAATACTTTATCAACCAGATGATTTTAAGGCCAAATGTTATTTATAAACAGAACAACAAGTAGTTTTAACCAAACCATGCAGTCTTTACCCAGGACATTCAGTCTCATCTCCTTTGATGCAGTTCCCAGATTATTTACAGCTGTGATGGTATATAAGCCAGTGTCACTCCTGCGAGACTGTGGAATAACTAAAGTGCAAGTATCATCCACCACCAGTTTGTTGACGTGGGTGTCATAGAGAACAGGTTCTTTGTTATCAGGCTTCTTTGGAGGAGCTTTAAACCAGGTTAGTGTTGGGAATGGTACACCTTTAATTTTGGCCACAATGCTAACATCAGTTCCTTCTTCCACCTCCATGAATTCTTTCAGATCAATTGATGGTGGGCCTAGGTTATTAAAAATAAGTTGTCATTAGGATCAAAAAGCATTGAAGGATAGAAAGTAGAATACACAGTGACTATAAACATGTTTGGATCCACTGTAGTCAGACTTTGTAGCTCAGCCCAATATAAAGCATAGTCTTTAATACTATTACACTAGTTTGGGGAGCAGGTACATGAGGACAGCATCCTTTATTAGATCTACATGTGGCTATATATCAATGCTTGCCTCTCTTTATTTGGTATCATTATGCATGTAATGATGAGTATTATCATAGTTATCTTACCCTGACAAAAGAGAGAATATTTTAGTAGGAGAGTATCATGGGATAGTCTCTTTAATATTTATGCAGAATTATGAAGGGACCCATAAGAAGGTGAATTCCCTTTTAAGAAGTACAACTGTTAATAAAAGGAAAGCAATTTTCCATTTTGCACTAATTTAGGATGGAAATATGCAAAGAGGGTAGCGACTACAGTTTTTTTACACTTAGATGAGAGAATAAACAAATACACAACAGTAGTTATGGTAATTATCAGAGGGAGAATTATTGCCATATTTGTATATATATTTTATCTATTGAAATAGATGTATCTTTTCTCATATAGACAAATAGAAACTTGATTGTGAAGATAAATGGATATCAGCAGTTGCTAAGCAAATGACTAGTTACTTTCTGCCCCTTTTGAGGAGCATGCAGAGAAACTGCTTTAACCTCTGATAAAGAAAACAGCCTTCCATGGAGAAAATTATAGCAGGAAAATTACAGACATCATTTCCTTTAAATAGGGAAAAAGTAACAGGTAAGGGAATGTAAAAGTTCTGTGGAAATTGAGGGAATCAGTAATTCAGTAACATGCCCATGTCTACATTCAAGCCATGGTAGCTTCCCAAGGTACAGATATATCTCTTTGAATTTTGAACTATGATTAAACACCGAGGACAGCAGCCGTAAGGAGGACATCTCTGTCAGTGCATTGGTGCTTACACGTCTGGTCTTTGACAGTAACAGGGCCGACAGTGGCTGAAGGCTTGCTGACTCCTGCAGCATTGACAGCTTTCACTCGGAATTCATATTCGCCGCCCTCTACTAGGTCTTCAACAGTAAATTGCAGTTCTTCCACATCACGCTTATTGCACTGTCTCCAGGCTTCTTTCTTTGTCCCAGTAGGGTCCCATGCAAGGCACTCAACAATATAGTGGGTAACAGGGGAGCCCCCATCATTCTTTGGGGGTTTCCATGACAGATGTACTGTGTTCTTTGTGATGAGGCCAATCTTGAGTTTAATAGGAGGATCAGGAGGATCTTTAAAAATAGTTTAAGGAAGTATTAAGCATTATTTATAATAATATACTTCAATTTTGAGAAGATATTTTAAATTTATATTTTAAAGCTTACATATCGGATCTCTGGCAGTGGTCCTCTGAATGGTTTCCACCGGTGGGCCAATACCAAAACGGTTTTCTGCTCGCACACGGAAGAAATATTCCTGTTCAGAGAGGAGATCAGGCACTACAAATGTGGTGCTTCCACAGTTTGGATTGACTTTGGTCCAGGCTTTTCCATCAATCGTCCTCTTCTCGATAACATAGCCTTTGATCCTGTCTCCTCCATCATCGTCTGGCATCTTCCATGAAAGTCTGCAACTACCCCTTGTGATATCACTGACTTTCAGATCTTTGGGTGGGCCTGGTACATCTATTGGATGCAAATCACAATATAAGCAATGTTCCTTAAATACTAGAAAATAATTCGTTTTCATTCTGTAGCAAATTTCAAAGTCTTTCTTACCCATGACTTTAACTCTGCAATTTGCAGTCTTTTGTCCTGCTTTGTTCTTGGCTGTGATGCTGTATTTGCCTGTATGAGATCGTTTACACTCTGGAATAACAATTACTGAGGAGTTTTCAGCAGTCTCCAGCTATACAAAGACAACAGTAGTCATACATTGAAAGAACTCATAGCAGTATTAAAGTCAATCATATTTTGAATTATTTTAATTATTATTATTTTTTACCTGTGCATCTTCGGGTATATCATGAACTCCATCCTATGAGAAAAGGAGATAGCTGTAGTATAAAAACTCCTTATAGTGATTCAGCGGGAAATACAGGAGAATGGTTATTTTCTTACCTTCACTGCTTTCTTTGCCTTTCCATCAAATTCCCAAGATGATTTTGGTGTTGGGCGTCCCTTGATAACAGCAGGAATCCTAATCTGTGAGCCAGCTTTACAAACCAGACAGTCCTGTGCTCCAATGTCAATGAAAACTTCTGGTTCCTCTGTAATACCACGTATAATATAACAGGATTTAGCTCATATTTGTCAAAAAGCAATTGAAATATCTTCAGTAAATTAATCGATTTCATAAGATCAAAAGAGGAGTATATAAACTAAGTACTAGTACCTTGAATATCAGTGGCAGGGATCTCCCCAGTTGTATCACTTGGTTCAGATTCACCAGCTTCATTGACAGCTTTCACTCTGAATCTGTACTTCCTGAGTTCTTTCAGATTAGGCACCACACATTCACAGGTAGTTATAAGTTTGTCTGGTTCATTTACTTTTTTCCAGTCAGTAGTGCCTTCTTCTTGCATTTCTACAATGTATCCTTTGATTGGGCTGCCACCATCTTTGGCTGGAGGTTTCCATCCTAGTGAGATGCTTGACTTTGTTTTATCTTTAACTTCTGGGCAAGAAGGTGGCCCAGGTGGAACTAATAAGAAAAAGAAAAAAACTTCACTAAATTTTGAAGCTGATGAAATGCTAGAATATTTTACTATGCATGATCACATGTTATTTTTAATCTATCAAAATATTACAATAGAAATGCTAAAAGGAAACAGTTACCTTCTAGAGGTGAGAAATAAAGGAAATGATCTATCTTCCTTTGGCATTAATACAAAAACAGAGACAGCAAACAACTAACTGGGAATAGACTACTTCCTATCTTGTTAGATTTACATTCTATTTACACGTTGATAAAAAACTACTTTACTTTTGAGATCCCTTTGAAGAAATTCTATAATAGCCTTTACTGAAAACATGATTTAAATTTAATTTACCACAATATGAAAATCTAAAAATGATTCCATCAATAGCTAGTAAACCTTTGAACACAAACTAATCTTAATGCCCTTTAGGGGCAGGATCAGTGTCTACAGTAATCACCTAACAATCCTTTACCTTTCTGAAAGTGCTTTACAATTACAGAAATCCTTTTATTCCACTTGTCTTTTTAATATTAACCTTCCCCCCTCCAGTAGTTAATATAGATCCTTGCACAAAGCACATGTTCAATACTAGTTTGCAAATGATGAATGACTGCCTATTTTATGTCTACATATGTATATATCCTCATTATATATGTATATATTCTTCACATAGCACTTGAGTATTTAATATTTTCTTTTTAGCAAATAATTGCATTTTTCTTCTATGGAGAATCTAATCAGATATATAGCAAATAGGATGAACTATTAAGGCCACAGTATTTTTAAATTTTTGAACTAATCTGCTCATAGATCTTTTATAAGAATTTTCCTCTTTTATTTGACCTCACAGACTGCACCTGAGAATCCTAAATCTTTGTTCCATAATATCACTGAAAAGCTAACGACATTGTGCTTTTGGTTGAATTCCTACTCAATGGTCTGATTAGTGGGAGAGATGATTTCCCTAGTATGTAATGAGATAGAAATTTATTTAAAGTATCAGAAGAGATAGGAGTTTATATTCCAGGTCTTTATTACTGTGATACCTCATAAAATATTTGGTTTAATTGAAGAGTTTACAAACTGATTTTATGTATGTGTATGTATATATTGGTGCATATATATATATATATATGTATGTGGGGATATATATGATATATCATATATATATATGATATATCATATATATATATATGATATATATATATACTTCGAAAGTCTATGTGAATATGAACCTTTTTAATTTTAGTAAATAAAATAATTTGACACAGAAAAATATAAGAAATTTAAGAGCAGAATTATCCATTTAGTGACTTTGTCTTTTGGAAATGAATTCCCAGAAATGGAAGCATACTTACATATGGGATCTCCTGCAACCTCTGGATCTGATGGTTCACTGGGAGGACCAATTCCTGCAGCATTTATTGCCATGGCTCTGAACTGGTATTTAACACCTTCAATCAGACGAGGAACATTAAATTCCACACCTTTCAATCCCACTTTGGTTACTGGTGCTCGGCTAACACGTGACCAATAAGCACCTCCCTCCTCTCTTTTCTCCAGCCAGTAGCCAGTAATTGGAGAGCCACCATTGTCCAAAGGAGGAGTCCAGCTCACTAGCATTGATCCTTTGGTGCGTGACAAAACTTTTGGTTTTCCTGGAGGTCCAGGAAGGCGATAAGGATCTTGAATGACTACTTTATCTGATTTGCACTCATCACTGATTCCATATTTGTTCACTGCCCTGACTCGGAACTCATACTGGCCATTGGGGATAAGTTTCCAGATCTAGAAATTAGAAAAATAGACATTTATTGAAGAGAATATACTTATGTTGATTTTCACTCATTTAAAAATTCAACTTATTTTGGGAAGGATAACTATAAAAAGAAATACATAGACTCAAAACACGGGAAGACAGAGAAAAGGAGAAAGCTTTTTAAAAATAAGAATACGTATATGTATTTTACCTGATAGTAGATCTCGACTAAAAAATTATCCGTGTATCAAACACTATTTACTAAGGAGCCTTATGCGTGTGGTGCTAAACACTACGATAACAAAAATAACAGCTTATTTTGTGTGGTTTTGAGTTTAATTATCAAATTCCAAGGTTATACTAAAAGGGCATCAAATCAGAGTCACATACTTTTAATGTGTTTAAGAAAATATGTAGAAGAGTTTACCCCGTATCTTTTCTCTACAGCAGTGTTGGTGACTTCCTCCCATTCTGTTTTCTTCCTACTTGCATCACGTTTGTCAATTACATAATGGGTGATTTCACTGCCACCATTATCAAGGGGGGCATCCCACGTCAAGTAGCAAGATTCAGCTTTAATGTCCGTAACAGCAAGATTTCTTGGTGGGGATGGGCGGTCTAAAAAGGAATCAACAGAGGATATTGAGAGGTCAATTCTTAAGCAGACAGTGGATGCCTTTTTGATGTAAGAGAGCAAGGCACTTACCATATACTTCAACATGAACATTTCGGAACACTGAGCCAAGGCGATTGGAAGCAGTAACTGTGTAAGTGCCTTTGTCCTCCCGCACTGCTTTGGGAATGCTAAGCTCAGTTTTGGCCTCACTTCGGGATACTTCTTCCTTGGTTATCTGAAGTGCATCAGTGGGTTTTTCAATTACAGTTTCATTCTTGGACCATTCAATCTTAGGCATTGGAAGGCCTGTCACATCTGCAGGGATGTGAACAGGCTCTCCTGCTTTAACTTTGATAGTGTCTCCTCGAACACTCAGACGCAACTTAATAGTTGGAGGCACTGCAAAGAGAAGAGAAAGAAAAAAATAGCGAAGTCATAAGGTTGTTTTTCAACTTATGGGATAAAGGCACATTGTAAAATGCATTAAAATTATTATTATATTCAGATTCCACACCTTCATCATCTTGTATGACTACATTCAGAGGTAGAGATGGTTCACTTTCACCAATTCCATTGACAGCCTTGACACGGAACTCATACATTTGGTGTTCATCAAGATTTTCAACCAGAAAAGATGTGGTTGGGCAGAGTCGCTTATTAACTCTTTCAAAGTCAGGTTTGTCATGACGCCGTTTTTCAATGATATATCCTTGAATGGGACTGCCACCATCACTGCGGGGCTCTTTCCAGTCAAGGGTGATAGTGGACTTTGTCCTTTCTGTGTATGTGAGCCTCTCAGGAGATGTTGGAGGACCTTTAGCCAGAGGCAAGTGAAAATGATTAGCATGAGATAAATATTCGTGTAAGAAATAATATTTCACTTCAACTTAATTATGTGAAAAATAGCCATCTGTTTGGCATAACCTTACATCCATATTTAAAATCTTTCCTAAAACTTGTCAGTTGTCAAAATTATAGACATTAATATAGACGGAATTTTTCTCAGCAAACTTTTCATCAAGATTATTGATGAAAAATAAATCAAGGTCACGTATACTTTTATATTTAATATTTTAGATTGTTTATCTTTGTAACTGAGGATGCTTCTAATTCTAATGAACTAGGAAAGTAAGTTTGCGAAGTTTTGCTTTGAAGGACCAGCTGAGAGCAAGTGTTTCATCTTTTATTAGTGGATAGTAGATATGTCTACTGAACACACTTTGAGTCATGTTGCCTCATGTGTGGGTTCAAAATATGGTGAAAAGAGGATATATGTAATGCTGCTGAAGTTTTCCTGAAGGGTCAAACTAAGAGTTAAGCTTTCAGTGGTAAAACTAGACCCAATCCATACTTGTTGACTATTATTGCAACCAGAAGCAGTGGAAGCCCAGCTCTGTTCTGGCACCTTTGGCACAGCCTGTGGTATACTGGATATTCATAGACGAGCTGCTATAATAGTAGTATAGGATGCAATTTATTTTTTTTTTCAGGAGGTGGTGGTAAAGGAATAACTTCTTCCTTCTCTTGAGGAATAGGTCTTCCTTAAAGGCTTTGCTTTCTTGGATGGGATATCAGTGTGCATTACTGTGTGTGCAATTTTAGTGTTTTGTGTTGATCTTAAGAAGATTCCCTCTGGTTGGTTTTCTGTTCTTTGGAGGCTCTTTCTGGTTTTAGGCCTTGCTACCCTTCCAGTATGGGGACTTTTTGAATACAGAGAAAGACTAAGGCATTTATCCTCAGACAATTGTCTAATCTTTTAGAAAAACACTGAACTCTCTTTAACTACTAGGTTAGTAAATTTTAAAAACCAACTTCCAATGTGTTCTAAGGAGAGATTTAATACTTCTAAATTACTTCTAGGTTATTATTAAGCCTCTATAGAGCCAAGTTTTCAGTACACAAAACCATGCATAATTAATATAATTACAGCCACAAATTACTTGAAATTATAGCAAATATGATATCTTTAATGTTGTTAGTTTTTAAATTTACTTTTCTTATTCTCTATCTTTATATTTTGAGATTGTTGGAAGTTTCAAGCAATAAAGCTCAATAAATAAACAATATAACTAGAAGCAAAACACTATTCTATAAACACAATTAAACCTTTTCTTTTACCTAGTGGATCAACTGCAAGAATTGGTCCTATTTCAACAGGAGGGCCACAGCCAAACTTGTTCTTGGCAATAACACGGAACTTATATTCTTGTCCCTCAAGCAGACCTGTGATGTCACATTTAGATCTCTCAGTCTCTATTGGTTGTCTCCAAGTATGCATCTTGGCATCTTTTCTTTCAATGATAAAGCCTGTTATTTCACTTCCTCCATCATCTTCTGGATCAGACCAGTTAAGTAGACACATTTTTCTGTTTGTTACAACAGGTTTTAAATCAAGAACTGGACCAGGGACATCTGAAAACAAAACAAAGCCCCAAATCAATGTAATAAGATATTATCACTTGAGAAAATCTTATGAAAATCAATGCAACATTCCTTACCAAAAACTTCTACCCTGACTGCTGCAAATTTGGAACCACAGCTATTTGTAGCTGTAATTACATATCTGCCATGGTCTTTTCGCAGTGCATCCTTGATAATTAGTTCAGATTTGGTTCCAACATTGTCTATTACAACGCGGTCTTTATCCAGCTCCCCTTCTTCTTTGGTCCATACTTTTGTAGGTACAGGGCGACCAGTCACCACAGCTGGAATTCTAAGAGTCTTCCCAGCCATTATTTGTATTCCACCCTTGACAGAAACATCCAGTTCCACAGTTGGAGGCTCTGTTGAAAGAGAACAATCACACATTAGCCCATAAAAGATTAAAAAATAGTCCTATACAGAGAAATTATCCATAATTTTATTCCAATAATGTTCTGTACCTTGTGGTTCCGCCACAGTAACAGGTTCTGTTTCTCCAGGCGGTCCTTCCCCTGCATCATTGACAGCAGTCACCCGAAGTTTGTAATCAGCACCCTCTCGGATTTCTTTGACAGTGTACTGACGGACCTTGATCATCTTCTCTGTGCAGCGTGACCATTCGTTTGTGCCAACCAACTGCTTATAGACAAAATAGCCAACAATTTCCCCACCACCATTGAAAGCTGGGGGCTCCCATTCTAGTTCAATAGTTGTAGAGCTCGTGTCAGTGACTCTTGGGATAGGTGGCCCAGGTGGAGCTAGAATGAATGAAGATATACAAATTAAACTCCCTGATTGTTTAAAAATATACAATAGCTTATTTTACTCCACTTTCTTCTTAAGGAATTACTTACAGATTGGATCACGTGCTGTTTTGGGATCTGAAGGTGGACTGAACTTGCCAGGTCCAGCTGCATTTTCAGCACATACTCTGAAGACATAGGTGAGTCCTTCTAATAAGCCATCTACATTGGCTTTCAAGGCATTCAGAAGGCTTTTGTTGACACGAGACCAATGTGTACTATTAACTTCACGCTTTTCAAGCCAGTAACCCAAAATGGGGCTTCCATTATCTTTTGGTTCATTCCATTTCACTAGCATACTGTTGCTGGTAACATCTTCCACAATGGGTTTATCTGGTGCATCAGGTGGCTCTGATAAAAAAAAATTAACATTTGAATTAATTTCTTAATATGACATAAAAATGAAATTTTATAAGCTGTAGTAATTATATATCAAAGTACATAGTAAAAAGGCAAACTTCAGAAGCTGAAGAACCTTACCAAATGGATCTTTAGCTACAAATGGCTTTGAAACACATGGCGGACCAGGCCCAAACCTATTTTCAGCTCTTACACGGAAGAGGTACTCTTTTCCTTCTATCAGTTTTGTTACTGAATATTTGCAATGTCTAAGTGTTGAAGTGACAACAATCCATTCAGAGTCGGGTTTTGTTTTATCTTTCTTTTCCAAAGTGTAGTTTATGATTTCACTGCCACCATCATCAAGGGGTGGTTCCCATTTACAGAGGACTGAGGTCTTTCTAATATCTTCAAATACGAAGTTGATTGGTGGTCCCGGTGTATCTAATATTTCAAAAGAGAACAGTAATTAAAATTTTGTGTGGGAAGAGTTGCTATGGAAAAGGTAAATGTGAGCATGCTCCTCTGACATGATTTCTGTTTTTCCCACTTCTATCTTTGTATTCTATTAGCTAATAAATAACAAGGTCAGGTGATTTCTTTTACATGCCCAGGAGATAAAATATGACTGAGGATAACTTGCTGAATATATTTCCTATTTCTTTCAACTCTCTCCCAAACTTTTTATTTTTATGTTTTACTAAAACATTTTTCTATTGGAAAGTGTAGTTTTAATGACTTACCTAATACACTGACAGTACAAGGAGCTTTTGCAATACCATGGTCATTTTCAGCTTTGATCATATACAGACCATGATCAGGTCGGAGAGAATCTCGGACGCGTAGCTGAGATTCTCCCTTTTTGCTATTGTTGATACTCAAACGCTGTGTGAGAGGCAGGACAAATGGTTCTTCTTCTTGAACTTCACCCTTCCTCTTCCTAACCAAGGGTGCTGCACGCTTCTTAATTTCCTCTGGTACGATAACTTCTTCATCCTTTATCCATGTAATAGTTGGGTAAGGTGATCCAGAAATATTTGCATCAAGTGCTATTTCATCACCTCGTTTCACTTCTAGGCTTGTTCTCAGAATGACTTTGGGAGCATCTATAATGGTCATAACCAATAATTGTTTTCAATTCTGATGAAAATAACTGACAAAACATTATTTTCATTTGTTTTACAATGGGAAAGTGGAAACTCCATTAAACAAAACTTACCAATGGGATCTACAGCTTTGGTTGGAGGAGTAGCCCGAGAAGGTTCACTAATACCTGCGGCATTCTCTGCTCGCACACGGAATTGGTACTCCTTTCCTTCTTCAAGTCCTTTTGCTGTATAGGTCAGGATTGGTACCAGGTGTTCATTGCATCTCCTCCACCTTTCTTCACCCTTAGCAATCTTCTCTATAATATAACCCATTATCTTGCTCCCTCCATCGTACAAAGGTGGCTTCCATGTAATAGTCATTGCCTCAGCTGTAGGATTATGAACCTCAACATCTATAGGTGGATCAGGGGGTTCTGAAAAACAAGAAAAAAAAGTTAGCATCAGGAGAACCACCTTCTTAAAACAAAACTATGGTTTATTAGTTCCTAGCCATAGTACATCCATGCCCAAACTTACGCTTTGGATCTTGAGCAATGACTGGATTTTTCAGTTCAATATATTCTCCTCCACCAATCTTGTTGACTGCTTTAACACGGAAGAAGTATTCACCATTTGGTATCAGATCCTTCACAGTCCATGACAGTTTGTTCTCACCAGACATGACAGGTATATATGTTCTCCTCCCAGCTTCTCTGCGCTCCAGGACATAATGAAGAATTGGGCTTCCACCATCAAATTCTGGAGGTTCCCATGTTAACTTACAAGAACTCTTGGTAATGTCACTTGCTTTAATATCTTTGCATGGTCCAGGTAGGCCTATTGCAAAAATAGATAATTATTCT
The DNA here is from genome assembly GCF_049354715.1 of Callithrix jacchus. NCBI lineage: Eukaryota > Metazoa > Chordata > Mammalia > Primates > Cebidae > Callithrix > Callithrix jacchus. The sequence goes on from NC_133507.1 coordinate 49,792,525, forward strand.
TGTAATCCTGAAAAAATCAGCATTTTAATAATGCACTTTTCTCTAAGTGGGGCTATCTGTATTTTGGGTAGGATAATCTTTCATGTACTATAGTATCCTTTACACTGGAGAGCATTTAGCATTCTTGGCTCCCAACTACTAAATGTCAATAGCATCTACTCCAAGTTTGTGTGCCAAGCAAAAATGGCCCCACATAATTCCAGACATTATTTGCAGGGGAGAGGAACACAGACAATGTTACTATCCCTGGTTGAGAACACTATGGGAAAATGGGAAATTACACAATTAAGAAATTGTGGTCATTTCAATATTCTTTGGATATGGTAAGGTCTTTTACTTAAATTACTATTTTACATGCAAATAATTAAAACTATTATTAATTAATATTTATAATTATAATATAAATATAATTCATAATATAAATGACAAATATAATTTAATATAAATTATAAATATTAATTTATAATAGTTTTATTTATTATATAAATATTTATAATTTTAAACTATAATTATACATATTAATTATAGTTGAGAGATTTCATCTCTTTAGAATTGCTTTTTTTCTCATATGGAAAGACATAATCAGAATGACATTTAGTTTACAAGTGGCCAGTTCATGAGGCCATTTATGTTATTAATAGCACTGCAAAGTTAACTAATTTTCTCTACATCTGAAGAATGGTGTTTCATCAAAGAATGATTACCTATGACTTTGACATTGAGTGAGGCAGTTGCTGAGCCGAGCTTATTCTCCAGTGTAATGGTATAAACTCCGGCATCTGCATGGACACTCTTGGGAACTTCAAGGTGCGCAGAGATGTGATCATTCTTCATTGTTAATCTATCACTTGCTTTAACTTCTTTGCCATCTTTATGCCAACTAACAGTTGGAACAGGGACAGCTCTGAACGGAACAGGAATGTTTAACTTTTCACCTTCAATAACAATAATGTCATGAGTCTCCAGGTCAATTGTTGGCTTGCCTGTAAGATATCATTCAAAACAGCAAAAAAGAAAGTATGTCAAAATGCAATAGATGAATAAAGCCTATTTTATTAACTATAAAAGACATGTGTTCTTACAGTCTGGGTCTTTGGCAACCACATTTTCAGAGATTTCAGATGGGTCGCTGACACCAACAGCATTGACTGCTCTCACTCTCAGAACATATTCTTTGTCAGGAACAACACCTTCTTCAACCTTGAATTTCAAGTCCTTTATTGGGCGAGAATTAACTCGCATCCATTTCTCAGTGCCTACTGGACACATTTCGACATGGTATCCTATAATAGGACTTCCACCATTTTTCTCTGGAGGCTTCCAAGCAATGGCAATGTGCTTTCTCCCAGCATCAGTCACATGTAGGTCAAGGGGTGGTGAAGGAGGACCTGAGAAAAGAGTGAAACATTCATATCCAGTCTCATCAATGCCTAGACAATATTTTGTGTATAATCAGCATGACTTACTTGTTGGATCTTCAATGGATAGGATTTCTGTGGGTTCACTTGGGTGGCCAACTCCAGCTTCATTTTCAGCCCGAACCTGAAACTGGACCTCTGTTCCTTCAATGACATCAGTTACTCTGAAGTTACAGTCAGGTCCTGCAGTCTTTCCAGCTTTTACCCAACGGGTACCTAACCTTTCTTTCTTCTCAATGACATACCTATTGAAATAACAAAGCATTTCATTAGCATTAATGAAAAAACACAGTTAAAAGTTTGCAGCCAAGTTTAAGTTATTCTTTAGGAATTAATTCAAATTCTACCTCTGTATTGGTCTTCCACCATCATTTTTAGGTGGCTCCCACTTTAGGTCAACATGTCGTTTTGTCACATCAACCACGGCCAGAGCATAGGGTGGTCCAGGAGTGGCTGAAAGCAAAATAATCAATAATTAGGAAAACCAGAGGGAAAGTGATAATTTCCTACAAATATTGTCACAGAGATTAAGTGTGAGCACATACTAAAGGTGTCTTTGGCCAAGACAGAGTCCTCAATTTCAGTGTAGTCACTTTGTCCTATAGCATTTTCTGCAGCAACTCGGAACACATATAAAGAGCCCTCAGTCAGCGGGGTGACTGTGCACTTGGTATCCTTGACAGTGGTGTCCACTGTTTGCCAGCCTTTTCGCCTGACGTCTCTCTTTTCCACAATGTAGTTGGTGATGGGGGACCCTCCATCTTTCTCAGGAACTGTCCATTTTAGGTCTGCTGTATTTTTTGTGATATTAATAACTTCAAGCCAGCGGGGTGGTGATGGAGGATCTGAACAAAAAAGAAAGAAAGCTAATTCATTTTTTTATTACCTAACAGTCTGAATGTGCAGGTAGTCATTAAATAATATAGCCAGGAGGAAATAATAATAGTGAATTTTTCATATTTTTTCATATTGTAGTTCACAGGCAGACGTTAGAAGAATGTATATGCCCCAGACATCAAGGGTGACTTACATAGCTTCTCCCGGCAAAGCACAGGGTCACTGGGTTCACTGGGTTCACTCTCCCCAGCCTTATTCACAGCTCTAACTCGGAATGAGTACTCCTGTCCTTCCATGAGCCCTCGGAGCAAGTGCTGAGTGGTAGGAACCCCTTCTGCCACTCTGACCCAGTCATCTGTTCCAGTCTTCAGCATTTCAATGACATAAGACTCAATCTTTGCACCTCCATCATGTTCTGGTTTTGTCCAATTCAACATTAATGATGTTTTGCCTACATCTTTTACAGTTGGCTTTCCAGGGGGCCACGGAGGATCTGCAAGCCAATGAAATCATTATTTAGGTTTGCCAAAAAGGAGTTCACATATGCTTCAAAATAACCACAAAAATTATAAAAATAATACCTATGGGATCCTTTATTAAGATTGGTTCTGTTGTTTTACTTGGTTTTCCAGGTCCAGCAAGATTTTCAGCTAACACACGGAATCTGTATTTTTTCTTATTGGTGAGACCTTTCACTCTGAATTAGGAGCAAAGTGCATGTGTAACATCATGGTAAGAAGCAGAAGAAGCCTATGTTTATTTTATACAGAAGAGACTAACTTATTTAAATTATAAAAAAGTGATTTGGAAATGTAACTGAAAAGCATTTCAATATAAATTAAAAATTACTTTTTAACTGCCACATACTTTAGGCTTGGCCAAATATGCCAATCTAATTATAATATATATTACAATGATCATTATCATAATAAACTGGATGATCAAGTACTTTGAAACTTCCTGAAAGTTAATGTTTTAGCGTAAACTAAGAAATGTGCCCTTGAATGGAATTTATATAGTTTTTCAAATTATGAGGTAATAGAAAATATAAGTAATAGTAGTTTAAAATTTTTTCAGTAATATAGAACCATGTGTAATCAAAAAGAATACTAAAGAGTAAACATTTGAATATACTGCTGTCTTAAAATCTTGATGGGGATTCTGAACGTACCTGTATGTTGTGTCCTTTACTGGCATCTTATTGCATCTAACCCATTTATCCGTATCAGGATCCAATCTTTCAACCCAGTATCCAGTGATTGGGCTCCCACCATCATCATCTGGCTCACACCATGTGAGAGTCACTGCGTCTTTAGTGATATCAGAAGGCTCTAGGCGAGTTGGAGGTCCAGGTGGATCTATAGACAAGATAATGGTATAAAATGTTATATGTCCTGTATATAAATATAACAGCAAAATGCAAGTATGATATAAGCATCCTTGGTTTTTTGTTTTGTTTTGTTTTGTTTTGGTCAGCTGATTGAGAAACTTACCAAACTGAAACTTGGCTATTATTGGAGAGGCCTGAACTGGTTCACCAACACCATACATGTTTTCTGCAGCAACTCTGAAGATGTACTCTTTATTGGGCACTAATTTGGTGGCTTTGAAGTTTGTATCCTTGACGGTGGATGACAGCTTGTGCCACACTTCACTATCAGTTGCTCGTCTCTCCACAACATAGTTTGTGACCTTAGATCCACCATCATCTCGTGGTGGGTTCCATGTTAGAAGACATGACTCATTGGTTACATCTGTGATGTCAAAGGCAGCTGGTGGTCCAGGTTTATCTGTGTATAGCATTACAGATACAGAAAAATTATTATTCACCAGGATTTTTTTTTCAAGAAATTAACTGCAAAGAGTTTGTCCCCTTTTAAAATGAGAACCTTCCTTACCTAAGACGGTCACTTCCACCACAGCAGTGGCACGGCCACACACGTTCACAGCCTCAATGATGTATGTGCCAGTGTCACTTCTCTTACTATCAGTAATAGTCACTGTGGATTTCTTTGGGACATTTTCAATGGTAATTCTTTTGTCCGGCTTCAGAATCATATCAGCCTTTGTCCAAGTTATTTTAGGTTCAGGTTTTCCGGTTACAGTGGCAGGAAGTTCAATCTTGGTCCCAGCTTTTACAGTGAGACCAGCAAGAAGCTTCACGTCGAGGAAGATTTCTGGGGCCTCTGAATTGGAAAAGATTATTTACGATGTTAGCAAGTTCAAGCAGATTTAAGGTCAGAGGACAATTTGATAAGACAAAAATAAAAAACAGATACCTTGTGTGTCCACAGCCTGGATTTCCTCTGTGGGTCTGCTTGGTTTGCTAGCGCCCTGCCTGTTTAAGGCCTTTACGCGGTAGGCATACCATTTGCCTTCCTCAAGACCTGTCACTTCCATTCTGTCAGGAAACAAAATAGGATATTTTACTGTATTGTCTTTAATCTGTTTCATTGTGTAGTACTCATAATCTTTCAAAAATTTGCAAGATTGATATAATACTTGTCTTCAAATTAAATCTGGATTACTAATAGCACTATAACTGAATACATTTTCATTTCAATACTGTCTTGAAAATCCTAAGCCAGGGGTACATTCAGCAGCACCTTTTAAAATCACACCGGTAGCACAGAATTCTCAATGAAAAAAGACAAACATTAAAGTCTTCTCCAAAAAAGCCTATTTTAGTGACTAGGAGTACACATTTACTCTCATGCCAAATAACCTACTTTGTTTCTGCAACAGGTTCTCCACAGGCAACCCATTTATCAGAACCACGTGGACATTTTTCAACTATATATCCTTTGATGCGTGAACCACCGTCATATTTCGGTGGATCCCATGTTAAGAAGATGCTATTGGCTGTTCGATCTCTCCATTTGACATTTTCTGGTGGGTCAGGTACCGCTATAACATTTGGAAGAGAGAGTCAGTCTTACATAGGCCACCTATGAAGGTCTCTTCACATTGCCAACCCCTGCCTTGCCCTATAACTTCAACCCCAGGTCTAAAAGCAAAAAATAAGCAACACAAGACTAGGTAAGAAATCATCAAGCATGTACTCACTTGCAGGAACTGACATATTTACAGGTTCATCAGTATATGCAGGTTCTCCAGGGCCACATTTGTTACGAGCACAGACCTTGAATAAGTACTCTTTTCCTTGAACAAGATCAGGAACTGTGAATTCTAGATCAGTCACACAGTCTATAACCTGGGAGAAAGAAATACAGTTAATTAGTTATTTCCCAAAAATCCTTTCCCCAACTCAAAAAATGTTTACCATGACCAGGGATACAAACTGAAGTTGTTTTGAATGCTAAGGATTATTCTTATATTAATTTCATATTATGGAAAACTGCAAAGTAGGATACATGATAACATTTGACTCAGTATAAGAAAAACTGCTTCACAGTTTGTGCACATGAAAAAAGATGGCACATGAGGTGTTGACTATTCCAACCAGTTTGGTTATTAGAAATATAATTTTAATTCAGGATAAAGAATAGTAACTAATATAAACACAAAAAAATAATGGCTGATTAGTTCAACTAAGTTATTCTAGTGGAATAAGAAGTGTGACCACAAAGGAAATAAATATTTACTTTCCTTAGACTGCATTATAGCTTAATGGGTACATATTGGGTACAATCCTAGCTGAAAATTTGGTAAGGCCCACAAGAGGAGGCAATTATACGATCCTTGGTTGAGCTACCTCAGGAAGCATTAGCACCAATGCATTCTTAAAAAGTTTTTGTATGTTTTCAGTGAGGTAAAGGTAAGAAGATGTAGCACATAAGACTTTTGCGTGGCATCCCCACCTGGGATTTCCCCTACTCTCATTTTTGGCATTGATGCAGTGCTGCTCAAAACTCACTTTAGTCCATGTTTTCCGGCTGACTTCTCGTTTTTCAACAAGGTATCCAGTTAATGGACTTCCTCCATCATCATCAGGTGGTTCCCAAGTCAAATGTACCGAGTCTTTGGTTATATCACCAAATTTCAGTTCTTTGGGTGCACTTGGGCGAGCTGAAAAGAAAATGCACTCCCAAGTCACTATCACTAATAGTCTGAACCAATATTGCCAAATCACTTTTGATGATAAAGGTTTAGTTCCTTACCGATTACATTGACATCAATTTCCCCAGAAATTGTTTTCACACGGTTTTCTAATTTCAGTGTATAAATGCCCTTGTCTGAACGTTCACTTGGAGAAATGACAAGTTCAGCATAGGCAGACAAGGTCTTCATTTTCACACGGTCCCCTGCTTCTAGAACTTTATCTCCAAAACACCAGGTTGCAGTTGGCCTTGGATAGCCTGTACTTGGAACCAGGATCTTGACAGGATTTGGTACAATAACTTCCAGACCATCTTTAAATGCACTTAAATCCATTGTTGGTTCAACTACAAAAAGAAACAGTTAATAAGTTTGCAGTGCCATATTTAAACCTCTGTTGCCCCAAAGTGGCTATGTGCTATTCCTAGATCTAAAAATAAAATATCTATTTACCAAATGCATCATCAGCAGTGAGAGGACCAAGAATTTCAGATGGATCTGAAACACCAGCTTCATTTTCTGCAGATACTCTATATAAATAATTTTTTCCTTTTTCCAGTCCAGTAACCTATGATTAGAATTAATATTTGTAAAAAACACATACAGTTATGCCCATGATCCACACTGAATATTCTTTTTTAATATGCAAATGACCTACCTTGTAAGTCAGTTCAGGGACAAGTTTCTTATTGCAACGAATCCAATTATCTTTTCCCTCTTCACATCGCTCGATTATATATCCTAATATTGGGCTTCCTCCATCTTTCAGAGGAGGTTCCCATTTGAGTTGAACTGATGACTGAGTCTGATCTGAGGAAGTTAGGTTTATAGGTGGACTTGGTCTCTCTGGAATAAAAGAAAGAATTGGAGCATACATTTTATGTTAGTGACAATTTATGAAGACAGTGCTATAATAAATTATATCATCCTCATTAAAATAACAGATTTATTGAATTCACTGAGTAAAGTAGGCACAGTCTGGGCTTCTAGAACTTTATTCAAATTTTCATGATATTCGATCTTTTTTTTAACTTGAATTATTTTAATTGATAGATTTAACATCTGGATTTCATGTAGTAATTCTTTCCTTTTTTTCTTTGATGGGCTTACCAATTGGATCAGCAACTTTGACAAAGGGTGTGGCTGCACTTGGTTTCCCAACTCCAATTCGGTTTTGGGCTCTCACTCGGAAACTGTACTCCTGTCCTTCCACCACATCAGTCACAGTTGCAGATAGGTCTTCAGCTCTCACAGTCATGGCAGTATCCCACCTGATAGAAGTCTTGTCTCTTAATTCAATGACATAGTTTGTGATCTCAGCACCTCCATCATACTCTGGTGGTTCCCACGTCAGTGAGACACCAAATCGATTCACATCAGTGATGGTTACATTCAAAGGAGGGCCTGGAACATCTGGATTTCACCACAGAAAAAGAAAACATGAGTTTTGGGTAACGCTGGGGATGAAGGCAAATATTGTAATTTACTTAAAAGCTAGATTGCAATTTACTTAAAACTTCTTACCATATTTACTCCTTGCTTCTACAGGATTGTCAGTTTCTACTGGCTCACCAGTGCCAACTCTGTTTCTTGCACTCACACGGAAGAGGTACTCAACTCCTCCTTTCTGTAGACCAGTGACAGTAAACTCACAACTGTCTGCACGGTCTGTGGCCATAACCCAGGTCTTTCTCTTAATGTCACGTCTTTCAACAACGTAACCTATGATTTTGCTTCCACCATCGGTTAAAGGTTCTTCCCAAGCAAGGCTCACTTCACCATCAAATGTTTCTGTCACTTCTAAGTTACGTACTGGCCCAGGAACATCTGAAATTAACATATAAAGGAATTTTTTAGTGTGCCGTCTTGCTTTTAAGTTGTGCTTTGCCAGTTAAGTCTGAGTGACCCAAGGGCTTACCAATAACTTTTAAATTAATGAATCCTTCTGCTTTTCCATGTTTGTTCTGAAGCACAATTTTGTACCTTCCTCTGTCTCCTTTCTTGGCTTCTAAAATTCTGAAAGAAGTTTGTTCAGCTGTAGTATCGACGGTTTTTGTAGATAAAGGTTCATTTTCTTTAAACCACTCTGCTTCTGCTTTGGGGTAGGCATCATATGGCACCACCATTGTCAGAGGCTGGCCAACATCAACCACAAGGTCTTGATCAGCTGTCTTGATTTTCGGTGCAGCTAGTTGGAAAGATAACATGTGAATGCTTTCGACTATTAACAGTAGCCAAGCTACATCATATATTATTATGCACTTGTTATCAAATATTGGTTACATAACCTTGCCACAGTAACTTTATAGCAGAGAAAACTGAGTGGTTTAGAGTTCTCATAGCTTTTTTTGGTTGTTGTTGTGTGTGCAAATGAGACTGGAGAACAGAAGATTGAGAATGGCATAAAATGATTAGACATGCATTCTTTGCCAAAAGTAATAAGATAGGACTCAGTGTAGTGCAAAATATGTTTTGTTTTGTTTTTTTGATAGAGTAGGCACTGCATACTTAGTTCAAGATAAACCGAGAAACTTTTTTCTTATGAATGAGAGATACACTAATGGCTTTTTCATAAACGCAGTATATAAGGATATCCTGGGTCAGGATGAGAACATGCCCCAAAGGCACACAGGGGTTTGGAAAGTAGGAGACTATGAGATTGCCTTTAGGTTTGAAAAGATTCTCAGGGTGATGGGTTAGTTCTAGGAGCTCATAAACAGCCATCATGTACTAGGAACTCTCCAAGGTTCTGCATGTAAAGATTATTGCTATTAATTTCCTCTTACTCAAGACACTTACTTTGTATTGAGCAAAATTAGAACAGTTAACATGTGGATAGAAATGAAAGACCCTTACAAGAATTACCTCATTAAATAACTGTGAAATCTGAAATCTAAATAATCTCTGTGATATTGGAAGGATATTTTAAAATAAAAGAAAGGGACTGACCTGCCAGTTCAAGCTTAGCTCTGGCTTCTTTGTCTTTGGCAATAAATCTGTATTCACCCTGGTCACGGGGCTTAATATCACAAATCTGTAGTCGATGTATCTTTCCTTCACTCATCATTTGGTGTTTATCACCCTGGACAACAACCATGTTATTTCTTAGCCATTGGACTTCCACCTTATCTTTGTTGAGCTCTGCTAAAAAGGTAACATCAGCACCAGGGGCTTCCAGAATATCTTGGGGAGGCCTGATGATCTCAACAGGAATTTCTGTAAAGAAAATGCAAAATAAATGCAAATATGTTTACATTTTGATTAACAATATAAAAAATTGGTAACATTAGAGTTGTCCTTTCGTTTAATATGTACCTTCCACAAAAAGTCTAGCTCGAGACTTCCTGTCTTCTACTCCACAAGCATATTCACACTCATCATCCAGTCTGCAATCTTTTATAATCAGTCTGTGTGTACTTCCATCTTTTTCAAATTTGTATCTAAAGGAGACATTGAATTAACAGTTAGCTTGCATCATGGCCACTAAATTGTCAAAAGTGTATATATAGCTATAGAAAGAGAGAATAAAAAGATTTTGCTTACTTTTTGCCTTCTTTGATCTCTCTCCCATTTCTGTACCATTTTACATTGGCTTTCTCTCTGGAGAGCTGGCAGGAGAAGACAGCGTCATCAAACTCAGTGACTGTCTGATCTTCCAAGTGTTCCACAAATTCTGTAGGGGCTTCTATGATGAGAAGTTCAGCAACAGATTTATCTTGTCCAGCAGTGACAATGTATTCCCCTTCATCTGGGAAGCCACAGTCTTTAATGATTAATGAGTGCTTGTACTTATCAATTCTGTATGTGACACGGTTGTCAAAAGGCACTTCTTCACCATTTTTGGTCCACTTCAATGTCACATTGAGACGATTCACCTTGCACCAGAATGTGACAGATTTCTTCTCCATTGTTTCAATATCTTTAAGAGGCTCAACAATCCTAAGGTCTTCCTCTGTTGTAAAGGAGAAAAATATTGTTGATTTTCACTATTTTTATGATAGAAATTGATGAAAAAATCTCTAGTGCCATATAAATTGCTTACCTTCTACTATGAGGTTGGCTGCACTTTTAACATTTTCACCTCTGTGATTGGTCAAAGACACATTATAGTTGGCTTGGTCATCTAAGCGTGCATCTCTAATTCTGAGGGTGTAGACCAGGTCTTTTTGGAGAATAATGTATTTTGAACTATCAAATATGGCTTCTTCATTTCTGAACCATTTGGCCTTGGCACCTTCAGTATTGACTTCACAGTTGAAGACAACTTCTTGTTGTTCCTTCACCCGGGTGTCCTTAAGAGGAACTACAATCCTGAGTTTTTCTGCAAGCAACCAATAAGACTTTATAGTATGAAGAAAGATGGAAGTAGTAAATACAAATACAAGAAAAACCCTAAAAGCAAGAACAAACTTACCAATGACTGTCAAGTGAGCTGCTGCTCTGGCAGCCCCCACCATGACAACATAAGTGCCCATATCTTGTAACGTGGCATCTTTCACAACTAAGACCCTCTTTTTACCATCGGCAATAATGTCATATTTATCTCCAGATTCAAGCGTCTTATCATCTCGCTTCCACTGGACTTGAAAGCTTTCTTTTGAGATAGAGCAGACAAATTCAGCCTTTTCTCCTTCGAGTATTTCAAGGTTTTGGGGCTTGGAGATAAATTCAGCAGCCAGTTCTGGGAAGAAAAGGTTACAAGATATTAGAGACATATGTCCTTGTACTTTAAATCTAGCAAGTATGAATTGTTAGAAATAAAAGATTATTCACTGTAGTTTTCATACCATGTACTCTGACTTTGCCATCGGTTCGAGAGCTTGGGAGTCGACAGTTGTAGTTGCCAGCATCCTCAAGGTGAGCATTCTGAATGATCAGGATTCTCTTCCGTCCATCAGTCAGTATTTCATATCTTCCTGTTTCAATGATCTCCTCATCCCCTTTATACCAAATCACTTCTGCGCCAGGTTTGGAGACTTCGCAAACCAGTTTTATAGTATCTGTTTCACTAACGTCAATGTTGGCGAGATTTTTGGTAAAGACAGCTTCTTCTTCTGCAAGCATTGAAAAAACAAAAAGCACAGTGAGTTAAATTGGAAATTATTTTTTCCCAACACATACACTTCACAAAGAATGACTGTGCTCTTACCCAGAACTGTCAGCATGCCAGAAGTTCTTGCTGTCCTTACTTCACAGGAATATTCAGCTTCATCATCCAGCAGACATTTGTTGATGACGAGAATGCGCACTGCTCCCTTGGAAATGATGTCATATTTTTTGCCCTTTTTAATTTCAGCACCATCTTTAAACCACTGAACCTATATTCATGACAAATAGATTATCAGTTTTCTTGTTTTTTCACATGGGTGTCTTTAAGAGGAACTATGATCTTGAGTTTTTCTGAAGGCTACAAACAAGACTTCACAGTATGAAGAAGAACCAAGGTGGCAGACACAAATGTAAACAAACCCCAAAAACAAGAACGATCTCACCAATTACTGTTAAGTGAGCTGCTGTGATACTATTATCAGTTATTAAAAACAATGGGATCATATATTTGTAGAGCCATAGTAGGCTGTAGATATCATGCAGACCAACTTCTTGGATATGTAAACTGAGGCTCAGACTTGAAGAAATTTGCCAATTGTAGTTAATGGCAACAAGAGGTACTTTGTTGAAACAAATGTAATGGCTGATATTTGACTGTTTATCATCTTAAAAGACAGCAGTTTTGTATGGTTTAAACTAATATCTAAAGCTCCCGATTGTAAATCCAGTGTTTTTCAAGTAATAGTAAATTAATAATTTACTATTACTTGAAAAATTACTAATAATTAATAAACTAAAAAGAGAACAATTAAAGTAAAGTATATATTTTATACTAAAATTATCTTTGAAAGTAAAGTGGTTGCCAGAGAAGTTTTGAGTAACTTTTTTTTCTGATTTTGGCTAGACCAAAAGTAAATATAAAGTTATTTGACAGTATAAGATGACAGGTATATAATCACAGACCTTAGCATTTTCTCGGGAAAGTTCACACTCAAATCGAGCCATTTCTTTTTCTTTAACTTGAAGATCTGTGAGTGGTCTTAAGAATTCCACATGAGGAGCTGTAAGAGAAGGTCATCAGAATTCAAAATGAGGTTTCTGGAAATGTACTCTGACATCACCATAGTATACATTAAGAAATAGTGAGTGTTTTGGAGGGCCTTTTCATCTTAATAGACTACAACTGACTTTGAAATCGCTTGAAGCTGCCTATCAGGTATGATGTTTTGCTTTTTAGATACTTCTATAGTTTACATAAAACCATGTGGCATTCTATATATCCAACTAGTGAGCATATGTGTGTGTATAGTATATATACTAGGGAGCCATCTCAGTTCTTTTGAATAATAGCTGGAAGAAAAATCTTCATTTGTACTGCACCAGACTTGAAAGATATTGTCAAAGGAAACACCAGAAACCAGTAGCAAAGAAACATTGTCTTATTTAAGGCAGCCAGCACAATCTTTGAGAAATTAGCAGAATTCAGAGATAACACAGCTTAAAGCACTATGACCAGATTTGTGTATGGTTAAGAGGCTGTAATTGAAACACATATATTCAGCTTTTTAAAAAATATCAGCTTTGAAGATGTCACATGTAAGTCAGGCATAAAATCTATTAGTGCAACAAAGCAATGTGTTTTGTATGGGAGGGTGACTAGGTTTTTTACATCTGTTATTTCATTAATCTCTAGAATTAATTCATCCAGTGTACAGGATTAGGGAGTGGCCCCCTTGCCCTTCCTTCTTTCAGAGCTCCTTGTGAGTCTTTCCCAAGGTGACCTTTCTTGAGCAAGAAAATTCTGTGACAAATGCTGGCTAATAGCAAGATATGCTCCTTGCAGCTGAGCCTTCTTGAAATGAAGTAGATGTCAAGGGGAAGAAGGAGACCCAAGAAGCGACTTTGACATAAGCCTGAGCAGAACAACCACAAAGTGGTAACAAAAACACAGTACAAGATGCGTGAAGCAGAGTCACTAGGTTGTAGCTGTTGACAGAAAGCAACCAAACCAAACAAACAAATATTGCACAAAAATACACAGAAAAATATTATCACTCGACAAAGGAACGAATGAAGCAAGCTAGCATGTGGCATTTGGAAAAAAGACATTAATTACATTTTTCACCAGAGGAAGAAGTAATGCTAAAAACCACTAGAGTTCTCTTCATTAAAAGAGTCCAGGACTCAAAGAGTCCAGGCCTTGCTCCGTCTTCTTATCCATTCTTATTCTCAGAGATTGAATCATGTGAATGGGCTTTGTTATATTACAGCAGGTCACTGGTATGCTCCTACTGAGACTGAAATTTCATGCTTATTTTCTAGTTGTTCCCCACACCTGAAAACTCATTTTCTTTCCACATGGAAATCACTTTTACTTTCTTTTTAAAATTAGGACTCCCTACTTATCTTTAAAATTCAGTTTCTCCTCATCTGTATCAGAATATCCATACAGTAGGCTGACTCCATGTAGACAAAGAGCACATCTAATCACTACTCAGCGAGAGAAAAGAAGCATAGGGAAAAGTGGTTGCTCCATCATTAATCAGAACAGACATAGAATAAGACTTTTCTTTTCTTTTTTTCTTTAAACACATAAGGGATCAGGTTAGGTCAGTGTCAATACTGGAAGCTGCCAATAAATGCAGTTAGGCCAAGAAGGGCACGCAAAAAGTGTTGTGTTGTTTTGTTGTTTTTGTTATCAAAGAGTTGCAAATGAAAAGTCCTTTGTAAGAAGAATACTTACGCACGACATTCAGGTTACAGGAAGTCTTAAAGTCCTTAGCATCACAAGTGTATGTTTTAATATCATCTGGGGTACAGCCGTGTATAATAAGTTTTCTGACCCTGCCATCAGCAACAATTTCATACTTCTTGCTTTTGAGGATTTCTGTCCCATTTTTGAACCATTTCACCTTAGCATTTTCTCTGGAGACTTCACACTCCAGCACTGCAGTGGCTCCCTCTTCGACCGTCTGGTCCTCAAGAGGCTTAGTGAATTCAACTGGGGGTTCTGAAAGAATCATACTTATTAGCCACAGTACTCCTTTCCTTCTCCAAGGGTTCTGGTACCTTCTCAACTTTCCCTTGGCATCTCCAGGGCTTTTTCTGTTCTAAGTTTTATTTTCAAGTTTTGATTACACTCAGACGTTTTCCTCTAATAATGATGTTTTATCATTATTTATATAGACAAGGAAAATCGCTTTAAAAACTAGTAAACATTAAGGAAATAACAGCCAACTCTTGGTTAATGAAGTGATGGATACCTAGCTTCATAATAATTCTTCCTCCAGCTGGCTTTTGAAGATCTAGGATGTGCAATAAAAACAATGGAGACAGAGGGAGGAAGTAAAACCTGTGCTAGTCAATTTTTGACTCTTTAAAAAGATCGTTTGTGAAGTATTTTGTTATGCCAAAAGGTAAAATTAGACTTTTGATTATTTAGTTGGTTTTAAACATCTATAGCACTCATCATATAAAGATAGTTGAGAGTTGGCATTATTTACGACCCTCTGCCTTATACATGTATTTAAAAATAAGCCTTGTAATTACCTTTCACAAAGAGGTTGGCGTGAGTTTTGAAATCTTTTGCTGTTAGTTGGACTTCCCCAGCATCTTCTAACTTTACATCCCTCAGAGTAAGTGTATGAACTTTTCCTTCTGAACGTGTGACCACCTAGTTGTTTAAACAAAAAGAGAATCATGAAACAGCAATCTAATATATGGGTGCATTTAACTCATTTAGGTAAATGGTTTGAAAGAGCTTTCCAAGTTGTTTTATAATCATATATTTAGCACATATGCATTCAAAAATAATTTCAACCAATAGTTGGATCTTTTAAGAAAATTTTAGGCTTTCTTAGTTGCCTTATATAATTACTAGGTAGACTTTCATGTTGAAATTGTCCAGGTCAATTTCTGCTTACATTTGTGGTCCTTTTTGCATATGTGTAGGTGTATAGCACATATAGTATATACGTGTGTGTGTGTGTGTGTGTGTGTGTATGTGTGTGTGGAGAATGGGCTTATATATATAAAGGAAGAACTCAGAAAAGCAAAATCATGAAAGGCTGAAAGAAAAAGATTGGCTATGGCAAGCTGAAAGTAAACATTATGTTCTGAAATGTAAGGTGTTTGCCATGCAACAATGAGCTATAACCCTTGTTCCCATTTATTTTAGCAATGAAACTTACTTGCAAACCAATTAAACCTATGATTAAAATAATTTGTACAACCTATTAATTTTGTTCAAAACTGCAAATTAAGGTTGGACTCTTCTTCCCTTTTCATGTGTTTAAACAACAGGAATGAGAAAATCAGATGTCAGTGGTGCTACAGATAGGGTCATTCTGACAGTAAAGATAAGAGACTTGGGGGTTCTTCCAGTTCTATGATCTAAAATACCTAAGAAGCTGCACCCTGTCATCCAGGCTGATTTGGCACTGCTTAAGAGTTTACTTAGCGTTAAAAATAATGTAAAGGTTTTCACCAGTGGAACTATTTATTATACCGGTGTAAAGAAAAGAATCAGAAATAAGGTTTCATCTAAAGGTGTTTTCCTTAATTAAGAACTGGGCATGGGCCGGGCGCGGTGGCTCAAGCCTGTAATCCCAGCACTTTGGGAGGCCGAGGCGGGTGGATCACGAGGTCAACAGATCGAGACCATCCTGGTCAACATGGTGAAACCCCATCTCTACTAAAAATACGAAAAATTAGCTGGGCATGGTGGCGCATGCCTGTAATCCCAGTTATTCAGGAGGCTGAGACAGGAGAATTGCCTGAACCCAGGAGGCAGAGGTTGCGGTGAGCCGACATTGCGCCATTGCACTCCAGCCTGGGTAACAAGAGCAAAACACCGTCTCAAAAAAAAAAAAAAAAAAAAAAGAACTGGGCATGGTTAGTCACATAATTATATGAGTAATTGAGATTGGCCAAAAAACATAATCAGGAAAAATAACAGCTAGGAGAGGGTAATTAAATATGTCCTTGGAACAGAGCTACTTATCCAAGGGCATGGTGCTGAAATGGGGAAAAATTGCTTTTTAATGACATTTCAATATAAATTTTGGAATGATGCTTTTGCCTACTTAAAAAGGTGTCTCAGTTTCTAATCCACCCACAGATACATTTTATCTGTTGATATTATGTTGCTTTATCATCTGAGTTCGTCTGTGGTGACTTTAGGACACTGATCAGAATGCAGTGCTTCTCAATAAACAGCTTGTATACCGTCTACCTCCACTATATTAAAAGAAAGTAAAGGAAAACTGATTGACACCTTATAAAAATGAACCAAGGAAATAAATGTCACAGATTTTGCAGTAGACTATGTAAGAATAATGTTAGGGATTTTAAAAAATAATTATTTATAATGGCAGCATATTACAATAATACAGTAGGCTATGACTGACAAAACTATTAAAGTTTTATATTTAAATTTTAATTTTATCAAATTTAAAATTTAACTTCAAAATTATAAAATGCTATTTGGAACTTGGCAGTCCTTTCTTAAACTGACAGCCAGAAACAACAACTACAACAACAAAGAAAAAAATGCAACACCTCATGTCTACAATTTTCTCTTCACATTTCCTATTTGTATAGCTTGTTTTTGCTTGTTTGGTTATTGTAGTTTTGGAGGGAGGCTAAATATTTTACAAAAAGTGAATATTAAAGGTCGTAATTACATTGACAAGAGCAAGTTTGTTCTGATAGACTTAATATAAACAAAACCTGCCAAACGTCATAAAATGATTTTATTACTTAAAGCTTATATTTAAGTTCTTTTTGAAAAGAGACATTTAAATAATGCAAGAGCAAGTTCACAAAAGGCTAAAGTATTTTGGGTGCCTAGAGTAAAGGATTAAAATTCCTATGCCAAAAGAGATGCAAAGGGGCCCTATAGAATTATAGTAAGCTGATCCATAGACAAAAATTTAGTTACAATAAGAATTTTTAAAAAAACAAAAGTGAATAAGATTTTTAGGAGTCTACATTTGAATTTAAATAGTGTAGTTTTTGTATTAGAACTGAGACTGATATTTTTAATAAAAAGCTCTTAATATAATGACATGATATTTAGTAATGAAAGAACAATATCATTTGTCCTTAAGCAGTGTTCCTATATATAAATTACAAATAAACAGATCTAGAAAGACTCTTGAAAAGTCAACCAATTCTCTACCTTTAGACATGAAGTTAATTAAATCATGATTGATAGGATAAATACACATTTTCAAACAACAAGCTTGAAGGTAGAGATGCCTCCCTCAGTTCAATATTTAGAAGACCCAATTGTAAGGAAGGTTTTCTGATATGTAATTTAATTCTCATGCTACAAATGGAACGTGATGCTGCTTTTTCTAGTCATTAAAAAAGTAGGCCAAGAAGATTTCCTTATTATCTGTATAACAGGCAGGCGTTACCTACAAGATGACTGCTAGTGAATCATCCTGTAATCACTCTGTTGGAATACTAGTTTGTTTCAAAGCAGTTACTTTAAGGCATTTTTTTCAAATACTTCAGTCAATTTTGTAGCTTTTTGTCAAACTGAATCCCTTTTAAATTATATTCCTTTAAGTCTTCAAAGTTTGATTTGTATTGAGTTCTTTATAGCACATTTAATATTATTTCTGAAATATTGGGACAAAATGTCACAGAACAATGTAGTGTCTTGTGCTTTATTTCCAACCTATGCTGAACATATTAAATTAATGATGGATTGTCAAGATAATTTAAAGACATATGTTGTTTTTGGGAATAAAACATATAGCTCAATTTAGGCAAATTGTATTGTGGGCCGATCTGAATAATCCCTTGGTTTTATTTATGGGTAAAACCTTGGAAATAGAGAATGTTAGTAAAAGCTAGCAGAAGGAGCTAGTTATTTACCAAAACTTTAAAAATTATTTCATTCACATATGTGGATAATCATGGAGCCCTTCTTTCTTGTCAGTACTATCAGTTGTACTTTAAATAGTCCACTTGCATTCCAGATATTGCATAGCCCAAAGCACTTGCAGGTTAAAAATAGCTTTGGAGAAATGCTTGAAGAGCAAATCTGCCCAGAAGTTATCTCAACTACTTGACCAACTGCCCAAAATGAAATTTAATCTTCTCCTCTTAATCCCTTATATGCAGAACACTAGATAGGATGGAGAGCTTTAGTCTTAAAACTTAATGTGCACCATTGTTGCAGAGCATCCAGTCGGAAAGCCTGTTTAATCCTTCCTGTCTTCTGGTTAATGAAACAAACTATCATTGATAGTCATTGAGTCTTGCCTTTTCTTCAAAAAACTAAAACTTGATCATATTTAAAATTTTTATTTCTATTTCAATGAAAATATCATCAGGTTAAACCTAATAAAAAATGGAAAAATCTGCTTTACAATTTCAGTAGAAATCAGGCTAAAGGCAGGAAGAGAAAGCCAAAGGCAGAGGAAAGGACATTAGAAAGAGCAAAGAATAAGGAACATATAAGTGAAGATGAAAGTACTTGAGAAAAAGAACAGGTAAGACAAGGCATGCCTGATTTTTACCTTATCGCTGGGCTCTAGTTTCTTCCCTTTGAGATACCATTCTACTGGAATATCCTCGTAAGAGAGCTCGCAGTCGAAGGTGGCTGTTTCTCCTGCAGTCACGGTGACATCCTTTAAAGGCCTCAGAAGACCGATTACTCGTGCTTTTCGAGAGGGAAGAAACAGCTTTGTGTTACTCATTTTATAATCCCAAAATAATAAATAGAGAATTAGATATGAATCTTCATGGTTGCTTTCTTCAAGAAGCCACAGGACTGGTCACTATTTTAACTCCCATGTGAATGTGGCCCCATGGTGCTGAGAAGGGGAGAGCTGGTGGCCGGAGAGTGAGTATATGTAGGGGCCTCTTCGTGCTGACATACAAGGTCAGCGAGAAATCTGTGCTGCATCTGTCTCTCTGCCAGGCGTCAAGTTCTTCTTGCTACATAAGGTATGTGGCTTCCAAAATAACTAAGACTCTGATTGGGAGAGGACAAGGGGCCCTCAATCAGAGGCTGTTCCTATCCATCAAACACTTTGCACCTTCCAGAAATTTTAGCCTAATGCTCTCCACCTTCTTTCTTGAATCTGAAGTGCCCACACAGCAAAGTTTGTCTTTCTGGTGCTTCCAGTTGCACAGCCACTTGAGGGACATGGTCTTCAAGGGTTCTGAGTTAGATTCTCATTGTATGTGTATGTATATCTACTTTCAATGAGAGGACTACAGAGCAGGAAAATCTGATTTGCTAAATTTTCTCTTGTTCAAATGGCAAGGTCCACAAAATTTCTAAAACTTTATGATTTGAACCACTTTCATATTGGAATATCAAAGTGGTAAATGCAAGAGAGCAAGTTTTGTGTTTTAATAGTATTTTCTAACTAATAAAATAATTCTAATTAATTTCACTCATATTCATTTTCTGTAAAAGTGTTTATTTAATTTTCCTAAAAACATATAGCACTTACGCTTAACTCGGAGGTGGGCACTAGATTTAACATTGGCAGCTTGGAATTCCACTCCACCAGTCTGATCCAGGCGGCAGTTGTGCAAAATAAGGAAGTGTATTTTGCCTTCTTCCTTAATTTCACAGTCCTGTACCAACAAAATAGAAAAACTTTCATAGAAAATAATTTTCTTTGAAATTTTTTCCTAAGGATAGATTAATTAAAGGAATGCAACACATAAAAAGTGAGGAAACTTTATGTAATGTTGAGCTATTTTTTAGGAAGCAAAGCTTACAAGTACTATCCAGAAAGCCACATTTATTTTAGCTGTATAATTCTGAGCCAACTAGCAGCATCACAGAGTACCTACAACCTTATACCCGCTCTGCTGGATCAAAAAGAATGCAAGTGTGCCAGTCTGAGCCCATTCATAGACCCTGACATCTTTCTTTGGCTTATGGTCTGATAGAGAAACTGCTATCATGTTTTAAACGTCCTGCATGTACTCTGACTTTCACCTGTCCTTTTCTATTTCACACAGCTCCTTTAGTTGCTGACAAGTTCAGAAATAGCCTTACAGGTGTTTGGAGTAGGGCCTCTCCCTTGAGTTTCCAGTTGGCGTGGATATCATCTTCAGAGATTTCAGTTTCAAAGCGGGCTGTCTCAGTCTCCATCACCTCCACACTGTGCAGGGGTCGCACCAGTTTAATTTCCCGATCTAGAAAAGTAAAGGGCCAGCAAGGGTCATTAGCCTCTGGCACAAAAAACCCCAATGCTTCAAGAGGGAAACTTATGGAAATTTCATTACCCTCAATGTCGAGTTTTCCTGAGGTCTTATCTGTCCCGCAGTCACAGGTGTACTGTCCGATATCTGGTTTCAAGGCTTTCTTTAGGATTAGCATGCGTTTCTTGCCATCTGCCTTAATAACAGCATTTTTGGATGGCTTTATTTCCTTCCCATCCTTAAACCATTTCACTGGTGCATCTGGTTTGCTAATTTCACACTGTAGAATCACTTCATCTTTCTCTACTGCAGTATAATCTTGAAGTTTTCCTGTAAAATATGGGTCTCCCTCTGCAAGTAAAGTAGAAGTGAAAAAATTTTATTAATCCCCTTAGGGAAATGACAATCTCTTAGAAAGCTTAAGAGGCAACTCCCAGAGTTCTGAGCATATTTGTAAAGTTTGTCAAGTGTTTAATCATTCAACATGTTTATGTTCAAAAGTTCTCTAAATATTAGAAAGGGAATCAGTGTATGGGATTTAACATATCTAATCCACTCACACTGAATTTTGAAACATTTTATTAACAGTAGCTATAAAGAGTATGAAATTTAGCTTCAAATACAATTTTGTGTTCCTACATTATTTGGATAAATTTCTAATTTCTTAGAAATTCTTTTAGGCCTAGTTTACTTTTAAGCTTTCAGACTCACATTGTTAGTTTTTCTTAATTAATTTTTAATAGTTTGCCTTTAATTGTGTCTCTATATGTTAGAATTCATGTTTAATCTTGTTGATATTAAGTGGTCAAGAGAAACAATGAGGCTTATTAATGTAAGTTATGCAGTATCTTCTCTTGTGGGAAACTGGAAAACATTCCTTTGAAATAATTTTGATAAAGTAAAGAGATATAAAGTATTTATATATTCTTTTTTTTTTTTTTTTTTTTGAGATGGAGTTTCGCTCTTGTTACCCAGGCTGGAGTGCAAAGGCGCGATCTCGGCTCACCGCAACCTCTGCCTCCTGGGTTCAGGCAATTCTCCTGCCTCATCGTCCTGAGTAGCTGGGATTATAGGCACGCGTCACCATGCCCAGCTAATTTTTTGTATTTTTAGTAGAGATGAGGTTTCACATGTTGACCAGGATGGTCTCGATCTCTTGACCTCGTGATCGATCCACCCGCCCCGGCCTCCCAAAGTGCTGGGATTACAGGCTTGAGCCACCGCGCCTGGCCAAAGTATTTATATATTCTTATTTTAAACGTGACTAGGGTCAATAATTGATGAACAGTTTTAATTTTGCTTTTAACTAGCGATTTTGTGGGTGTTAGAGTCTTCATTACTTTACAGTAATAAAGGTAAAGTGTTTTAGAAATAAACCTGATAACATATGTGATAGCTTCTTAAGGAGCTGGGATGCCTTCAAGCAGTATAACACTTAGAAGACTACTTTATAGAATAGATACTCCACAGATTTCTGTTGAATTTAATGCAATAAAATTAAAAATTGAATAGCACCTACCAAGCACAGTGAGTTTAGCTTCTGAACTCAACCCCATAGCTTCTACTCTAATTTGGGAGGTGTCATCAATAGACAGGTCTTTGAATGTGATTGAATGAATTTTCCCTTCGTCATCCATTGAGACTGACTTGCTGGTGTGTAGGCGCTGGTCATTCTTGAACCACTTAACTCGGATGTTATCATGAGATAACTCCACAGTAAAAACAGCACTTTCCTTCTCTTTGGCAGTTACATCCTTGAGAGGGGTGAGGAATTTGAGCCGGATTCCTATCATGAAAAAAAAAAAAAAAAGAACTTATTAATTGAAGCACTTGCTATAAAACTAAAAGAAAAAAAAAGATTTTGGGGGGGACGATAAAACTACCTTCAATGATCAGTTTGCCACTTGTATGCTTATCTTCAGCTTCAAACATATATTTGGCTTCATCTTCAAAAGCAGCTGACTTGATCACCATTGAATGCTTAGTGCCATCCTTTATAAGCTCAAATCTGTCATCACCTGTGATTTCTTGGGTTCCTTTTAGCCAACGGAATGTTTTGGGTTCCCTTGATACTTCACATTCAAACTTAGCCTCATCTTTCTCGAAGACTTTAACATCACTAAGAGGTGTGATGAAGATAAGAGGCAATTCTGAAAGAAGCAGGCAGTGGATAAAGTCAGAATACATTTCCAGTCATGACCCTTGATCAATTCAGGGGCGTATCAGGAAGTCTTGCAAAGAAAATACAAAAGTGTGGCTGGCAAGTAGAGCATACCTTTCACTTTCAAATTGGCTGCAGATTTGGCATTAGCAGCCTGGAAGGAAACCTCTCCTGTCATACCCAGCTGACAGTTACGAAGGATCAGAATATGCTTCTTCCCATCCTCGATGATTTCACAGTCCTGTTTGGAGTGAGGGTTTAGAAGGAAAGGAAAAACATCATTTATATAGTTATTCCTACAGATGATCAAGAGATTTTATACCTTTTTTAATGCTACACAACCAAGCAACCCCCCTCCTATATGATTAGCTAATCTTGACTTACAGGGGAAGCAGTCAAAGGCTCTCCCTTCAGCTTCCACTGGCCATGAACATCAGGTTCAGAAAGTTCAATTTCAAAGCGGGCTGTTTCGCCAACAAACACCTCTACTCCATACAGAGGCTTTTCCACTTTTATTAGTCGAGCTGAAATGATACAGTTTTGTTAGCATGGCCAAACTAATAAACTGCCTGTTCAGATACTCAGAATTTCACATTGTTGAGCAACTCACCCTCAACAGTAACATTTGCCTTGGTCTGGTCTGTGCCACAGTCACACACATATTCGCCTTTATCTTTAAGTTCTGCCTTTTTGATTTTTAAGATGCGGCGCAGGCCATCTGCCTTGATAGAATATTTGGGTGAAGGGATAATCTCTTCACCATCTTTTAACCATTTCACTGGTACATCTTTGCTCACTTCACACTTCAAAATAATCTCATCCTTCTCCACTCCAGATTTGTCATGTAATTTCACAGTGAAGTAGGGATCGGCCTCTGCAAAAGATATTTAGCATAAAATTAGAAGAATGTGAAAACTAAAGTTTATTAAAGAGTAAAAGGTTGGGAGGTCGAGCTGGGCGGATCACGAGGTCAAGAGATCGAGACCATCCTGGCCAACATGGTGAAACCCCATCTCTACTAAAAATACAAAAATTAGTTGGGCATGGTGGCTCATGCCTATAGTCCCAGCTACTTGGGAGACTGAGGCAGGAATTGAATCGCTTGAACCCAGGAGGCGGAGGTTGCAGTGAGCCGTGATCACGCTATTGCACTCCAGCCTGGTGACAGAGTGAGACTCTGTCTCAAAAAAGAGTAAAGGGTTACAAAATATTTTATTACTCTCCACTTCCATGATTCAGAAACGGGCTAACTGGTTATAGTTGGTTACATTTACCTAACACCTTCAGCTGTGCTGTGGAGCTCAGGTCCTTGACTTGAGCTTTTATCTGAGATATATCGTCCAGTGTCACTTCTTTCATTTGCAATTTGTGAGTCTTGCCCTCAGAAGAGATGAGTACTGTTCTGCTTGTGTGGAGTTTGGCATCATTTTTGAACCAGACTACATGCATTTTTTCGTGAGAAAGTTCACATACAAAAGTTGCTGTTTCACCTTCTTTTACTGTTTGATCTTCAAGAGGTGATATGAATTTCAGTCTTATACCTGAAATGCAAGCATAGATAATGTGCTCAGAAACACAGTTCACCTGCAGAAAGATTCCACTCTCATCTGCCTAAGTAAAAGGGACCCATTTCACACGGCATTTATTTATTCATCTTTCCAAATAGAGCTCCACTAAAAAACAAATTAAGGGGGTTGTTTTGGTAACACTATGAAAGTTAATTAGTGATGCTGATTATTACAGCTTTAGAACTTGGCATCCTATCTTTAAAGTCACAGGTTTGTGTGCCTTTATGGGATGTCACAGATCTCATTAGCTCTCTTACCTGTGACAAATAACCGAGCTGAGGTCTTCTTGCCCTCTACCTCAGCAGTATAGACACCTTCATCATCAAATTGAGAATCATTAATAACAAGAATATGTTTCTTTCCATCAGCAATGATATCGAATTTGTCAGATGACTTGATTATATCAGGCCCTTTGGACCATATAACATTTGCCTCTCGGGTGAGGACACATTCAAATCGAGCCTGTCGCCTTTCTGGAACAGTGACATCCTTCAGGGGCACAGCAAAGTCAAGTTCGATTTCTGAAAATCAGACATTAAGAATGAGGCTTTTCAGAATGCACAGGGATGTGAAATGAAGTTGAGCCCACTCCCTGAATTCTAAAAGCTCCATACCTTTTACTGTCAAAATGGCGGTTGTAACTGCATTAAGGGCCTGGTAGAGGACTTCGCCAGCTTGGTCCAGTTTGACTTTGTGCAAAGTTAAGAAGCGTTTTCCGCCATCTGCTTTGATTTCACAAGTCTGAAAAACAATAGTTTTAGTAACCATTTGAAAGAGATAAATTCCCTATAAGAGAAATGTTTCAAATATAATCTCTATAGAGTCTAAAAAATTACTACTAATAAAAGTAAGGAGAGAATTCCCTGTCATAACATTTTAGAAAAGTTGTTCAAGTTGTACACAAATAATACATAAAATGTCTTTCCTCCTTGGAGACTTTAGAAGACTTCATTATTATTAACTCCAATCTGAATCTAGGATGTAGATCCTGAATATAGGCTATGGTTTTGTATGACTAACTGAAAATGTGAAATTACTCACAGGTGAGGGTCTTAGAAGTTCTCCTTTCAGTTTCCATTGTCCAGGAATGTCTGCCTCTGAGATTTCTGCATCGAAGCTTGCACTTTCTTTCTCATAAACGGTAACGTCCTCTATTGGTTTAAGCAGTTGAACTTCACGCTCTGTATTGGTCAGGGATGAAGTAACATGATGCTTTAGACAATCCAACAATGTTTTGGTGTGTTATTTGGCCTTACACATATACAAAACTTAGTTTTGAGAATAAAAGGTAAGATTTTCATACCTCCAAGTGTCAGCTTTGCAGGGTATCTTTTCCCTTCAATTTCCACTGCATATTCATCAATATCTTCTGGCATAGCATTCTTAATTTTGAGGAATAGATGATTTCCATCTCTCAGTATTTCAGTCTTATCAGTTGGTTCTGGAGGGATTTCATCATATCCTTTGAACCACTTAATGTTTGGAGTATCTTTTGCTATATCACAGGCAAAAATAGCTGTCCCCTTGGGTTTCACATGCTGGTCTCGTATAGGTTTCACCAGCCAATCTCTAATGACTTCTATATGAAAATAAGATAAGAAAAAATAATTAAGATCTGAACAAGTACTATACATAGCTTCCTTAGTAAATTTCAGAAATAGAAAAAAAATCACAAAATTGGGCATAATTAATACACTATAGGAGATATTGATATTCCCCTCTTAGGTACAAGATTTCTGATATTTTGATACTCGGAAACAAAATGCTTTCTTCCATTTTCTTAGTGTGATAATAAGCAGAACAAAATCTCCCAGGAAAGTACTAACCTACTACTTTTACACAAGATGAACACTCCAGGTTGTTGGCGTTTTCCACAGTAACTGTGTATGTTCCAGCGTCTGTGTCATCTGCATCATTGATAGTCAGGGCTCTCATCAAGCCGATGACACCTGGCACAATTCGGCCAGGTTTCTCCACCACAATCTTGCCATCCTTCCTCCAGACCACATCACGCTCTTTGTTTAACTCGCAGCTCAAGTACAATGGCTGTCCTTTGACCACTGTGACTTCCTCTTCCAGTGTTTTTACAAAACGCACAGGAAGTTCTGTGGAGAATTTCAGTATATATTTCAATACATACAATATTTTCAATGAAATAAAACTTGGAAATAAGCGGTTTTGTAAAACTACAATGCCAGTTACTACTAAGGTTTTTTACATTCAAGTTTAATATAAATTATGTTCGGAAGACTGGAAATTACCTTCTACAACAAGTTTAGCCGTGGAGGTCTTTTCTTTGTTTCCCAAACGTAAAACACAGGTGTATTCACCAGCATCAGAAAGTTGAACATCAATGATGTGTAGCTTTCTGTCTTTACCATCTGCGATAAACCTGTGCTTGGGGCTCTCACGGATATTGCTACCGTCTTTCATCCAGGTCGTAATTGCAGTGGAGGGGGAGACCAAACATTCAAAGATTGCTGAAGAGCCAACAAACTCTGATTCAGTCAAGACAATATCTTTGATTTCTTTCACAAACTTCAGTGGCACAGCCCTTAGCTGGTAGGTGAACGGGGCTTCATCTGGAGGTTTCTCCCCACCACTTCCTGGCCTTAACTTTCTCCTTTCGGCTTCTATTGGTGAAGGAGTCTTTTTGGCTACACCTAAATCAAAGTAAAATTAAAAAGTTGATTTGGCATCTCCATAGGAGTCAGAATATGTATACTTGGCTGCCTGCTGGATAAAACCAGCCATAAAGCAATTAGAAAACAAGAACAGAAAATTAAAGACCAGGCAATTGAAAGGTCAACTGAATTTATATTGCCTTTTATCAGACAGGAAAATGAGATGGTATAAGGAATCCATGAACAATAAATGCTCCTTTTCTCAAGTTTTAATCTGAAGTATAAAATAGCCAGATTAATGTCTAATTATTTTATCTGCCATGTATAAATATCATGCATATGAAAAATGAAGCTAAGAACTTATAGGACTTGTTATGCCAAAATATAGTTGATTATATACATATATCTACTTGCATATTAAAAGAGTATTATTTGAAATATCAGAAAACATGCTAGTTTTAGTAAAATCAATTAGAAATAATAAAAATTGTTAGGAATTTTGAAAATTCTTTTCCCTTGAATATGGACTTTGAAAATTCAGAGTGGAAGGTTACAATGCAAGAACTAGAAAACGAAATCTCACCTTTGATGGGACCTTTTGGCTTGGCAGCCTCTTCCTTAGGTTTGGCTTCTGAAATAAAAATAAAATTCAGTATTTAAGCAATTTTCAGACTTATTTTATGTTTAATAGTAAACCATGGAAGATAAGTCATGTTCCATTATGAATATTAATGCATAAAGAGAAATTGGTTTCATTTATATGACTTCTATTGAGATTAATATTTCAACGAAAGCATATTCTGAGATTGAAGAGATCAAGTTAAATTGCCAACATATTTAGGATTTAAAAATTCTTTCAGCAAGTGCCTTATTCTCTTTCCATTTTTGGAAGGCTTACTGTTGCCTTGTGAGGAAAAGTTTTGCTCTTGCCTAGCTATGCAAAATATTTTACGTTTATATATGTGCTGATTATGTGAACCAAGGAAATAAGGTTTTGTCAATAAGAAATCAGTGTCAGAAAAAGGAGAAAGGGAAATGACCAAGAAGTTACCAAAGAAGTTACCAAAAAGAAGTTCTTTTTATGTCTAAATTGGGCATACAAACAAACCCAGGGAAGACTAAGGAAAAAGAGTCTATGTACCACACATATATGAGTTTCTTTGAAGATTTCCCTTAATTAGACAATGAAGTAAGGCAGAAGCAATAGAGTTCTGACATTTAGAGTTTGATTCAATTATTACATAGGGACAATATAAACTGTGGAGCGAGTTCTCTAACTTCAGCCCCCAGGATAACTGAGAATAGCTTTATTTTTATACATACTTAATTAGCCAATAGCAGTTCATCATCTTTTTCTGAATAATAAAAGCACTACATTGAAATTATAAAAGTTTAAAAGAATAATGCCCAAATCACAAACATCAGTGAAAAATTTAACATAAATATTAAAATTAAACTACAGACAAAAGAACATAGCACATTTTTTTCCTGTCATCAAACATGATACACACCAAATATTTTGAGATAATTTTAAATTAAAAAGTCTAAATAATTTATATAAAAATATAAATATAAAATGACTATATAATACATGATAATTGAATTAATGAATAATTTAAAAATATATTTTTTCTGAATAGTTTTATTTATTAATTTGCTAAATATGTAAATTAATTTTTATTATAAGTTTCAGAAATTAGATTTAAAAATTTCTCTGACAAACTATTATGGTTATTTCTAAATGTTATTCCCAGGTGTTGGCACATATCATTGTGGAATGTAACAGTTTTTTAAAAAATTCATCCTGAATTTTTTATTTTATGTCTTATCAGTGGAGATGATCATTTTTCCATAGGAAAAAACTGTCAAGGTATTACACTGAATATCTTAGATTCTTCACATCTTAGAAAATTTATCAATATATGCATTCCCCCCTTCTTTAAATTTACTTTGTTTTGGTTTTGATTAGGTTATTTTTTTCTTTGTAAAAAAAATTTCAAATTTTATTTTTAATTCATGGGATGCATGTGCAGTTTTGTTACATGGATATATTTAATGATGCTGAGGTTTGGGATATGAATGATCTCATCACCCAGGTAGTAAGCCAAAGGTCAAATAGTCAGGATATATGTTTATTAATGACTACCAATTACACATCAAACCAGTTTTGATCAATTATATACCATATTATCACTTAAATGAGGAACTATACTAAATAGTTCATATATAACTAATAGGTGCTTTAAGTTTGAACTTGAGATATCTATACAATTAAATTAGAACATTTAAGAAAATTATTATTGATCTAAATCCTTATACAGATTGAAAAACTGAACTAGGCCATCTCTATTTTCTTTCTTATTATGATAAAATATACCTAACATAAAATTTACCATTTTAGCAATTTTTAAGTGTTCAAGTCAGTTGCATGAAATATATTCGCAATGTTGTACAACCATCAACACTATCCATTTCCAGAACTCAATACACAGACTTTTTGAAAAAAGAGAAATTTTTCCAATCGGGCATAAGAGAAATTTGAAGCTTCATGGGATTCTTATATGTATACCCTTAAAGGGTCTTTGCATGTCATCTTAGTTTTTATCAGCCCTAAACGTATTCATTAATTAATCTTCAAAGCCTATGAAAGAAATGGTGCAACCTAGGAACATACATTCCAGTTAAGGCACAATATTCGTCCACTGGGCAAGAGACAAGGTGGGTAAAAGATATCAGATGAAGAAAAGGTAGAAACTTATCACACACTTCCACAGCTGAAATAAAAACTATGTTGCAACATAAACAGGGCTTGAATTTTAATCAAGTGTGAATACTTTTATTAAGTCACCAGAACAAACTAGGAAAAAGAAAAATACAGGATAAATACCTGCTTTCTTTCCAACCACCGGTACTGTTACTGGGGCAGCAATGGGGGTTGGTGCGGGTTCCACAGGAGGTGGTTTGATTGTTTTCACTTCTGTAGAGAGATGTCCATTGCATTAATGCATCAATTTGTTACTTCCTAAAAGCTGATTTGGTCGTTTATTTGACTTTTCTGATGCAATTTTGAAATCTTCAAATAACTAGTTTTTCAGATAATAGTATAGTAAACATATTGAGACATTAGAAATCATTTGCTACATACTGACTTTCACTTACTATCTTTTATTAAGTACATGTTATGTGTGTGAATCAAGAAGGACTATGCTGTTGACATTGAGGAAAAGCTTGCTCACCTGCTTCAGGCTTTGGTTTTGCTTCAGGTGCAGGGAGAGGTATTGGTGGCTTGATTTCAGGCACTGAAATAATTCAGAGTAGAGGACAGATTATTACAGGATTTTTGAAGTTTTTCATGAAGTCAAAACCAAAATTAAGCTGACATATTAATTGGAATATGTCAGAATTTATATACATATAATTATCAAATCAGGTATTTGATTAGTTTTCACTTTAAACAAAACATGTGGAAAATATAGTAAAGCAAATTCTTGGTTTTAACGTTGTTATTTATCTAATTGCCCATAAACACATTTTTTTTCTGGTAACTTATTTAGCAATTGGGTAATCATTATCCAATTGCACAGGAGAGTGAGATGGTAAAGAAAATTAAGACATATGTAATGAACAGGTTAAGGTCCTGTGTTCAAATCTTGATGTCAGTGTAATGATATTTTAAATGATTCATATTTGCATTTTTAGAGGCAACTAAGAATGCCAGCAGGATTTATACCTTTTGTTGGTTCAGGAATCTTCTTTTCCCTCTTTGTAACTGTAGGTACTTCAGCCTCTTCAACAGGTTTTGGAGGCGGTGGTTCTGGTACTTTAAGATAATACGATTATTTGTTAATGTGAATATTTGAATATTTAGGAAGCAACTCGTCTGAAATATCAAACAATTTATTTTTCAAAAGCTCTTTTAAAGAACCTTATAGTTTATCAATTAATTTCTATTTTATTTTCTTGACTCTGCTTCCATTTATTTTTCTTCTTTTATTCCATCCACTTGTCTTCCACTCCCCATAGCTCTCTCCTTCTAAATCACTTCTATAATAGTTTCCAATAACTATACCTTTTGAGAATAGGCTAATGATGAAAACCAACTCATTTAAAAGCCCCCAGAGTTTATGAAACTTTTGCTGACACCCTCCCATGAATAGTCAATTATTTCAGTCATTCCTACTGAAAGAACTTAGGTTGCAAAGTAATAGTAATAGTAAGAATGACGTACAGGGAAATACATGAATGGATTTGGGAATTACTGCAAAAATATTTAAACAGAAAGCGGACAATGGAAAACAGAGACCACATCACAGATGAAATAGTGAAGCCATGTTTACATCTAACTTCATTTATGTTTACATGATAAACCTTTTGTTAAATGTCCATTTTGTTAAAAGATAATGTTACAAATAGTCACTGAGATTCCTACCTGCAGGTTTTTTAACTTTTTCTAGTTTTTTAGGTTCTACTTTAGGTTCTTCTTCTTCGGGTCTTTTTCTTAGAACTTTAAAGACAAAAAGGTTTATATGTAAACCAAGACAAACTAATGAAGATGTTGAATAAGCTTGACAAATGCAAATAATGTACAAAGCAAGGAAAATGAAAAAAAAAAGCATGCTACCTAACACTCTGGAAAGTAAGCATTTACACTAAAGGTTCGTTTTTTTTGTTTTTTTAAAATCAAAGGTTGTTATGTTAAGTATAATAGCACTCAAAGTTACTTCGTTTCTATCTAGATAGAGGGTCTATTCAGAGACAAGTCTGTGGCAGAAACAGCTCCAACACAAAATGAATAATTCAAATAGCAACGAGTTCTAATAATAATTCAATGTTAATAATTTAATGAGTATACAAATAAGTAGAAAGTTTACTTAAGCAGAGATACCTAAAGAAATGCAGCCTAGAAATCAGTAATTCTATGTGAAGACATGTTAGAATTTAATTTTTCATTTTTCTATCTTGCTTCTCATTCTTTAATATTTTCTTAATCAGAAAGATATGTTTAGTGTTTTGAAAAACGTTATTAGTTGTGGTGATCCTGTGTCACACTTTAAAACTGAATGTTGAATTTAAGCTAAAGTAGTTTTATGTAAGGTATTTAATAGGTTTAGTGTATTTTACTACACAATTTGATTATAAAAATGGCAATCATGGTTGTTAGTTTAGAATATTATCAACTTAGTCATGTCTGTTAACATTTTAAATTTCAAAATACTGTGAATGCTCACAAAATTTCCTCTTTTTAAAAAAAATATAGAAATGACATTCTTCTTAATTTTCAGTGAAACTACAAATTTTGATATATAGGGAACCAATTCAAAGAAAACCAAGAGATGGAAACATTTGTAAGCCTTCCAGTTCATTTTTTTAAAGTATACTTAATGCTGACAGAACGGTTGAAAAATACTGTACCGCTTTTCAGAACAATTTCTTCCTTTGGTTCAGGTTTACGTTCAGGAAGTAATTTGCGAACTTTCTTTTCACCTCCAGGCACTTAAAAGAATATGATTTCAAATTTTGAAGTGAATTTATATAAAAACAGAATTTCAACAAGAAAAATGTCTTTCCTAAAACTAGATAACTGTAGTGCATTAAGTAACAATTTTTGCTGCATATAAATACCACAGAATTTAAGTTTAAATGATATATTTTGAGTTATCTCCTCTGCAAATGTTATACAGCCTTGTGAGGAAATTCAACTTCATTACCTGCAGGCAAATGTATTCATTTTAAATGAGTATAGAGGATGTTGTTCCATACTGACTTTATGAATCTTTTATCAAATTACAGGTTTTTTTGACAGCATCTTTGTCCCAAACTGCAACTGTAGATTGTCCAAATCTACATCGTTATCTCCCCAACTATTAAATACATTAAAATCATACTGGCAAGTATTAGTGCAATCATTCAGTCTTCTCCACTGAGGGGAGAAGGTGGCCAAGGGTTCCGGTTTGTGACTTTAATGCTGGGGAAGGGCCATATCTCACTTTCTGAACAGAAAAAGAATATCCTTTCTTAAGATTTCCTTTTTGAAATAATACTGGATAAAATATTTAAAATTATAGAAATATAAAATTTCAAAGCTGATGCTGGATGCTCACTTTTCATTAATAAGAAAATGTTCTTAAATTTATTCAAATTAAGGGACCCAAGGAATTTAATTTTCTTTTGTGTCTATAGTGAATACTGAGCATGGTGGATGATGCTATTTTATAAAGCAGCCTCTTTTGCTATTATGGCCCTCATAGATTTGAGTGGGGAAAGAAAGGAACATGTGGCGATTATTAAACCATTTTCCTGTCTAGTAATGTCAATTAAAATCTAACTTAAAACCTTATTTATTTGTAGCATGTAACTATTTGCTCACTATCAGAAATCTTAATTTTTTAGGTATTTCTATAAAACGTTCCATTTAGTACTTTAAACATGTTTGTAATTCATTAGTTTTTCATATGATAAAGATAACTGCTTAACTCTTATTTCAAAAATTTATATGTACAATAGGCAAATATGTATTTCATCTTGCATAATCTTTTTTTCCTAATGTCAAATATTTTAAGTAAAAATTTTACAGTTAAACATTACATATTTTATCCAGGATAAGTTGTGCTGGCCTTCAATACTATTTTAGAATACCAGTCTTCCTAATAACTATTTTTATTGCTCAAACCCAGAAAGAAGAGCATGCTTCTAATTAATGTAAAGTGGGGAGGCATAATATAGATTTGCTTTACTGATGCAATGAACATAATAAAAATATATCTGTGCATTTTTATGTTATTATTTTATTTTAAAAATCTTGATATTTGAGAACATACCATTGTATCTATTATTTTTAGTCATTATATGTGATTATGTGCTATTTTAATGTTTATGATCAATATCCATGATAATATTATTTTGCAATCTCCTCTTTATGAATTAAGAAATGTATATTCAAATGGGTGATTTTGTTTCCCAAAATTTCAGAGTTACCAGAAACAGTCTTAATTTCTAGATCTGAATGTGTTGATTACTTGAACAGAACAACGCTACCCACTAGAAAAATTAAGTTTAGTTTTGATAGATGCTTTCTAGACTCTTAAGATTCATTTATTTTTCTTTAGGGTCTAATTTTAGATGCAAACTTACTAGGGAAAATACTGTTTTTAGAAAAATACATTTTGAAAAATTACCTATACTAATAATGACTTTTTTTGAGATGTGAATTCTGTACACTTCAGAGAATGCCTTAGAAGTGAGAAGAAAGTGACACGAAAGTCCTAAGGCAATCCCTGCAAATAACCATAATAATATTTAAGGAGGAGAGGACTTATTTTCAGTGCCTATAACACTGGCTAAAATGCTTGTGTTACGTGCAATGTCAAAACATTTTACTACTAGCTCTCAGTATTTTAACCTCCTATGTCTCTTGATATCGATTTTGCCTAACCAGTAAAATTTGATATTCTTAAGTTTAGGAAAACATTTTTAAGTTTAAGAAGACATGTAGATGAGGCAAAGATAGACTATGTCTATACAATGTATGAAATGGATGGGAAACAAAGGAAGCCACATTCATGAGCCAGGACCGTAAAAGCCACAGAAACATAAGAAATGAATGGGACTACTCTCTGATCACTGAAAAAGAGAGAGAACATTCAATGGAGGCAGAAAGAGTGGGAAGTCAGGAGAAGCACTACCACCATAAGAATGTATTTTTCAGCCTGTGAAATACCTTTTAGAGGTGTAAGCTCCACTTTTTCTGGAACCTCAGGTTTTTCAGGAACTTTCTTCTTTGAAACAGCTTTAAAGAATATAATCTTACTTTTATTATTTGTATATTTAATCTGAAGCAAGTGATTAACTTTCTACTTCAAGAATCAAAACCAAGCTTTGCTTATAACCAGAAAGCATTAATAACAGCCAAGAACAGCCTCAAAAGAACATACAAGCAGCATTGGAACTGTGAAAACAGACTGTAGTTTTACTCCAAAGTTCAGTAGCTAATTAAAGACCGGCAGAGAAAGAAGACAATTTTTGTTGTTCACAGGAGGAAGAAATTTTCCTTTGAGTATACATTTTATGTTAAGGGAAATGTATTTATGTGTGTATTCTCATGGAGTGTCAATCAACAGATGGGTAGCCTTTCAAGAGATGCAAGAAAGTCCCCCTACCGGCCAGGAGTGTTGTAGAGGGCAAGAATCACCAGCAGCAGTGTCTTCCAGCAATGCTGGAAGACTCTGGCTTTGTAGATGCATAGGTCTGTATGGGGAAAGTGCAAATCTAAGATTATATCTAGATAATTTTAGATTGGGGAATCACATGACATCACAAGACAACTTTTTATTAAAATAAAAATAATATGTTTCTGCCAGTTTATTTCAGCTTTTAAAGAAGTTGATATCTAAAAAGTTAAGTAACGTTGTGTCAACTCATAGAAAAATCAAAATATAAGAAGGAGGAAGAGAAGTTGTCTTCATAACCACTCTTTCCAGCTCCCCTGAGAACAACACAGAACACTTTTATTAAGTTACAAAAAAAAAAGATGGGGGAACAGTGACAAGTCAATCATATGCTTTCCTTTCATGACATATAGTCAGCTATTGGAAATCATAACTCTATTGCTTGTAATATATTTAAAAGCACATGCGATTCTTTAAGAGCAAAGTTTTAGCTTTCATGTAAATTTATTGCTACAATATTAAAAATATCTTGCAATTATTATACATTCCTTATGCATAGGACATCAATGATATGCATAGCAATCAGGCTTTGAAATCAGAAAACTTTTTCTCCCCAGTCCAGAAAAGAAAGTTAATTGGACAGCTCCTGCATTCAGATATCCTGGATGATGCTATCAATGTACTTTCTGACATTTGCAGCAGCAGGCATGGATGGTATGACAAGCAACCCAGGAACCATGGGGCAGCAGAAGACACAGCTCTATGCAATCTCACAGTACAATCATGTCTGAAAGTCATACATTTCTGGCAAGCATCATTTCAGATGGCTGGATAGAAGTTTGAAGCAGGCTAATAAAACTTTGAAAGTGGCATTTTTTACCTTTAAGTTGGAATAATTTCTCTTTCACATCTTCCTTAGGTGGAGCAGGTGGAGGAGCTGGGGGTCTTGGTTTGAGTTTTGGTTTTTCAATAACCTTCTTTTCAGGTTCAGGTTCTTGAAAGAGTATTTTAGAGGTATTAGTATATGTATATGTTAGCATGTGGGTATGTAGTGTGTTCAATAGAAATTTATATATATATATATCATATATATACATATCGAGATATATATATGTATATATATATATATATATAAACGAAGTACAAAGTTTGCCTTTTAAGGTACGTAATATCAATATTCAACATAAAACACAGAACATAAAAATATCAACAGTTTTCACAGATGATGAGAAACAAAGCAAAGGCACCAATGACAACAACAAACAAAGCCTCCAGACAAGTCACAATTGACATGAGATAAATAGTACAAGTTAGATGGAAACCTAAGAATGAGGTTCACATTTAACAAAGAATACTTTACATACAGATGGGAACAGACCTACTACATATGCACAACAACATAAACCATATACATTTCAAGAGAAAGAATTTGATAAAGAAGATTTAAGTCCACCGGATTTAATACCTTTTACTGGTATTTCTTCAGGCTGTGGTTCAGGTTCAGGCTCTTCAGGTTTAATGTACTTTTCAATTTCACGTTCTTTAAAGAATGTTGATAAAGAATATAAGATTGTAATGCAAAGTTCTTCAAAAAGACATACAAATTTCACATTGATGCAAAGATTCATCATAAAATAAAAATATACAATTCATACAACTTTACATACAGAAAAAGATTTCCACTTTATTATACTTGAACTGCCTATTAATTAGGTTATTCAATGTATATTGATGGCAAATGAGATGACTTTTAAAATTTGATACCATGTTATCACTTGAGGATCCAAGGCAATTATTCCATTTTGCTTCAGTAAACTGTACCTTTTGGAATTTATAAGTACCAACAAGAGTAACCGAATTAAAGATTCTAACTCAAAAGAAGTGTAACTATTTAAAAAGTAAAGCAGTCAAACATGCTAGACTGCTTTTGTATATAATTTCAAGAAAGAATATTGTCCTGTAAATGCTTTTGTGGAATCTTCAAGAGATTAAACAAATTTACATATATGTTTGTATACCTTCAACAGGGGGAGTCTCTTTTCTACCAATGGTTATAGATGCTTTTTCTTCATATATTATTTCCTCAGGAGTCTCTTCCACTTTAAAAAACACAGTGTTTTATTTTAGATTATATTTAGAATAGAATACTGCAACTGCTATTCTATCAACCTAGTTACATTAAGTAACACTCTGTAACACATTATTCAAATGACCCCCAAATATCCGTAACTTCAATACATAAGACAGACAGACAAATACATAAGACTCATCTACAATCGAAACAAGAAGATGAAGACAATTGTCATCTTCCCAAGATTTATGGAGAATCTGTGTACCTTCAGCAGGTGGAGCTTCTGGCTCTGCAGGGATAGGTAGAGGCACTTCCTTTTCTGGGATGATTTTCTTGGGCACTTTGGGCACTTTAAAGATATGATTTGTTTACTTACTACTTTGTTTACTATTAAGAATTTAGAAGACATGCAAGAGTCTAAAGAGCAGGCAAAGAATGCAGGGGCAAGAGCTTCATCTTAGAAGACTTCATGGGGAAAATGACTTCTGAGGCACAGCACCCTTTTGGACACCCTAAGTTTATATATAAATTTTCTCAGCCTTTGTCATTTGCTTCTAGTCTTCTGTGTACCTTTAAATGAAGATCTTTTACCACTGGTGTAACTTTGACACTTAAAAAATTTTGTTCTACTTTTTCTGAGTAATTATTCCTGCACACTCAACTCTTACTTCCATGTGAATGACTTTAAGATCTACATCTCTAGGCCTGATCTCTTTCTTAAGCTCCTGATGCACACTCCCAACTTTCACGCTTTAAAGGTGAAAAATACATCTACTATCTTCTTCTAACATTAGTTCAGAGACCCAGTGAACCATTTTGTTGGCCATCTAGCTTTAAACCTTACAATGATCTTGGGCTCCTCAATTTCCCTAATGGTTTTGATAATGGTCAGAGGTCACTCAGTCTCCATTTCTCTCAAACCCAATCCCCCTTTTCATTTCTACCACCATGGATCTTGTCCAATTCTTAATGACCTTAAGTAATTGCAATTGCTCTTTACTATTTAGTAGCTAAAATTGCTGCCAGTTATCTTTCTAAAGGCCAAATCCTATTAATATGTATGCCTGCTTCAAAACCTTTGAAGCTTCCTGTTGCCTATAGAAAAATTACAAGCCTTTTACTGCCATTTGAAATACTTCAAAATATGACCCCATCTTTATATCTGGTATTATCTTTCAAGACACTATACAACCAACACATACTCAAATTATGTAAGTTTACTTGAATATCATTTCCTCAATTTCTTTCTTTTTTTCTTCCTTCCTTCCTCCCTCCTCCTTTCTTTCTTTCTCTTCCTTCCCTTCCTTCCTCCCTCCCTTCCTTCTTTCCTTCCTTCCTCCCTCCCTCCTCTTTTCTTTCTCTTCCCTCCCTCCCTCCTTTCTCTTCCTTCCTTCCTTCCTTGCTTCCTTCCTTCCTTCTTTCCTTCCTTCATTCATTCCTCTTTCTACAGAGGCCCATTCTGTCACCCAGGCTGGAGTGCAGTGGTACGTACTCGGCTCACTGCAACCTCCGTCTCCCAAATTCAAGCGATTCTCCTGCCTAAGCTTCCCAAGTGGCTGGGATTACAGGTGTGCATCACCATGCTTAGCTAATTTTTATATTTTTAGTACAGACTGTGTTTCACCATGTTGGCCAGGCTGCTCTTGAACTCCTGAACTCAAGTGATCCACCCACATCGGCCTCCCAAAGTGCTGGGATTATAGGTGTGAACCACCACATCCAGCCTCATTTCCTCAATTTCTACATATAAAAGTTTATCAAACTTTAAGCTCAATTCTTCCCCACAGCTTCTCATGATGCCTCTGCCTGAAAGTAATCTTTTCTTGCCCTTTGTATTCACTTGCTACATGTAATCACTTCCTCTCTGTATTGGAGTCATGTTATTTTTCTATCCTCCCCTCTGATTTAAGTTATTTGAAGACACGAGCAGGCCTTAATTTTTCTAATATAGTGTCTTGTTAATGGTCAACACTTAATAAAATATGTTGAATTGAGCTGTTCTACACACTGAATGAAAGAAGGTCCTTTTTTACCAGTTGTAGCCATGTGATATATCACAGCACAACTGAATCCCACTCATTTTTTCACTCCTGCTTGTCTGTTTCATTTTTTCTTTTCCTTCATTGTTTTCCTTTTTTTCTGTGAAATGTGGTTTTCACATAAATTCACACTCAGTATGTTTTGCTCTAAGAACTATTACTAAAATGCTTAAACAGCAGCTAGAGAAATCAACTTTTTCTTCATGGTAGGTACCTTTTTCTGGAAGAACTTCTGGTTTTTTGGTAACAGGCACAGGTTCCTTCTTTACTGGAACGAGTTTCTTGGGCACCTCGGGCACTTTGAAGATTTTAGTTTTGTTTTAAAAACAGTATTTTAAAACATTTAAAAACATTAAGAAAAAGCCTATATTTATTGAAGCAGCATTAAAATTAATGAAAACAAAATAAGGAAACTTTGTCCTTAGTTATGCAACAACGAGGACAACTTATTGGATTCCACCTTAAGACATCAGAGTACTTTCTTTTTCACTATGCCAGTGATGATGCGAATACCTTTACCTGCTGGTGTTTCTGGCTTCTTCACAGTTGGGACCTTCTTCACTGGGACAACTTTCTTTGGCAGCTCAGGTTCTTTAAAGATATTAGTAGCATTTAATAATATAAAGTTGCAAGGTGTAAGACATACAAACGAGTTTGTTCAACACCAAAGCATATAGATAAGCATTAGCAAACACTTAATACAACACAGCACACAATAAGAAAAGAGCGTAGAATTGTAGACACCACAAAAATGAAGTATTCATTTTAACATGAGTACCTTTAGGAGGCGGCGCTTCTGGCTTTTTGATGACAGGAACTTTCTTCTCTGGGACGATTTTTTTGGGCTCTTCTGGCACTTAAATAATAGGAATTTCTTTTAGAGTCAGTTAATTACAATGAAAAGTTTAATGCTTATGAATGAATTTAAAACCGCACATATTTCTTGGTACACACATTGTAAAATTCTGTGGGACCAAAGTTTTGTGTGCAGAAATAAATTTTGTTCTGCTTAATGTATTCAAATTCCAGACAATGAGATACAAGACTGATACTTTGCCTTAAAAGGAGATATGTAGACACAAAAATGAAATGACTGTATTTTCTCACACAGTGGATTCTGCCTTGTACCTGCTGGAGGTGGGGCCTTTGGTTCCTCCTCTTCTGCAACAGGAATGGGCTCTTCCTCTTCAGGAGCAATTTCCTCAGGTTCTTCATATACTTTAAAGATATTAGTTAATTTTATTTCAATGTATGGAACAATATTCTAAGACGGACAAACACTAAACACAATAAATAGTAATCTTGATTTCTTCCTTTGGTTCAATTAATACCTTCGCTTATTTTTGCTAAGATAAAATCTATCTCATTTGCACTGACTTCTTTGTCTATTGATTTGAATGCTTGCAAAGCCCTTTTAGTGTTTAATGTAATTTATAATTAATAGTTCTCCTGTCTTACTTTCTGTGTACACTAGAGAAGCTTTGTTTAATACAGCTTACTATGACTTATGTGGATACTGTGGACCAATAATCCAAAATAGATTTGAGATTGGAGCTAATTTAGAATGATGAATTAAGACAAATAATTAAGGGTTA
Organism: Callithrix jacchus; assembly: GCF_049354715.1. Taxonomy (NCBI): domain Eukaryota; kingdom Metazoa; phylum Chordata; class Mammalia; order Primates; family Cebidae; genus Callithrix; species Callithrix jacchus. The sequence goes on from NC_133507.1 coordinate 49,833,294, forward strand.
GAAAATGACCAAGAAATAATGAGTTAGGAAAGAAGAAGAACAAAGTTTAAATTGGAAATAGCCACAAGCGGCAAGGTCATTAATGACCGGTCTCACATGTACCTTCGGGGGGAGGTGACTCCACTCTTTCTGGAACAGGAACAGCTGGTTTCTCTTCCAAGACAGGTTTCTTTGGCACTTCTGGCACTTTAAAGATATTAATTAGTCTTTCTTATGGGTAATTGAGAAATATATTAAATTTATATCACACCTACTTCACATTTTACTCAAATAACCCAGGGACAGATCCCAAGAACAAATTTCACAATAAGATCAGTGATCTGTCTTTGGATCTTCTTAGAGTGGGGAGGAAAATATGGTCTATCAAGAATTAAAAAAATGGAAGTAAACTTTTCCAGTGTTTATAATAAGTAAATGTGTCACTTTTAAAAAGTCAATGTTGTTATTAAAAAACATTTACACCCTAAAAATTCAGAATGAAAATTTGGAGTTGTGAATTTAAGAGGATTATCAAATAAAGGGTTTGATAGTAGGTGACTTTTTAGACAAGGGTAGGTGCTTTTCTGCAGAGTCTCATTAGTGACGTGTACCTTTTGCTGGTGGGACTTCTGGCTTTTTGGGAACAGCTACTCTCTTTTCTGGAACAACTTCTTTTGGAACTTCAGGCACTTCAAAGGTATTAGTATTTTAACATTAGAAACAATCACCAGTAAACATTCATCACATTTACACAGAACAAAACCATTTTAGAAGCTGGGGGCTGCATCCACCTCCATCAAACCATGAACAGCTACATGTACCTTTAGCTGGTGGGGCTTCTGGCTTTTTGGGAACCACTGGAGGCACCTTCTTTTCAGGAACAACCTCCTTGCGCACCTCGGGTACTATGAAAGATATTAGTAGTTTTTGAAGCTCATGGTTTCAATGACATATGAAAATAATGAAGCAGAACAGTGGAATATGACACTTTAAAGACAATCTTAGGAAGTTAGTGTCAGTGAGAAATACCTTTCATTGGTGGTGGTTCAGGTTTTTTGGCAACGACAGCAGGTGCTTTCTTTTCTGGGACGGGTTTCTTAGGTGGCACGGTCACTAAAGAATTGCAAGATATGTTTTAAAAGAGTGAAGACTGAGAAACAAGACAAAAGCTCAGAGTGCCTAGAATTATCAGGGCAGGAAGGGGAAAGAGTGGCCGAGGTGTCCCAGCAGTTCCTTGCTAAGTACCTTGTGGAGGCTTGGCTAGCTCTGGCTCTTCCACAACTTCAGCAGGAGCGGGAGGCTCTTCTGGGGCAGCTTCCTCGGGCTCCTCGAACACTTTAAAGACATGAGCTCATTTTAATGCCAGAACTGACTAAAAGACATGAAATAGTTTGCGCAAAAAATAACATTTTTACAACACTGAGGAGTTTATGTTTCTAAGAACACTAATTTGAATAGTTTCATTATTACCTTCAGGGGGAGGACTTTCCGGTTTGGGAGGAATAGCTTCAGGAACCTTCTTTTCTGGGACAGCTGCCTTTGAAACCTCTGGGACTTTAAAGATATTAGTTTTTTCATTATTAGACAAAGTAAAGACAAACAGAAAGTATCAAACAGCAACATGAAGGGGACTACCTTTTGCGGGTGGTGCTTCAGGCTTTTTAGGAGGAGCCGCGGGGACTTTCTTTTCAGGAACAACCTCTTTAGGAGCCTCAGGCACTTAAAAGATATTAGTGAAATCACATTTAGGCATTATGAAGACCACTAGAAAAGTATATTCCAGAGAAGAAGAAATAGATCTTCTGAAGCCTAAAGCCAGTGACAAATACCTTTAACAGGTGGGGCTTCAGGCTTTTTAGGAGGAGCCGGGGGGACTTTCTTTTCAGGAACAACCTCTTTGGGAGCCTCTGGCACTTAAAGATATTAGTGAAATCACATTTAGGCATTGTGAAGACCACTAGAAGAATATGTTCAAGAGTAGAAGAGATAGATCTTCCGAAGCTTAAAGTCAATGACAAATACCTTTAACAGGTGGGGCTTCCGGCTTTTTAGGAGGAGCCGCGGGGACTTTCTTTTCAGGGACAACCTCTTTGGGAGCCTCTGGCACTTAAAAGATATTAGTGAAATTACCTTTAGGGGTTATGAAGACCACTAGAAAAAATATCTTCAACAGCAAAAAAATTAGATCTTCTGAAGCCTAAAGTTGGGGACAAATACCTTTAACAGGTGGGGCTTCAGGCTTTTTAGGAGGAGCCAAGGGCACTTTCTTTTCAGGGACAACTTCTTTGGGAGCCTCTGGTACTTAAAAGATATTAGTGAAATTACCTTTAGGGGTTATGAAGACCACTAGAAAAAATATCTTCAACAGCAAAAAAATTAGATCTTCTGAAGCCTAAAGTTGGGGACAAATACCTTTAACAGGTGGGGCTTCAGGCTTTTTAGGAGGAGCCGCGGGGACTTTCTTTTCAGGGACAACCTCTTTGGGAGCCTCTGGCACTTAAAAGATATTAGTAAAGTTACATGTAGAGCTATGAAGACTACTAGAAAAATATCTTATACAGCAGAGGAATTGGATCTTCTGAAGCTTACGGTGAAATGACAAGTACCTGTTACAGGTGGAAATTCTGGCCTTTTAGGAGGTACCAGTGTTTTCTCTTCTGGGACAATTTCTTGCGGAACTTCAGGCACTTAAAAGATATTAGTAGTTTTTCTCTTAGGTTAATGAGAAAAATGAGCTAAAGTATTTCTACGATCAAAAGAGAGATTTCTTTTGCAGAAAAAGGACTAGGGTAAGAAATACCTGTGGCAGGTGTGGCTTCTGGTGTTTTGGGCAGAGCCTTGGAAACTCTCCTTTCTGGGACAACTTCTTGAGCTTCAGGCACTTGAAAGATATTAGTAGTTTTAAACTGAAGTTAATGAAGAGAAATGTGCTAAAATTGTTTTCAGTATTAGAAAAGATCTCTCTTCTGCAGAGTGAAGTCAGGGCTAACGTGTACCTGGAACAATTGGAGCTTCTGGTTTTTTGGACGGAGCCATGGGAATTTCTTTTTCTGCGGCTTCTTGAGGAACTTCTGGCACTTGAAAGATATTAGTAGTTTTATACTTAGGTTAATGAAGAGCAATGGTCTCAATTGTTTTCAAGAATGGAAGAGAGATTTCTTCTGCAGGATAAGGTTGAGCTGACATGTACCTGTAACTGGGGGAGCTTCTGGTTTTTTGATCGGTGCCTTGGGAATTTTCTTTCCTGGGACAACTTCTTGAGCAGCTTCAGGAACTTGAAAGATATTAGTATTTTTATAATTTATAAATGGTGAAGGCATATATTCCAATGATTGTGAGGAGTACAGACAGTATGTTTTTCTTAGCAGAGGAGTGGGAATAAATACCTTTTACAGGTGGGGCTTTTGGTTTTGGGGGCATAGCCACAGACACTTTCTTTTCAAGTACAGCTTCTTTAGGAGCATCAGGAACTTTGAAGATATTAGTATCTTTTAGTTAGAAACTATGAAGGGGGAATATCAACTCCACATTTACCCAAGCATATACAATTTGTGAGACTGGCAGACACGTCTACACACTCTTTCTCCAGGCCCCCCGACTGACAATGAGTAAGGACACCTACCTTTAGGAGGTGGCGCTTCTGGCCTTTTGGGAGGAGGCACTGGTACTTTCTTTTCTGGGACGGCTTCCTTCCGTGGCAGGACTTCAGGCACTTCAAAGATATTTGTAATTCATGTTTAGAAAAGGTGAAAACAGTGGATGCCTGATGCATATAAGCACACACCAAAATATTTTGGATAGCGGCTGACATTTGTTTTCTTTAGAATTCTATCATCTTTATGTAGTAGGACTTTTAACATACAATTTCCTAGTTAAAATAACAGCTATTTTTCTCCTACAGTTTGTATAGCTTTGGCATTACCTTCAGGGGGAGGACTTTCCGGTTTGGGAGGAATAGCTTCAGGAACCTTCTTTTCTGGGACAGCTGCCTTTGAAACCTCTGGGACTTTAAAGATATTAGTTTTTTCATTATTAGACAAAGTAAAGACAAACAGAAAGTATCAAACAGCAACATGAAGGGGACTACCTTTTGCGGGTGGTGCTTCAGGCTTTTTAGGAGGAGCCGCGGGGACTTTCTTTTCAGGAACAACCTCTTTAGGAGCCTCAGGCACTTAAAAGATATTAGTGAAATCACATTTAGGCATTATGAAGACCACTAGAAAAGTATATTCCAGAGAAGAAGAAATAGATCTTCTGAAGCCTAAAGCCAGTGACAAATACCTTTAACAGGTGGGGCTTCAGGCTTTTTAGGAGGAGCCGGGGGGACTTTCTTTTCAGGAACAACCTCTTTGGGAGCCTCTGGCACTTAAAGATATTAGTGAAATCACATTTAGGCATTTTAAAGACCACTAGAAAAGTATTTTCCAGAGCAGAAGAGATAGATCTTCTGAAGTCTAAAGCCAGTGACAAATACCTTTAACAGGTGGGGCTTCAGGCTTTTTAGGAGGCACCACTGGCACTTTCTTTTCAGGAACAACCTCTTTGGGAGCCTCTGGCACTTAAAGATATTAGTGAAATTACATTTAGAAGTTATGAAGACCACTAGAAAAAATATCTTCAAGAGAAAATTAATGAGATCTGAAGCCTAAGGTCACTGACAACTACCTTTAATGGGTGGGACTTCAGGCTTCTTAGGAGGAGCCAAGGGCACTTTCTCTTCAGGGACAACTTCTCTGGAAGCTTCTGGCACTTAAAGATATTAGTGAAATTACATTTAGAAGTTATGAAGACCACTAGAACAAAATATTTTCAAGAGCAGAAGAATTAGATCTTCTGAAGCCTAAAGTCAGTGACAAATACCTTTAACAGGTGGGACTTCTGGCTTTTTAGGAGACACCATCAATACTTCCTTTTCAGGGATCATCTCTTCAGGAGCTTCGTGTACTTGAAAGATATTAGTATTTTTATGTTCAGAAAATACAGACATGACTAGATAGATATGCAGACATTTTCAGGAACAAAAGAGCTATTTTTCCCCCAGAGCCTGAGATCACAGGTAACAAGTTCCCATAATAGGTGATGTTCCAAACTTTAGAGAAGGAACTTCTGGTACTTTCTTTTTGGCGGCCATTTCTTTGGGATCTTCAGGCAGTTTGAAGATATTAATACATTTACACTTGAGTCACAAGAGTCAACATAGATATGATTCACATGCACACATCAAAATAACTTTCAAGGCTGGAAAGGGGGTCCTATCCCACCGTAAAGGGACAGTTAAGAATGTACCTTTGACAGGTACAACTTCAGCCTTTTGGGGAGGATGCACTTTCTTTTCCCGGACAACTTCTTTGAGAGCCTCTGGCACTTTGAAGATATTAAGAATTTTACATTTAGAACTTACAAGAATCAACACAATCAGGAAACACATTTATAAAAGACAAGACATTTTCCCACCCCTCTAAACTTCCAGCAAGATGTACCTTCATCAGGAAGGACTTCAGGCTTTCTGAGAGGAACCACAAGCGTTTTCTTTTCAGGGACAATTTCTTGGGGAGCTTCAGGCACTTTAAGAAATTTGTAGTTTTATGTTTAGTGTTATGCAGACCACTAGGAATAGCAAAAATGTTTTCAAAACTACAAGAACTAGTTCTCGAGCCTGAGTGCCTGGTAACTTGTACCTTTAACTGATGGGGGTTCTCTTTTTTTGGAAGGAACTCTCTTTGCAGAAACAATTTCTTGAGGAGCTTCGGGCACTTGAAAGATATTAGTAGTTCACATTTAAGAGTTAAAATGATTAATGAAAACAGTAGCCACAATAAGTTAGCAAATATTACTACATTTTCTTCTCTTCCCTCCATCTTCTCCTTGCTCTACCAATAGGCTAAGTCTTTTAAGGGGTTAGTGGATCCTTGAGAAGACGTGCTCCCCATTCTCCGGAACCTCACAGAGCTCTCGCGACACTCTACACTCACATTATAAAACATTTGTTGAATGAATACTTTCCACAGAAGGGTTTTCTGTTTTGGCAGAAACAGCCACAAATATATATTTTTTAGAGGAAACTTCTTGTAGAATCTCAGACACTTTAAAGATATTAGTATGTTTATATTTAGAATTTATGAAGAATATTTGGAAAAAACATAGTTCTAAGAGCAAAGGACTGCTAAGTTCTTCCACATTTGTTCAGAGGTAACGTACTTTTCATAGGCGGAATTTCTGGCTCTTCAGGAACATCCTCAAATATTTTCATTTCAGGAACAACTTCCTTCATAGCTTCTGGTGCTTTGAAGATATTAGTATTATGGTTAGAGGTTAAAAGGATCAGTGGAGACATTAATGATATGAGCTGAACTTAAGTGACGTTTTATGGCTACAAAGGTGATTCCTTTAAAGAATCTGAGGAGGTATAAAATCCTGAGGACAGGAACCAAATATTATTTGTCTTTGTTATTCTCCAGTTCCCTAGCACCCCGTACATACTAAGCGCTATTAAATAAATGAAGGAAGGAATGACAGGATGAATGATACCTTTAGTGGGAGGTGTTTCAATTTCAAGGGGAGCAGCCATGGGTGTTTCCTTTACAAGGACAACTTCTCGAGGTGGTTCAGGTGCTTTGAAGACACGAATGCATTGCACTTTGGAGTTAGGAAGAGCAGTAAAGAGTTTCCGTCACAACTGCACATACAGAACATTCCAGATGGGAACCTTCTTGCACTCCCTGCCCCCAGAATTGGATTCTTTTGTAGCAGTGTGAATAATTGGTTATGAGCAGCGGTTTTTTTGGTCACCTCAGGCACTATCAATTTTAGTAATTTTATTTACTAAAGTGGAAACATTAATTATAATTAACGCTATACCTCTAACTATTACTCTGTGAAGAACAAAATTATAGCCATTTCAAAAAATGTAGATTGGCTTCTTTTTGCATTCACATTTTAGGCACTTTAAAAAGGTGAGTGTTTTTCAAGTTTAGGAGAAAGGAGAACAACCAAAAGATTCCAGAGTGAGAAAAAGAATCAAAACATTTGGATATTCTTTAAATTACAGAATACTGTGTTATAATTAAATTACTATTCTGGAAGTTTTAAAGCTTTTTCATGTTTTGACTTGTCTAAAGATATTCAAAATGAAAAAAGAATGTATGATGCTTGAAAAATAAAAGACTATGAGAGATGCAAATGAACACTGAGGGGAGAGTTCCAGCTTTAACTGGAAATATTTTTGCTTTGGTTGGAGGATATTCTGGGAGGCTCTCAGGTTGCCTCATCTTGTAGAGATTATATTACAGATCAACTGTACACTGAATTAAATATTTTCTTTAAGACATGTTTTGGTCATAATATGTGTATATATATTTTCTCTGGAGTCTTCATAAAAATACACTGACTCAACCATCTTCCATGTGTGTAAGTTAAAGGTATTTTTTCCCTCTATTTTCTCTTGAATGACTCACTGGGTCATGCATACAGCTTCTACTTGGAGGATCCATCTCTGAAATGATTTCCTCCATGGCCACTGTGGCTTAAAAGATATTAGTATTTTTACATGTGTTAAGTACAACCACAAACATGATATTAAAAAGCTGACTTTCTTCCAACTTGTACCTCTTGGTGATGGTGTTTTTCTTCTTTTAAAAATAGGAGTTTGTTTCTCTGGAATGACTTCCTTGAAGACTTCAAACTCTTTAAAGATATTAGCATTTTTTTAAATTGAGAAAAGGCAAAGGTATGAAGACATGACATACTAAGAAACTTAGAAATGTTAACAGATATTGTATCTTTATGTTAGAAATGTTATTTTTGTTCTAATATTTTATCTGTATATTATATGTGTGGGACTTGACTTTCTTGAGGGCAAGTCATATATCATTTGTTGTTGTGGGTATATCAGATGCTTTAAAGACAATATTTTAACATTCGATGTTGTAGGAACGTATTTTAAACATTAAACATTTTGCAGACTGAAGACAGTATATTTTCTTCTTTAGATTTTCAAACTACAGAATTATTTATACCTTCAGTTGGAAGACGTCCTGGAATTTCAGGAAAAGCCTCAGGTACCTCCGTCTCTGGAAAAACTTCTCTGATAGTATCAGGCTCTTTAAAGATATTAGTAGGTTTACATTTAAGAGTTGTAAAAACAGTAAATTATATAAAGCATGCAATGTTTGAGTCTTAAAACCAAAGATATTCATCTGGATTTGATGTATTTGAAATATACCTTTAGTTGCTGGTGTTCCTCTCTTTTTAGAAATAGTCACATCTATTTTGTCCTCTGGAACAACTTTCTCGGGTGGCTCAGGCACTTAAAAGATACGAGTTAGTTATAAATGGTAAAGAAAAATATTGAGCTTTTTATAAGGAGTCAAAAAATGGTTTTTCTTCAGACTGGATCATGGTGTTATATACCTTTTGCTAGTTTGGGTTTTGTCTTTTGAGGTTGAGTCACAAGTACTTTTTCTTCAAAGACTGCTTCTTCATATGCTTCATAAACTTTAAAGATATTAGTATGTAAATAATTAGGGTGTTTCGAGGTGGATAAAGAATTGTATTAAGAAAAATATAACATATAATACCACATTCATCACCAAAATTAATAGTAGCACATAGAGGTAAATTAGTGGCTAGAATGCATTGGCTGGAGGTAGCCTCATTCTCAGTTTCATGATATAGACTCTCAGCATTTCTCTGTGATCATGATAATAAAATGGAAGAATTGTTCAGGCAAAGATGATATCATTCTTCATTTTGCTTTAAGAAAGTTAATGGTAAAATTGTCCTATTGGTCTTATTTTTATGGATTTGTCCATAAAGAACAGGGAGGACAGTGAATTGCCACTGAGAGTTCTCCCAAATTTGACCTACTAGAAATTCATGTAAGTCCTTTCCCTTTCTAGAAACCTCATTACCTGAATTTTCAAATCACATCTAATGTATGGTTTCACAGTTTAATATAAATGTAAAAGCCATTTCGGGTTTGGAGGCAGAACATTTTTAAAAAATTAAGTATTTGGAAAATAAGGCAAATAAAGACAACAAAAATTTCTCCAGGTTTTTGAAAGAAAGACTGGCTGAAAATAATAACTAAAGTCAAGAATGGAAAGGATATTCAAAGGAGGAAGTGATCACATACTTTTATCCCAACTGAGGGTAACAGGATGAACAATTAAAAAAATGAGTTTCAACAGAAAAGTTTTTAGATGAAAAAAGAGGAAGACGGTTGGGCACAGTGCCTCATGCCTGTAATCCCAGCACGTTGGGAGGCTGAGGTGGGCTGATCACCTGAGGTCAGGAGTTTGAGACCAGTCTGATCAACCCTGCCTGGTGAAACCCTGTCTCTACCAAAAATACAAAAAATTAGCTGGGCGTCGAGGAAGGCGCCTGTAATCCCAGCTGCTCAGGAGGCTGAGGGAGGAGAATTGCTTGAACCCAGGAGGCAGAGGTTGCAGTGAGCTGAGGTCACGCCATTGCTCTCCAGCCTGGGCATGACAGAGCGAGACTCTGCCAAAAAAGGAAAAGAAAATAATATTTTGACTATGGCATTTTTACTATTCAGATTGTTGAACAGTATTCTACTCAAAGTATTTTACTATTTGGATTATTTCGTTATTCAGATTATTTAATCCCAATTTTGTCTGAAAGCAAAAAAAAAAAAAAAAAAAAAACAAGTCTTGATAATTCTTTAAAGGGTTGAGTGGCCTTATAAATCTATGTCATTTGGGCAGTTTGCCAAAAGATTTCCAATTATGGTTGTCAAGAGTAAAAAAATAAAAATGGTAGAGCATTTGATTTTCATAAAATCCAATTAAAATATTATTATGGTGTTAAAGTAAGTTACTTCATGATCTGAGAAAATAAATTGTTCAAAGCAAAAGACACTTGTATACAGAATAGGTTAGGAAAATTCAACAAGACAAATGACTTTTCTAAAATCACGCACTATGATAAATATAGTATCTTTTTAAAAATTGGCATGGAAATATATCTTGTCTGAGGATAACAGCCACTGAGATTATTTAAGTCACATGTTTTTGGCATGTTAGGCTTTTATAAGAGATTAGTATATTTGCTTTTCAAAGCTGTAAAGACAAACACTGAATTTAAGGACACAAAACCAGAAAGAACCACAAATTTTTCTACACTCACTATATATCTCTGTGTCTTCAGAAAGAACAACAGGTGATTTTTTTTCTTGAACACTTTTCTTAGGTATCCCAGGAACTTTAAAGATATTAATACATTAATTGTTATAAAGAACAAATATAAGATACAAAGTATAAGGATTTAATGTCACACACATTCACTTTAAACCATGAAAAACTAAACCAAGAGTTACTTCATGTTGTGATTAGTATCACTGAATACCTTTAGCTGGTGGAACTTCAGGCTTTTTAGGAACTGCTTCACGAACTTTTTCTTCTGGGACAATTTTCTTGGGTACTTCGGGTGCTTTAAAGATATTTATTTATCTTATTTTTCAGAACACTATAGTTGGGTATAAACCTATCGAGCCTAGAAGAAGGGGCATCTAACAAGGAGAATGTAAAAAATCCCCAAATTATAAGTCAACTATAAGTCAAATGCAGTCAATGCATTTCTCTGAATTGCCTTGTTGATGAACTCTTGCTTCATTATATCAGAAACACTTTGCTCTTTGGAGATAGCAGCATTTTCTATTGTCATTTAGAGCACACTAATTTTCAAGCTACTTCAGAAGAGCTTCCAAAATGAATTATTTTTGAAAGAGAAGTTGAGGGATCAATATTATTTAGTTATTAAACAAGAGGATCAATACAAACGATAACTTTGGGTTTATGTCTTTATGCCCAGAACATCTTCTTCAAAGGAAGGATTATTAAAGAACATTAATGGAAACTTATGTCATTCACAGCCATCTTGTGGCACTAAGAGAACTGTCTCTCTTCCATAGTAAGTGAATAAAAAAGGATTTTAAATTAATGATGAATCAGAAAAGGCAGTTACCTTTAGTTGGTGGAGCTTTGGGTTCTTCAGGAACATGCACTTTTTCTTCTACCACAATTTTCTTAGGCGCCTCTGGTACTTTAAAGATAATAGTAATAATTTGTTTTATTTTAAAATATTCTTTTAAATATAAAAATTGTTAAAAAGCAGAGCATAAGAGAGATATAAACACAGAACAGAACACAGTGACAATATAAAATATAGACATCACTTTATCAAATACATTACAGTATTTCAAATGCATTGAATTTTAAAACAAATATAACAACAAAAATCCAGAAAATGTTCCATGTTAGAATGGTAAGAACTTGAGAAGAAAAATTAACAATATGCCTTTAGCTGGTGCTATTTCTGTTTGCTTTCGTGGAAGAGTTGGTACCTTCTCTTCAGTGACTTTAAAGATATAAGTTTATATTAATTATTAGACACTGTTTTTTATTTCTATTGTAAACTTTAAGAGATTTACAAAAACAAAGTATGGGCATTAGACACATATTCATTATGTATTTATATTTGTAAGGTTAATATACTTAATAATAAATAGAAAAACATGTGTTCATCAGTAAGCGTGTTAGTGACTACAGAATCAAATAGCACCAAAGAAGGAAATCTGGGCTCACTGTCTGGTTGCTAGAGACTTTTTTTTTTTTCACTTGTTTTACATACAACAACAGTGACTGCCTTTTTTTGGTAGAACTTCCTTTGGACCCTCAGCTGCTTTAAAGATATTAGTTTGTTTTAGACATGTCAAAAACAAGAAATACAAAAGAAAGACATCAAGTGGAATGCAAACTTCTGCTTATAAAGCAACCAAGGTGCTATATTGTATGTAAAATTAAGTAGTAATTTTTCACCAAGAAGATACCTTTAGCTGGTGGCTCTTTTCGAGGAGCAACTTTAGTAGGCGGTTTTTTTGGAGGGATGATTTTCTCAGATATCTCAGGCCCTTCAAAGATATTAGTATTTTGGTTTAGAATGAACTCTTGAAGTATTTTGGAGCACTATTACTAAAGTTAGTACAATGAGGGCTCACAAAAGGCTTTATTTATATTTTTCAAATTTATAACACACTTATTTCCAAAAGAGCTTTAATTTTGCTAAATATCATTGTATACTGTAGATTTACTATATATGCTAAACACATACACACACATATTCCTTCATATTACACATATATTATTAATTTGTGCAAGATCGAGAGTGGTATTGTAGATAATTTATTTGTGCTATCGTTTATTTTCACGGAAGTGAATATGGGTGCCATTACCAATACTTCACTTCCTTAATGTTATTTCTCTAATGAAAGTATGATAAACTGGCAAAAGCTTTTGATAAGTAATTCTCAGTTTGCCAATAGCTGCCTGAAATTTTAACAAAGCAGTGGTCATTTTGCCTGAACATGTAAATTCCTCAGTGAACTGAAGAGTTTCTTTTTCACTTAACTAATGACACTGGCGAGTTATTTTTGTACCTGTAACAATTGTGTAACGTTCTTAGTCATATTTAAAAAATAATCCTCAAATTCATACGGTGATCTCCTTAGATAAGTACAAATCAAAAATTACTATCTTGTCTACTAAAATTATACTCTGTGTGGTTAAGAGATATTAATCTTTGTGTCAAATAATGTAAACTCATGTTTAAAGTATTTCATGGGGTTTCTAATTTTCCAAATTAAACACAAAATTTACTTTCAAAGGAAGTTAGAGCAAGATATAAGAATTTGTATTATTTGAAGAATTCCCTATACCTTTAGGTGGAGCTTTTGGTTTTTCATATACTTCCACTTCTTCAGCCTCAAAAACTTCTATTACCCTGTGTACTTTTTCAACTCTGTGTTCTTCTTCAGCTCTACGTTCTTCTACTTTGACGAATTCTTCTACTTCATGAAACTCATCTTCTTCAAAATATTCTTCAACTTCATGGAACTCTTCTTCTTCTGGAATTTCTTCCACTTCTGCTTCTACTACTTCTAATTCTAGTCTTTCTTTTACTACTTCCTCTTGCTGGAAGGCAACGGACACTTTTTCTTCAAGGACAGTTCTCCCTGAAAGAGCATCTATTTTAAGAGACTTATTTTTTTAAACACGGAAGAAACAAAGATGTACATTCAAAAAGTATATATATATTTAAACCGAATAAAGGCTTGCATGCAACAATACATGAAAATCCAAGATATTTCCAAAAATACCTTTGACTGGGGGAACAGCTTCTTTTTTAGGCACAAGGACTTTCTTTACGGGGACTTTCTTTTCTGGGACTTTCTTTGGTACTTCAGGCACTTTAAAGATATAGTTTTAATATTTAGGATTGTCAAGAGCAAGCTTTCATAGACAAGAGTCATCAAAAACAATCAAGACACAGAGACATAAAACATAAAAGTCAATAAAAACAAGGCAGAAGAGGAAGTCAGGCTTGAAAGCGAAGATATACCTTTGGCTGGGGGTGCCTCTTTTTTCTGAACAGGAACAGGTACTTTTTCCTCAGGAACTTTCTTTGGCACTTTAAAGATATTAGATGTTTTAGTTAGCTGAGAATGCACAATAACACACGTGAAATAAAAACACCACAGACAGCACCAACATTACAGTAAAGTTTCTCAGAAGCCACTCTGTACTGTGGGCAATAAAAATACTTTCTTAAGTCACTCATTTGTCCTAACATTCCCACAGAAGAAATGTCAACAAAGTACCTGTGTCATCCTTTGTTTTTCTCTCTTAATAACTGGGATTACCAAAATGGGCCCACTTTTACTATTTTTAACTTGATAAAGATTTTTTTAAAGTGATTATCATTATAGAGTATTTATGCTCTGACACTGGCCTCACATTCTGCTGTGCGTTCTTATAATAGCGGAGGAGCCTACTGTGACAGGGACAGCATAATCTAATTATTTAAGAGCACTATCTGAAGCATTAAGTGAATTAGGAAGCAGTGAAACGCAGACATTTTTTAATAACCTTAAATACTTGGGCTAAACATTACAAAAGGGATGCAAGGCTCTTTAAAATAGTTATCATCCAAGCATTAGATTTGTTTCCATTAAAATAATAAATATAGTAATATAATTATTATTACACATAAGAAAACTCTACTTATGGAACAAATCTAGAATGTAGGGAAGAGGGGTCCATTGCTATGTCTATAAGTATAGAGAGACATACTAATACATTAAAATTATCAGCTAGTTAGGAAGCTTCCAGAATAATTCATAAACACACTCGCACAATTATTTATTAACCTCCCAGAAAAGATTAAAGAAATGGAATGAGTTATATTTTTGTAGGTCCTTAATCAATTTGCTACCTAAATGACTATAAGAAAGCAGTCAAAAAAGGCAATGTTACTTTTTGGAAAGAAAATTAATGGGAATTAGAAGATACTAATAATGAGACTTGATATACCTTTAGCTGGTGGTGCCTCCACTTTTTTAGGAACAGGAGTAGGTGCTTCAGGTAGTGCTTTCTTAATCACTTAAAATAAATTTTAAGTGATTAAAATTAAAAGAAATTTTATGAACTTAAAAGAAATTTTATGAACATTTTGAAAAATGGCATGTGATGAGAAGAATACCATATACCAACAAATAAATAAATATCACACAACACTGACTTATTTTTAAAAGATATTAGCAACCTAAATGGTAATAATAAATGTGGAGTAGGAACCCTAGGGGTGTGAAAGATATTACTTAGAAATCCTATAAGCAAATATAATATCAGTTACACAAAAGATAATCATATTCATCAGGAATAGTAAGTTAAAGATTTTTCTAAAAAATAAACACTTCAACCACAGCAATAGATTCCCCCCATACTAGTATTGAAAACAAAATTAGGGATTGAAATCCAGGAGAAAATATTACAGTAGGGCCTGGTCAGAAAAAAATTAAATCACCTCTAACAGAAAGGTAATCTCTCATTCTTAGTTGTATTGCAGATGGAGTAGAAAAATTCAGGGTAAAAAAAGGACACATTGATTCAGGTGCCAGGAATAATTAATCTTCACTTTATCATGGATATGATATAAGGAAAGCATACCGGTGAATATTAGATTTAGATAAATTCTGAAAAAGATTTGGAACACCGAGTATTTTAAATGTTCAACTCTTAAAAGGAGCTATACCTCTAGGTGGTGCCACCTCCTCAACCTCCTCTACGCTAGGTGGTTCTTCTGGGATCTCTTCTGGAATCTCCTCTTCTGGAATCTCCTCTTCTGGAGTAGGCTCTTCTTCAGGCTCCTCAGTAACTTTAAAAAGATTATTACTTTTTAAATTATTTTTATAATTATTTTGAATATTAGACTAAAGTGATATATCTGAAAACTGCTCAGCCTTCCAAATGCTTGTGGAAATTCACTAGTCCTTAAAAAATTTCTACCGGGTCTTCAGAATATGTAAGGCCTATCCTAATATTTGTGAACTAGAATGGACTTTGGATAATTTAGTTAAAATTATTATTGTTATTATTTTTTTTAATGAAAGACTTGTTTGAAGTTAAACCAGCCACTTGCAGTAGAAGTCAGATTTTCTGCACCAGTTACTCAGGCTAAACTAGAATTTCTTTTGGATAAGCTTATTTTACAATTGCCTACTAAGTCATTTGATGAAAAATTTCCCACAACAAATGCAGTTTCCCTTCATGAATTCTAATTAAAATAAAACAAATAACAGACAAACAGGCTGAACATGCAGGAAGGATATTCAAATAATATTAACTTACCTACCCAATTTCTATTAGTTTAATAATAATTTATTTTAGAATCTGAATATGTTTATTTCCTGGGGTAAATTGTACATTTATCTACTTCAAATATTAGACAATAGTAAGACAAGGATGACTTTGAAATGCTTTTTTCTTAGAAAGTCATCTACCTTCAACTGGTAGAACTTCCTCTTCTTTAGGGAGAATGATTCGTTTTGCTTCCACCTTCTTAGGCACCTCAGGAACTTGAAAGACATTGATTATTTCAGACACTTAAAATGCAAGAACCAAAGAATAAAGACCAAATTTCCAGTTTCCAGCACAAGAGAGTAAACATCGCAAGGCACATACACAAGATGAAACATTGACATTTCACAGAATCGGTTAATGAGAAAAGAATAAAAAGGTTTGTGGTTTAAGATTAAGGGTTTATTAAAGAGATATTTTACTTTTTACTGCTTTAGCCTCTATTTCTTTACTTTTTTTTTGTAGGTAGAAATGGGTACTTCAGGGACTAGTTCCTTAGTGATTTCTGGCTCTTTAAAGATATATTTTTACTTTTTAGAAACAACATACATAGAGAAACAATGTAAAACACAACACCAAGTGAAAAAATGTATGCAACACAAACATGGATGCAAGAGTCACAAATGACGAATGTGAATGAAAGACCATACAGTGCACACATTTATGTTGAACATCCTGTGTGGATAGAACCACAGTTCAACATCAGGGCAGCAAACACATCCCTGCTATGGGATGATGTACTACCTTTAGCAGGAGGGGCCACTGCTTTCTTAAGACCAGGAGGAGGGACCTTCTTTTCTGGCTCAGGTTTCTTAGGTACCACAGGCACTTAAAAAATATTATTTTATTTTATAAGTTCAGTTTCATAAACACAAAGACAGTAGACACAGCGGTAATATAAGTTGTACTAACAAATAGGGAAACAGGACATTTTGACTTTTATAGGTGAAGGAAAGAAATGGCACAGTCTAATTTACTTGGGAATAGCAATACCTTTGGCAGGAGGAGCCTCCTCTTTCTTGGGAATGACCATTTTCTTCTCTGTCACTTTCTTCTTGATCTCAGGCACTTTAAAGACATCATTTCATGAAAGAATTTATTTTGAAGGACAAAAAAAAAAAGAGAAACCAAGAAGTCCCCACACACAGAAAGACCAACGTGCAACAGCTGCATAGGACAGGTCTGTAAATCAAGTTGGGAGCCCAAATATTATAATGGAATTGGGATTTGTAAAGTAAGGGACCAGTAGCATATGTAATTATCATCAGACAGATGCTATTAGGGTGGTGCAAAAGTAATTGCAGTTTTTGATGTTACTTATGGTAAAAACCGCAATTACTTTTGCACCAACTTAATATCATTTCATTCATTTAAATTTCACTAGTAATTTATTGTCTAGAAAGCATTTCTGAATTGTTGATATCCAATAAAGGATCAGCTTTATCATCTCATTTGATTATGTAACTATACGGCCTGATAGGAGGGTTATACTGATTTTAAGTAGCCATGCCAGTACTTTTTGTAGAAAATATTATTGAGCTTTAAAGCACAAATACACGAATTCTGTCCTGTACTATGAGATGACTGAATATATTAGATCTGGATACTATTCATCTGATGATGGACTACTTCAATATCTTTATTTTATCCTCACAATAATAGCTGAGCTCATTAAGACTGATATTTGTACCCCCATTTTATAGGAAAATAACTTCAGGTTTAGGTCGGTTAAAGAACTTGCTGAAAGTAATATGACAAGGCACAAAGTCAATGCTAAAATCAAAACCTGCTGGGCTGCCTTTTACATATATGTATTAGAAGACATAATTATTGTTCTGTGTTTTAATACATTCATCTTTTATTTTTAGCCTGGTGTTACAAAGGCATTTAATATAAATGGTTGAAGGGTGAAATTTAGAAATATTTATTAATAATATTTTTCAATATACTTAAATATATAGTAAACTTATTCTTATATATTTAAATATATCTCCATGAAAACTATGATTAATTTCCTAATCAAATTATAGGAAATTAGTTAGAACTTCTGTGTCAGTTTTGGGACATTTTCCTTCATCTCTGTTCTTGAATACTGCTTTGCATCCAGTGAAAAAATGGGTATCAGTGTTCCTGAACATTTTTAGAAGTAGATATGTAACTGTGTGATGGTCCATTTTATAAATATATTTCCTAAAACCCAGTTTCATCATAATTTATGTGGTGAACCTAAAGGTGAAGAATGTGTATTCATTTTGGGGAGGTGTACCTTTGGGTGGTGGTGGAGGTTCCACTTTTTTAGGAGCGGGAACAGGGACTTTCTTCTCTGGTACAGGTTTCTTTGGCACTTCAGACACTTAAAAACATTTCATTTGAAGGCATTAAAAACCACATACACATGAATATATATAGCAAAGAAGCACATGAGAATAAGACCACAAACAAGTAAGCAACATTACATAATATGTAATTGGAAAAGACATTTAGATAATTTACGATAGATACACAAGGCAGACACACAATAAGAGCTCACATGTCAGGAATGTTTTCTAAGATTTAGATGGTCAATCACAGCGGGTAAAGGATTATAGATAAAATTGGAGATGAAAAAAAGGATGGAAAAGCAGAATTCAACACAAAAGAGGCCTTGATGATTCCAAGAAGAGCTGTTATACCTGGTGCAGGTACTGGCACCTTAGGTTTAACTTCTGGAAGGACTTCTTCTTCAGGTACAAATTCTTCTTCTTCAGGTACAAATTCTTCTTCTTCTTCAGGTATATACTCTTCTTCAGGAGGAACTTCCTCTTCCTCAGGTGGAATTTCCTCTTCCTCAGGTAGAACTTCCTCTTCAGAAACAATTTCTTCTTCAAATGGAATTTCCTCTTCCTGAGGTAGAGCTACAGGAACTGGAACTGGTTCAGGTTTCTTTGGCACTTTAAAGACATTTATTCAATGGTACCAACATCACTTTTGTGTAAAATATTCAAAACAATGAAGAAGCTTATGAAAGGTAAATATTCTGTCATCATAAAGCATCAATTATCAATATAAATACTAAGCATTAATTATTATTAGTAAGGCTGTCTAACACAGTTAGTTTTCCTTTTTACCCTGGATCTGTTACAGATAAATGTACCTTTAGGTGGTGGTGCTTCCACTTTTTTCGGAACAGGTGTTGGTTTCTTTTCTTCTGGGATGAGCTTCTTGGGCACCTCTGGTACTTTAAAGATATGATTTGTCTTTAAGAATATGTTCTTTTACAATGTTTTAGAGCAACAGATATAAAAAAGAATCACAAAATACCTTGACATATTTCTAACAAGATAAACACTTAAAAATGTACAATGTTATGGGGAAATTTATATGTGAATATACATAAATGTGAGTTTTCCCCCAAGTACTTTAAATGATGAAATGATGTACCTTTTGCAGGTGGGGCCTCCACTTTCTTAGGAGCAGGAACTGGCACCTTCTTCTCAGGCACAGGCTTCTTGGGCACCTCTGGCACTTCAAAGAAATGATTTAGAGAAAAATTTTATACAACATAAAAATATTGATTCCAAGCATAGTTTCAAATGATTAAGATAAGGTAATAAAAGTAGGTAAATGATATTCCATGAAACATTTTATTTTTAAAATAAAATATTTGATTTTATTTAAAAAGTAGCATCCCAAAGAGTACAGAATTAAACCAATTGATTTTTTACCCATATGCAAATGTAAAATAAAAAAAATTACAACATTGCAAGTTCATGTACCTTTGGCAGGTGGAGCTTCCACCTTTTTAGGAGCTGGTACTGGTACTTTCTCTTCTGGTACGGGTTTCTTGGGTACTTCAGGAACTTTAAAGATATCAGATAGAGTTAGTGTCACATTTTTCACCCATAGCTAAGAATTTAAGGCCAGCAATGTAAGGCCTTAATTGAAGCATCATAGATAATTCTGTCAATTTCACTTTAAGACTGAAAATTACAATAGCCACAAAACAAAGGCCAGAAAATACACAAAAATTAAAATGAAAAACACTTATAAAAACGTGGACTGGTGATAAAGACAAGACACAATGCCTGGTAAATGATGGTTTTGTCCATTTTGATATGCCAAAAAATGTATTTTACTTGAAGAACTTTCCACTAAAGAGGAGGAGCCAACCATTGAGCATAAGCATGCTCTGATGGTAAAATTCACATATGAGTACCAGAGAAACTGCTCCTGTGGCCGGCTGAGTGTTTCTTGTCATGGCATTAATGTTGTTAATATTGTCATGGGAAATGGTCTGCTACGGCTCACCAAGTTATGCTACATAAATGAATTATCATGTTATTCCATTGATGGATTATAAGGATGTACCTTTTGCTGGTGGAGCCTTCTCCTTTTTAGGAATAAGCACAGGAAGTTTCTCCTCTGGCTTCTTAGGAACCTCAGGCACTTTAAAGATATTGTTAATGGTTAAGTTCTAACTACTGGTACCAACACATCCATATAAAGCACAGCTAATGCTTTTTGACAACAGATAGGACACACACAAGGCTTTGAACTCAGAAGAAAGTCGAGTTAACTATTTCTAGGCAGATGAGGTCTCTTAGATACCCATCAGTGAATGGTGTTGTACCTTTTGCTGGTGGAGCTTCCCTCTTTTTGGGAACAGGAACAGGTTTCTTCTCTTCTGGAACAGGTTTCTTGGGTACCTCAGGCACTTAAAGATATTATTAAGAATGTTGGAAATGTTGCAGGAAAGATATAAAATGTGAAAAGCACCCGTAGAAATCATATTTCAGCATCTAAAAATATCTGCTTTAAAGTAAGCAGAATTGGCCACCATCAGGGCTGATAACCCCCAGAATCTGACCAGATCAGACACGCAAACTCCAGAGATGCTGTTGCACATCCCTTTGCAGGAGGCATCATCTACCTTTGACTGGTATCACTGGCACCACTTCTTCCTCAGTTATGAACTCCTCTTCTTCATGAATGTACTCTTCTTCTTCTACAAGATATTCTTCTACATGGGTCACAACTTCCTCTTCAAAGGCAACCTCTTCTGGTTCAGGTTCTTTAGGCACTTCTGGCACTTTAAAGATATTATCTTTAAGTTGGATATTTGCTAATTACTCAACAAAATTAGGACACCTTAGAAACATAGACCCATTTATAACAGAAGAAAGAACAAGATTTACTTTCCCCACAAAAGAACTTCACACACAGAACTGAAGAGGAATTCAACAGCAAAAGACAAACAACACATTCAAATGAGTGTCATTAGGTACCTCTAACAGGTGGTGCTACTTCTTTTCTAGGGACAGGTACTTTTTCTTCTGCGACAACCCTCTTGGGCTTCATGGGCACTTGAAATATTAAGTGTAAGGAAATTTTATTGTCAGAAAAAGACCACCCAGTCAATGTTTGCTTTGCTGTACTTTAAGCAGATAGAATAATGCATCTTGTTTTAATGAGATAGATATGTGATTGTTCATCTTTAAGAAACTTTATACCCTCTGTGGAAAGGATTCTGAGCTTCATAGAAAAACAAATACACAGAAGCACCCAAGCAAACATGAAGTAGGATGACCCAAATGTAAAATAATGTTTAGTGTTCAAATATCTCTGCTTGAAAGAAATATCCTTTCCTGAAAAGCTAAATTTACTTCTCAAGTAGTATACTTCCAGAAAAAGCAAGGAAATTGCTTCATACTTAGTACGAACTGGGGAAAAATGACCGGAAACTGGTTAGCTTTAAAAAAAATCTTCAAAATGAGTTGAATGAATAAACAGTTTCCAAAATCTGGTGAATATTATCATATCATTACATTGTTTAGGTAAATCAGGAATATGCCAAATGGTCACTGATTTTAAACCATTCTATTTTATATGTATTGTAGCCATGCGGCAGGACACAGCCATTATCTAACAGGCTATCGATTTATTTTGAAATAATTTTTCCTTTTAAAGGTATTATCTTCTTATCCTGTATTTATAGATTTTTACATGCAACATTCTGATGACAGTTTAAAAGACGTGAAACAACAAAATAAAATTAACCATAGCTACACTAATTTCAAAAGAGGCATCAGAAAAGATCACAGAGGAAGGAAATCATTGTACCTTTAGCAGCGGGTTCAGTCACCTGCTCTTTTTCACGTTTGGTAATTGAAATATGTATTTTTTCCTCAACAACTTTCTTTGGTTCTTCAGGCACTTTAAAGATATTGATTATTAAAGAGCATTAAAACCAACTTCATGAATATTATGCAATAAATACACATAAAAAAAGCTGAAATATAAGAATCAGGACAAGAAGATTCTACTCAGCAGAAACACAGAACATCAGACAGGGTAGGAAGACATGATTTTAGAACATACATAACAAAGTTGTTGTTGGTGGTTATTACTTGCTAATATACCTTTGGGTGGTGGAGGTTTGAGTTTCTTAGGAATGAGCACTGGTACTTTTTCTTCAGGGACAGCTTTCTTCGGCACTTTAAGATATCAATATTAAGAGATTTAAAAACCTGAACCAGATTTCTCAAGGCTAGTAAGAACAAAAAGTTGAGAAAGGCAAATAGAACATAATATTCCCAAACACACACAGAATTTGTATACTGCCACTTTCACATGTATTTTTGTAGTCAGATAACCATGGAGGAAACGAAGATCTCTTACAGGTGATAATGTTTTTTTTACTCTACCTTTAGCTGGTGGGGCCTTTGGTTTTGTGGGAACTGGTTCTTCTGGTACAGGCTTTACAGGGATAGGCTTCTCTGGTTCTTTAAAAGTACATAAAAGGTATTTCATGTTAGGCTTTAGAACATAAATTTAAAAAATTCTTAAAAGGAATCAAATGATTGAAATAATATATTTTATCTGCAGTATAGCCATAGCTTATTGAGGTGGGCAAGAATCAGAGGTCCTAGCAGAATGAGCTCATATCGTCCTTTCCTTCTTGCTATTTTCTTTAATTAGGTAATTCTTACATATTAAAATGCTCATTTCACTGCAGGTAGACAAAATCCTGGCTCAAACTCCCCTGTAACACTGGTTTTTAATGCTATCTTTAAGACTATGTAGAATATTCTCAAAGTTAGGCTATGAAACATCAGAAACTGAAGAAGTGAAATAATATTGATTCATTTCAAAATTCCAATAGGGAAATTTATTCTTTGAGTAAAATAAACTCTTTGGAACCCAAACTATATGTCCACAAATTTGGCCTTCATTAGGTAAAACACAGCAGGTTGTGTTGGCTTACATGTCTGTCTTTACTTTTGAAGCAGTCATTGTCAAGTTTGGATAATGGGAACCCTGTGGGTAAATGTAATTTCTTAACAGCTTATCATACTCTATAATAGCAAGCTTCAGAATAAGGGATGTTCAGAAATTTCTGACCACGTACAAGAATGATCTTGGGCATTTGAAGATAAACTTGTAACCTTTTTGAAAAAGAAACTTAGGGACATTTGCTATTTTGCATATGAGGAAAATGAGGGGGGCAACTGGTTATTCCCAGAACCAAAGTCTAACAACAACCTTAAGATTTATAGAGGTTTTTTTCCCCCCAGAAGTTATCAAAGAAGAAAATTCCACATTTATGAAATGAAACAAAGTTCTTTCCAAATGTCTTTGGGCATCCAAATTTTTATCTTATTCTAATGGAATGTGCACATATTTAGTGTGGTTTTGAGTTTGCAGTTTTGCTCATACCTGTGATGTATTCTTCGTGCTCTTCATATCGTTCATATTCCCGCTCCTCATATTCTTCATATTGGTCATATTCATCTGTTGGTTCATACTCCTCAAATTCTTTATAGTCGTATTCTTCATATTCCTCATATTCTTCTTCCCGTTGTACTGAAACAGCTTCTTCTTCTCGAGTATAAGACCATTTTTTCTCTTCCATTATAGTTACTTCTAAAATAATATTAACAGGCAGCACTTTACTTAAGGCACCTTTAGGGATAACTGATAGTAACAACGTGCTTTGATTTTATTCTTTTGTGTTGGTTTCACGCACTAATTACAGGAGACCCTGACTGTTTTTGTTGCTGGTCAAGGTATCATAGAGTATAGTTACTAATTGTGATTTCAAATGTAGGATGCCCTGTCCTTGGTCGACAACAAGCTAATAAAGTATAAGGATCAGATTGGGAACTAGAAAGCAAAGAGTCAGATAATTTCATGCCTCACATTATTTAATCAAAGCTCAATATACCTTTGGTGGGTTGAGGTTCTCTTTTTTGAGCTTCAATGGATACTTTTTCTTCCTTTACTGCTCTTTTTCTTAATTCAGTCACTTTAAAAGAGTAATTATTAAAAGTGAATTGCAAGATTATGAAAATGAGTGTGTGAAGAGAAATTGTGTACAAACAATCCAAGGACAAATACAATCATAACAGTGCCTGATTAAACTTCCATTTAAAAGGCAAGAAAATCAATAGACTTGGAAATAAACCTGCTGTAATCTACATACAAATATCTTTTTTTTTAAATAAAAGGCCATTTAGTACTATAAAAACATTGAATAATTTTAGGAAGATCAAGTAGTATTCATAAAAGTTTAAACGGACAACTAGACAGCATAAATAATGACTCAAACTAAGTACAAGCATTAGGCAGAAATCTGTGTTACATGAATAGTTTCCTCACCTTAATTCTAAGACATTTTCCTAAGCTTTACTGGTACAATGTTGAAAATTCAGAATTAAAACAATTTAAAATGTCATGAAAGATTGCCGCATAAAATAAGCATCTAGGCAGATGTGTTTAGTTTATGGACAAAAACCTTAGAAGACAAATACAGATTAAGGAGAACTATTCACATATGTTTAGAAGAAGCTTCACTTTTTTGAGGAAAAAAGTAATTTCTGTTATCAAAAATGTTTAGTTTTGAAGTGATATGCGTTAACAAGCTTATGTTACTTACTTTACAATATGTCTATTTTTTTCCTAATGATACCTGTTCCACTAGATTAGTGTTAATTCCTTGATGCTTATTTTGATTTCTTTTTCTTTTTTAAAGAGTCAGTATACCTTTAGCTGGTGGTTCCTCCTCTCTCCTAGGCTTGAGTTTCGGAAACTTTTCTTCTGGAACAGCTCTCTTCGGTTCCTCTGGCACTTTAAAGAGAGATTTCACTTTAAGGTATTGTTTCCCTCTTTCAAACCACAAAAGGCAGCCATATAGGAGTAGCCCAAGCATAAAAAACATGACATTTTCATTATTTCAAACATAAAACAACAACTGTAACAACAACAACAACAAAAACAAACACCTATAACCAGTGTGTTTGGTCAAGAGAGTAGGGCAAGGACAATATTGTGCATAACGGAAGGGCGATGTACCTCTTGCTCTGGGAGGCGCCTCTTTCTTAGTTACAGCAACAAGAACTTCTTCTTGGGTAATTTGCATGTGCCTCTCAGTCACTTAAAAGATAATTTTAGGATTAGGGAGTCATATTAAAGTGGACTTAAAAAATATATTAGTCAGAAAATACTGTGATTTTAGGGTAGAAGAATTTATAAGGCACACACAAATAAACATCACGAGGAATACTCCACCCAAGACACCATTGTCACCAACCAACACCAATAACCTACACGTAAACGATATGACCCAAAGAAAGGACAGCAGCAGAGGGAAAGGCAGACAAGCCATCTGTTCCTAGTTTTTCTCCTGGGGAGGTTTGTTTACCTTTGGCTGGGGGAGGTTCTTCTCTCTTAACCACTTTTGGAGGAACCCTTTTTTCTGGAACTGGTTCCTTTGGCTCTTCCGGCACTTAAAAGATAGCAGGCAACACCGTCAAACATACAATATGGAAAACACTAAACACAGGCACACTTATTTTCTTGTTAATGTTTAAAATATCTAAAGAATGTATCAATTAAAGATAAAAAAGACAGTCTTGAAGAGTAAAATAAAATCCAGTATACCTTTAGGTGGGGGCACCTTTTCCTTTTTAGGAACTGGGGCAGGAACTTTCTTTTCTGGCACAATTTTCTTAGGTGCTTCAGGAACTTTAGAAAGATCAGGTTTAAGAATATGAGTTTGCCTTCCATGTGAACTGATACTGTTTTGGGGCTTAGATTCACTTTTTGAGAAGATCACACATATATACAAACATTAATGACTATACTTAGTAAACACATTCATACATGTATGCTGACAAAATGTAGACAGCTATGCAAACTGAAGGCATTATTACATATATTCAAACAACTAGTGTTGCACTTCTTTGAAAGAAATCATACCTTTAGCCGGTGGAGGCTCTTCTATTTTAGCAGGAATTTTGGGTTTCAGTACAATTTTCTTCTCCTGCCTCTCTGTCACTTGAAAAGATTATAAAATATACTTGTAGAAATGTCCAGATTTCTTTTCAATAAAAGTGTTATCTTTCTGTTAGACATGATATTTATCAATATTTGCAATATGGATAAATTAGCTACAAGAAAACATAAAGGAGGAGACAAGCTAACATAGGGATAAAACTAATGAAAGAGTCAGTATACCTTTGGCTGGCTCAGCTTCCACTCTCTTGGAAATAATGTGCAGCTTTTCTTCCACAACATATTCCTCAGGCTCTTCCATCACTTTAATGACAGCAATTTTAAAGAAGATAAATTACAGTGTTTTTCGTGTTTAATTTTAGCTTTAATTTATCACTTCAAAGAATAATTACAATAGCAAAAGTTTAACCCTTACCAAACCCCTGCGTGTTCCTATTTAAAATACGCAAAGAGCATTTTAATCAAAGCATATGCGTCAATAAAGAGTATGGGAAATGGGAAATATGTTTCATTAACTTAATTTTCACGTGTCATACAGATAGTAATGCTTATATCCACAGCAACAACAGAACAATACAAGACAAAAAACAATTATAATAGCTAAGTTAACGAGAACACAAGAATTTGGTGATGAGTTTCACAAATAACAGAGCATTCTAGATTTGAAGGTCACAAGGCAAAAACCTACACTGAGGATTCAAGTGAATTGTAAGATAATATTTCATGTTGTTTCCCCCCCACTTTTGTGAGGCAGGTATGGTAGAAGAAGCACGAGGCTTCACGTGATTTTTGAGCCTACGTGTATACAGTTTTAATGTGTGTGTGTGTGTGTGTGTGTGTGTGTGTGTGTGTGTGTGTGTATTTAAGACAAAGTCCTGCTTTGTTGCCCAGGCTAAAGTGCAGTGGTACAATCACAGCTCACTGTAACCTCAAACTCCTGTTCTCAAGTGATCCTCCCACCTCAGCCTCCTGAGTAACTGGGACTACAGGTACATGCCACCATGCCTAGCTGTTTTTTAATTTTATTTTTGTAGAAATGGGGTCTTGCTATGTTGCACAGGCTGGTCTTGAACTCCTGTGCTCAAGAAATCCTCTCTCCTTGGCCTCCCAAAGCATTTGGATTATAGGTATGAGCCACCACACCTGACCAAAGTTAAGTAAGGAATAGAAGTGTCTGGTTAAAAACATATCTGTTCCTTACACTGAAAGTAAACCTAACAAGCCACCCATCTTTTTGCTGTATCTTTTGGATTTAATGAAAACATAAAAATATCACAGTGTTTCTCCTTTTCACTAGAGTCTGGAGTACTGAAGGAAATTTACAGTGTCAAAAGCTGAAATCAGACTTGGTTTTATGGACACTTTTAGAAAAGATGGCGTCATCTTCAAATCTACCAGCTTCCTGACTTATGCCCAACGTCATGACCTCTGCCAGGAAGCATAACAGAACTGGTGGGCTTCCTCCTGGGAGTCATGTCCCATCTTGCCCTATTCCAAGGCATTCCATTAAGACTATGCACCTTGGATTTTTACATGGGCTTGTTCTAACTTAAGAAAGGGGCATGGTGAACCATCTTTTATTAGGCAGATCAAAACAGATACTTAGGGCATTGAAATGCACTTTAATTCTACTCATCTTCTCACTGGGAAGACAGTTTGGTTAAGGAGCTTATTGATTTCTCTTTAAAAGCAGACCTTAGGAATTTTCTTAGGGAAGTTTAGCCATATGCTGGATTTTAGCTGGAAACCTGGTGTTGCCTTAATTGATTAAAAGATAAAATGAAATGGTTTGTTGGTTCTGTCCTTAAGAAACTATAGATAATTAGCATTATAGGTATGAAAAGATCTGAGTAACAAGTCAATCTGGTCACGTAAATAACATAATTATTTTCTCATATGTAAAATATAGGAAAGCCCTATGTGTTCAGTGCTTCAGACTCACAAATATGGTTTTGACTCCTGGAATGTTATGAGGTTATATATTCTTGTTCATTTTAAAACTATGAGTCAAGATATATTAGTGACTTCTGCAATTGACTTAATGGGTTATGACTTGTATTTTTTAAATATCTAGAGTGAAAAATTAAAGTTTTCTGTTTTGCACATTTGTGTAGGATTATGATATAAAAGATATTTCTGTCTGTGGATTGTGGTACAAACAACATTGGAGAAACACCAATTAGACAATAGACTGCTAAGGTAAAGTTTATGCCAGCCCACCATGCTGAAGACAAATCCTGTTTAATGAAAGGATATATATATGGAGATACCTGCCCTGATTAATTATATCTAAATACAAAGCCTCTTTTATTCTGTGTAGGCAAGTAAGACGGGATGGACAAGAAATACATTGGATTTATTTAATCTAGCATAATGCTCCTGAATCTTGTGTTTTGATCAAAATATTCATTTAATAAGACCAGTAGATGTTCACTGAATTTGTGTCACTTTTTTTGTGTCTTTTTCCATTGGTCTGTAAACAATTCGTGAAAGAAAACACTTAACCAGAAACCCGGATCTTCTCTAGCTTATGCGCATTGTGTACCTTCATATTCTGTGACCTCCGCTTCTTCCTCCTCCTCTCTTTCTTCTTCTCTATAAACTGAAATGGACACACTTTCTTCCTCTTCTGAATAACCCCATTCCTCCTCTGCAGATAGTTTAAAAAATAAGATTTCATTTAAATTCAGCCTGCTGAAATACAGATGTATATACAGCCATGTGGTCACTACATGAATAACTGCTCCTCTATCTTTTTAGGACATAGACTCACTGTACTTCCTTGCTATAAGAAGGAGGAAGCTAATCTAAGATGAGGGCAAGTACAGCCCAAGACTGAGAAGAATATTTGAGTTATGTCCAAGTGTGGCCATTTTCAAAATTTTCACATATTCGGGACTCATCTACTTCCTTCAAATGATTCAAGTCCAACACAGACACAAAAGACTTAGTCCCAGAAGGCTACAAAAGGTAGACACATTCTAATACCAACATAAAGAAATAACTGATGAGGACATGTTCTAAGGTAAATAATCACATGAGGAAGAAGAAGAGACTCTGAGGAAACACACACAAACTCATTTCTCCTCTAACTTCCGATTATATACCTTCATGCTGCATGACTTCCACTGTCTGAGGAACTGCGACGGATAGTTTTTCTTCAGCAACGAATCTTTTTTCTTCTACAACAGTTTTCTTAGAGACTTCAGCTTTAAGAAAGCATTAAAGTTGAAGTTTAAAATCAAGAATTTTAACAATTCTCACTTTCCAGGATTTAGGGAAGAGTTGCACAGTACAGCACTTTGACTAGCAAAATGGGAAAACAAGTTACATATCACGAGGGCATAAACACAAAAGTTCCACTGCAAGTAAGACAACGAATCAGTACAAGCACAGACCAGATAGAGAAGGAAGAATAAACACACTCAGAGATTTTCTGTCAGAGGATGGAGGCAAATCCTACCTCGGGGAGGAGGAGCTTTCTTAGTGACAGGAACTGGCACTGCAACTTTCTTCTCTGGGACGGGTTTCTTAGGCAGGGCTGGCACTTTAGAGACATTATGCACTTTTAGAAATGTAATGTGATCTTATTGAAGCCCAGTGCAAAACAAAGGTATATACCAACAATGCACTCATATCACAAAACTAACAAAATGACTGGAACGTAAAGACAGTTCTTGGGAAGACGGAGAGACAATACCTTTTGGTGGCGGAACTTCTTCCTCTTTCCGAGGAACAGGTTTTCTTTCTTCAGGAACTTTCTTCTTTGGTATTTCTGGCACTTAAAGGACAGTATTGAACTTTAAAATTTGTCAAAAAGGCCAAATAAATGAGCAACATAGAAGTGGCAATTAGAGAAGACATGCAATTAAAGAAGCTTGAAGGAAAGATGAGGTTATTTCATGGAGATGGGATGAAGTACCTGCTGGTGGTGGAGATTCTTCTCTTTGAGTAACAATGGTTATTTTTTCTTCTGTCACAACTCTCTTCTGTACTTCAGGAACTTGAAAAGACATTTTTAGAATTGACTTTATATTTTCTAAAGTAGCTATGCACATTTATTTAAAGAAAGTAGACAGGTGGATAGACACTTTTGTTCAAGTCTCACCACAGAACATTCATTTATGATTAAACTAACTCAATAAATAGATAATTAAACACAAAATATTTTACATCGAAGACAAAAGACAGGGCTTCTTTATTTTAAAAGTGACTGCACCTTTAGCTGGGGGAGCTTCCTTTCTCTTTGCAACAGGAACAGGAATCTTTTCTTCAGGGACAGGCTTCTTTTGCACCTCTGGGACTTAAGGTTTTTGAGACACAATGTTAGTTCAGACATATATCACTTTTATGAAAGAACATATGCACATATACAAATCTTTACGTAGTACATTAATATGTTGTTATAGTTGATCTATGCATCAGCAGAATTATCCAGAAAATTTAACTAGAGTAATACAAGGATCACAATGTCATAAATATCACAAATAATGTTTTAGAGGCATTTAGGCAAAAATGAGTTATGTAACAAAAGTTGTGCATAGAATTCATCCTTTATAGATTGATATGACTTTGCTAAAAACAAATTAGTGATTACACAAACAATCAAGAATGTGGATATAGTATATAGAAAGCTTCTTTGTGCTTTGTATTGAGAAATGGAGTATATAATAACAATGGGTTTAATTTATCTAAGATTATTTTAGATTAAGACTAGGAAGTCTCAGAATAGTTGAATCTATATAACTTACTCTTCTTCCCTGCATTTCTTCTCTTGTTTTTGACTTTATAGAGCTCTGTGTGCAAAATTTTGTATGTGCATTTGGGCTTTTGTTTTTAAGGGGCTCTAGAGTTTTCTACAGGGTTTTCAATCTAAAAAATGTTTACAGTACTTAATTTATCTATTCTAAGAAGGAATAATGTTGACTTTTCAATTGGAAGATGAATTTTAACAGCATGCATTATTGGCAGTAATTGTTCTTATTTTAAATAAGATATTGGTAGCTTTTGTGAATCCCTGCACCTCTGCACTTGCATTTATAATATCTTGGTGTAATTATACAGCTGTTTATTTATATATGTATATATTATGCTATATATACATGTAGTATTTATACATATATACATGCTATTATACTATATGTATCTGTTTTATGAGTAAATGAGAGATACCTCTGTGCATCTCAGCAAAGACATATATGACTTTGCTGAAAATGAATTAGTGTTTACACAATCAAGAATTTGCAGATAGCACATAGAAGAACTTCTTCATGCTTTGTATTGAGAAATAGAGTACATAATAACAATGGGCTTAATTGATCTAAGACGACCTGTCTCAAGTAGCTTTAGCATTAGTATTGGTTTTACTAATACGACCTTTGTATTTAATGGTGAGATAATCAAAATAATTTTGAAAGAGCCAAGAGTTTGAGAAAGAGAGAAGCTTATTTGATTCAGGAAGAAAATAGAAACATTGCAAAGTCAGGCAAAGAAAACACTATTCAAATGTACTATTTTTGTTAGGTCTGGTTTCGCCTAAATTGGATGATGTTGAATTCTTGCTGAGTCTCTCTATAACTGAACAGATGTGTGCAATTGTAGCTTGAGTGCTTCGTTAAAGTAGTGCCTTTTATCATCAAAAAAATCCCAAACAAACCAAAGCGAGGGACTGTGATATACCACAGCAGCACATTCTCATTCAAACATACCTCTACGACAGGTGCTTTGATAGAGGTATGGTTTCTAATTAAGTAACTGAAACATTTATGGCAGATATCAAAGCTCAGCTAAGGTCTCAGGAAAATGATGAAAGTAAACTTAAAAAAATCTATATGTTCCCACTCCTATTGACTTTGAAGAAGCGCGGCACTGTATACGACTTTATGTAATTAACACTCAGTTCTGCCAAACGCTCTCCAGTTGTCAGTGCCTACCTCAACCTCTTCATAATGCATGAAACCACTTTCATTAAGAAAAAGTTGCTTTTATGGATGAACCTTGTTTCCTAGAAACATGCCTGTAGAAGACAAGTTTCACAAACATTTCCTCTTTATGAGAGGGAAGATATTAGAAGTTTAAGATAGCAGTTTGACATAGCTACTTCCTTTAATAGCACTTTTTGATGATGTCTTAGGAGTATTCCATATAATAAATAAGTATGTCAAGAGTATGGCACAGAAGCTGACAAAGATTAAAAACACAGGAGAATATAAAAGAGACAAAAGACAAAGGCAGCGTAGTACATATGAAAATTGCAGAAAGCAAATGGCTGGCACTTGGAGCAAAGAGAGCAAAGAGTCTCCCCAACATCAGCTCTGCTGTACCTTTTGGGGGAGCAGCAGGTTCCTTCTTAGGCACAGGAACTGGCTTTTTCTCCTCTGGCACAGGTTTCTTGGGAACCTCAGGAACTTTAAAGATACGATTGTTGAAATAATGTGGAATATTCTAGTCTCCTTCTTTCTGAGACATTTAAGATTACACTGAAGCATAAATGTTCACTAAGAGTGTGAGAGTTAGGAAGTAATTTAAATATGCCTATTTGTGATAGAAATGAACGCTAAACACCTCAATACCATATAGACATTACATACACTACACAAGCAGACAAAGACCCGGTTAGCATGATCTGGAGTATAAAAATGTTACTAATACTTGTATAACACATCACAACAAGTAAATGAAATCAGTATACACAGAATTAAATATATTATAGATGATTTACAGATGGTATTTTGTTAATACAATATCCCATAGAAAAAGATACAAGATGGATGCCAAGAATTATTTTTTCACAAATATTATTCTACCTTTAGGTGCTGGGGGCTCCACTTCTTTAGGAATGGGAACAGGGACCACTTCTTCTGGGAGTGGTTTCTTAGGTAGCTCAGGGACTTTAAAAGAAATGTGCCATTTTTGAGAAAGTGTGCATTCGACAAGGCATATGTTATTGTAAGAATCAAATAGAGTACAGATTCCCTTTTTATACCAATTGAATGCAAGAAAATTATGCTTTAGAAATGAGAGTAAATGAAGATGGCTGAATGGCTAATTAGAAAATGCGACTGCTGTCACCTTCCTTTAAGGGCAGAAGCCTCCACTTTCTCAGGAACAGGTGGGAGCAACCCTTCCTCAGAGGTGCCTGTGTCTGTTCCTCAGACACCAGCGTTTTACAAACAGTCATAACTATGAAGTTAGGTTTTCTTTTAACCTTTACTTTTACAAAGCAGTTGCATAAACACAATTGTGTTAGATTTTTTGTGTCTTAAATGTTTAACAATTTGGCTGGGATGGAGGGGGCGGAGCCTTGATCTATAGTGCTTGGAAACTTCTGATTTCCAAGGTGGTGTAAACATTCCCTCCCACCCTGGCTATCAAGGTGATATCGTTGTCCTGGAGTTGGAAAGAGATGTGCAGTAGAATATTATATGGCATTTCCACCACACAGACACAAAGAAGGAGACAATCTCAGAAACACAGATAAGAATAAAATGCAGCCGGGCGCGGTGGCTCAAGCCTGTAATCCCAGCACTCTGGGAGGCCGAGGCAGGTGGATCACCAGGTCAAGAGATCAAGAACATCCTGGTCAACAAGGTGAAACCCCGTCTCTACTAAAAATACAAAAATTAGCTGGGCATGGTGGTGCGTGCCTGTAATCCCAGCTACTCAGGGGGCTGAGGCAGGAGAATTGCCTGAACCCAGGAGGCGGAGCTTGCGGTGAGCCGAGATGGCGCCATTGCACTCCAGCCTGGATAGCAAGAGCGAAACTCCGTCTCAAAAAAAAAAAAAAGAATAAAATGCAGTAAAATAGAAGGTAATGAGTTTTGAGTATTTATTAACATTTGAAAATATAATATATTGAACTGTAAGTTTAAGTAATCTAATTTTTAATAATGGTGGTGTTAAACTACTGGCTGGCAAAATTCCTGAAAATGTAACCATAGGCTCTGGCCAGCTGGTGTGACCTGGCTCCAGGACACTGTGTTTCCAAATAACAGGTTACAAGATTTCAGGGAAGGGAGCCTCCAGTAATTTTCACTTCATTGCTCCCTACCCTTCCTCATGGTTCTTCCCATCCCCTGTCACATCCTTTGTACATAGTGGCTATAGGTCTGCAGACAGTGACCAAATCTATTATTTAATGCTAACAGATGTTTACTATAGAATTTGCGCTAACTTTTATTAAAAGAGTTTAAACTTAGAATGAATTACTAATACCTTTAGGTGGTGGCTCAACCCTTTTGGAAACGGCAACGTGAATTTTCTCTTCAGTAACAACTTCCTTTTGTACCTCGGGGACTTAAAAATGTACATTTTAATTACTGATATGCCATGTCGTGGGTGGCAAATGAATTTTACAAAGAATATTAAAATAAAAATTAAAACAGAGACAAACATGAAATGAAAAAGATGACAGAGAATTTACAAAGAGACAGAAATGTCTACATGATCACAAATTAGACAAGAAGGATAAAAATCTGCCTAAAACCCTTTCATTTGAGCCCCCCGATTCCAGTTTGCCTTATACCTGTGACTGACACCTCCTCCTCTGTGTGAGAAGCAAAGAACATCTTTTCTTCTGAAATAACCATCTTCTTTGTATGCACAGCTGGTACTTTAAAAAGAGTAGTTCATATTAGTATTTTTTTTAGTACAAGATATCAGATCAAACACATGGACTTTACACCCTAAGTATTTAGACACAGAATGAGTGGGTTAATATTATAGCATGAGAACAAATTTAGTATCGACAAGAAAACAAATCACGTTTGGCTCCATAGGGACAAACAACACATGCAGGCTTTATGAGACATTCTTAAATGAGAATCAAATAGACACAACTTCTTCACACACAATGTTGTGCTTTTCCAAATCTGTTAGGGTGTATTTCTATAAACAAGAGGATAGGGAATATTATATGCAATGGAATGCATTGCATAGTAAAGTTAGCAAACTATTAATTAAACATAAAACCTTCCTTGAAATAAAAAAGATGTAATTTTTAAGCAGAACTAGAAAAAAAGTAGATAATATTATTATTTAAATTAAACATATGTGCAACTCAATGTAAAATTTGTATTATGTAAAAATGTGCTTTTTTGGTAGTTTCAGATTTGCAAGTTACTTAGCAATATATGTATACATGTCCATACACATAAATAAAAATTTTAAACTTGTAGCTGAAAGACAAAGATGTATACCTTTCACTTCAATAACTTCTTCCTGTACTGGAACCCGGGAAGGTTTTTGTGGAACAATCTTCTTTGAAACTTCAGGTACTTAAAAAATATGTACAAATATATTTGTGTTTTGAAGAATATTGCTTTGCACAAAATTTAAAAGTATCTGATGATATAAATAACTAACATGTGAGTATAGACCAGTAAACATATTACTTGTGCACATGGGTACTGGAAATGTTTTAAATGATAATACCTTTGGTGACTTGAACTTTCTCTTCCTCCATTCTTCGAGAAGTCTTTTCAATTTTTTCAATTACTGGCTTCTTTATAACTGCAAGCATTTTAAAGAAATTGCAGTACTTTTAGAATTCCTATTAAAATTATCTCTTTCTGTCTCTCTTTCCCTGTATATATATATATGTTTACACACACCTATACGTATATATACAGATATATCTATAATTTTTTAAAGAGAGAGATGAGTTTGGTGCTTTGATCTTTATGCACAACTTTGAACTTTAGGTACAAATTTCTGTACTTAACATATTTTGATTACATTTATTTTGAATTTACTATTACAATTTTTATCTTTTAATATTTTTAAATGAATTAGATAGAAATTTTAAGAAAAGAATTCATTGACACAATAAAGCTTAGAGAAGAAGTTGTGCCTATTGGATTGAACTGCTGATTTATACGTTGCTGCCAAACAAGCCATGATAATGATGTTGATGCTCTAGTCCATTTAAATATTTCCATTTATTTACCTTTAGGAGGTGGTGGTGCTTTCCTTTCAGGTACTTTGGCTGGAACTTTTCTCTCATGTGATTCTTTAATAAAAACACAGGAATAAGAAGGGATGCTTAAATAGGTAAGTTCTCTTAGGTTGTGTTAATTGCAAATCAGATAAGGGAAGGATAATGTACATTGTGTGAAATATTGTATTTGGGATCATTATTACCAACACAATTCTTAGGGCTACGTTTTGAAGCAGGATCAAGCTATGTTTTACTTTTACTACTAATGAGGTAGTAAAAGTAAAACTTGAACTTCTGCATTCGAAATTAGCATTTGCAATTTAGTCTCAGTAATAGGACTAAATGATTTAGTTTATAATGTCAAAGTATGAAAGTAACTCTGAAGAAAATAACTTTTAAAATATTTCTAACCTTAAAAAATCTAAGATCATTTTATCCATTTCACATAAACTGCAAATCAGGTTCATGGCATTGAAAATTTAATGAACTGAACAAAAATGAGCAAAAGCAGGAAACGAGTCACTCAGTTTATACATACCTTCATAGACCTCCTTTTGAACTTGAATCACTTCCCTTTCTTGGTAAGTCTCCTCCCACTCTTCCTCCCCTTCGTCGTAACCTTCTTCCCTTTCATAGTAGTCTTGCCCTTCTTCAAAATCTTCTTCCCATTCCTCGTGAACCTCCCTTTTAGCTTCCACCTTGATCTCTTCATAGTCTTCATCTGGTTCTTCATAATAAGGTTCCTCAAATGGCTCCGTGTATGGTTCTACCTCCAGTTCGTCATAAGGTTCTTCAAAAGATTCAATGAAGACTTTCTTCTCCTTGTGGATGACTTGCTTTTTCTCATACATGGCTTCTTTTTCTTTCTGAATCTCTTTCTGTCTGGTTATAGTCATTATTTTTACTTCTTCAGCTTTAGAGGATACATCAATGATTTCAGGAGCTAAAATAGATTAAGATAATATAAGCATACTAATTCTATCCATCCAACCGCATCAATAAACAAATATCTACCTACTTAATATCAGTATTTCAGATCTCAGTATTTTATTGATAATTTTTTTATTGGTTCCATTTAAATTTTTATTGACTATGGAACACAGTAGAGTATCAAGACACATTCTACTCTTGATTTGAGGATGTTTCCAGTGTGAAAAAAATGGATTCAATAAATATTATGGTCACATCTTCCATTACTCTATAGGAGCTCCAGTTTGCAGAACCCCTAGGTTCTTCCAATGGAATATTTTAGTATTCGACAAGTTTATGGAATTTATATTTAATGCTTATGCAGTTAAGCTTTTAAAAAGCGTTCTGAATGTTATTTCAAACACAGTTCTAATTTTAAACCTACATTTTTGACTATTGCATGGGATCCCTTAGTCATTTTAATAAAAACATTTAAAATTTATGTAATCAAATCAATTAGGTACTTTTAGATAACAGATTTTAAAAGTTCTTAAGGGCTCTCATCACTTATATGACTCTTAACATTTGTGTTAACTACAATTAAAAAATAAGAAATGGCCCCTTCTTTCTAGCCCTCACTACTCCTTTCTCTGAGGCCATTGCACAGAGGCAGAATAAACATCTGCCTGGGTTTCCTTTCCTGGGAAAGGGGCGATATGAAATAGCCATCATTTCTAATGCTAAATTTAACACAGCAGAGGAGACTTCACAACTTTACAATTAATTGGAAGCCTAATACTTAAAATAAGAATAGTCAGCAGAAGTGCAAATCTCAGAAATAAACAGAATAAAAATATGTAATAATTTTAGTTACCTTTTGCTGGAATTAAGGTGGTAGGAGGTGGAGGCTTCTTGACAACCTCTGGGAGTTTAAAAACATAAAAATGTGAGTTTATTTTTAGATCACATTATTATTAACGTTTACTAATCCTGTGCATCACTGTTGTTTGTAGGAGCTATGACTACTAATAATACACCACCCATTCCAGGAATCATAATAATGTTTTTATTATTTCCAAATCTAGCTCATTAGAAATACTAGGCAATGCTATATTAACAAAAATCAAATGCAAAAGGCCAAAGTTTTATTCTAGTTTAGATTAAGAAATTTAAATTGGTTCTAGTTTAGATTGATTTATAATAACTTAACATAAAGCATGAAGAGAATATTAAATATGTCCAATGCTAAAAATAATGCATTTGACTTTTTCATTTATTAACTATAAAGTTTATGAATATCCATGCTTTTTGAGCATCCTCTTATTCCATGATGTTTCACAACTGACCACTCAGAAAAGTCTGAATGATGAATGATGGCTTGTGCTTCCATATTTTCCTTCTTTATGGAGGTTGTTGTTCTCTAATCTTAGTTGAATGGGTTAAAACTATTTGTTTAAATTTAGCTATCCAATTGCCTTCCTAAAAATCTTCCAGGAAAGTTAAAGTGATTTGAATTGATCCTCCTTCATAAAGTATTTTTCTGCAAATATTGATATTTAGGTCAAGTAAATCAGGAAGGATACTGAGTTGGGATGCAGCAACCTCTTAAAATTAGCACCAACCCTAGATCTTCTATTGATGTGACTCTGTCAAGACCAGCTGTTGAGCACTTCCATGTTCATTTCAGCATTATGCACACAGACCAAGTTACGGAAACACCCTGTGTCCATCAACGGATGAACAGCTAAGGAAGACGTGGTATATACGTACACAATGGAAGACTATTCAGCCTTATAAAATAAGGGAATTCTGTCATTTGTGACAACATGAATAGAATTGGAGATTATGCTAAGTGAAATCAGCCAGGCACAGAAAGACAATGACTGTAAGTTCTCATTTAAATGTGGAACCTAAAAAAGTTGAACTCATAAAGAGTAGAATGATGGTGACAGAGGCTGGGGATTTAAGGGAATGGAGAGATGTTGATCAACGTGTACAAAACCTCAGCTAGACAGGAGGAATAAGGCTTTTCTCGAGATCTGTTGCACAGAGTGGTGAATATAGTTAATAAAAGTGTATGGTATATTTCAAAATCACTGAGAGTAAATTTCAAATATTCTCACCACAAAAATGTTAAGTATTTGAGGTGATGGATATGTTAATTAGCTTAATTTAATTATTCCATATTAAATTCACAGATCATAACATCATTTTGTACCCCAGAAATATACATAAAACTGTCAATTGTCGATTTACAATAAAACAAAACAAAACAAAGACTAGCTGTTGGACTTCTGGGCAAGACCTTCTTTAAATTATCATCCAGAAATAACCAGAATACGCTGGTGTTGTCCTTGGCTCCCAGGGACTCCGGAGGACAGGAAAGAGAAAAGGGAGGAAAAAGGAGGTTGAGAGAGTAAGGACTGAGTCAAAGAAGAGAGTGAAAGTGAGCCAAGGGTGAGGCTGCAAACGCTTACCTTTCTTTCACCCTCCACTATTTAGAATTTAAACGTTTTAGCTAAGAAAAAAAGTCTTAAGACTGCTTTTTGATTAATTAATTACAATACCTTCACGTGGTGTCACCTCTTCTTTGGGCTTTGCAACAACTTTTTTGGCATCTTTCTTCACAGCCTTTTTGGTAACTAAAAAAGAAGATTTCTGGTATAAGTAACTAAAATGCTTTCAGGAAACTAGGAATTTAATTGAAATATTTTATTTTTCCATATGCTGATAGTAATAAGATTCTGCACATTACCACAAGATATTTGTTTTGGAAAGATCTTGGACTACATGCAAAAAAAAAAAAAGTTTTGGAGGGCTATAGAAAATGTACCGTGATCTTACATCTTCACTGATTTTATGTCTGCTGACAGTTAAAGTTTTCAAAACATGGATTGTGAATCTAAGTGATCTCATAAACAGAAAGGTACCCATTTTCATCCTTGTTTCACTTAGGGCTGAACACAAATGTGTTAGGAGGAAAAGTAAGAAGTGGGTTTAAAGTCCTTTGTTGTTGCTGCTGTTACACCTTAACAAGGTTCCTAATCATACTTGATTATGGCCTCTCATATTCATGAATAAAGAACAATCTCTTTTGATTTTTAAAACATTATTTAACTTCTCAAATTTCACAGTGAGTACTCAAACTTAGCCATGTTGACACTACCAGTCAGGGAACAAATCATTCCTTAAGATAAGTCATTATTTTCGACAACAGAAATAGAAATGGAAATCCAATTTATGATTGTTGATTCTTCTTCTTCCCTGCTCTCACAGGTAGATAAAATGTTTATGTTCATATGAATCTTAAAAATGCTTCTCTTTGTTATTGAGGTTGCATTAGTCACAAATTGGAAGTTTCTAACTGAATTTCCTCTGAGGTTGGCGGAAAAATAGGTCAAGTGTTTAATGCCAATTATAGTAGGTATTAGGGGCCTACCATGATAAACTCTCGAATCTACTACAGTAATAGTGACTTAGCTATAGAAAAATATGATTTTGACATATAGAATTTTTTTTCTGACCATGCTGGGAGAATTCTGACAGCATTTCTGAACTCCCTATAACTCCAGAAAGTCCCAGGAAATCTGTTGTCTAATTTAGTTGAGAAGCTTTGGGAC
The DNA here is from genome assembly GCF_049354715.1 of Callithrix jacchus. NCBI lineage: Eukaryota > Metazoa > Chordata > Mammalia > Primates > Cebidae > Callithrix > Callithrix jacchus. The sequence goes on from NC_133507.1 coordinate 49,873,724, forward strand.
ACAAATAGTACAATTTCTCTTCTGAGTACTTGAGAGGAGCAGTTCCTTGGAACGCTTAAGTTCTCTTTATTGGTAAGTCTCATGACTTAGGTACAAAAGGAGTTGAATATTTCATAAGTATTCTAAATCATATTTTTTGTAACAAAAGTCAATTTTAAAAAGTAGTTAATACCATAATTGGGAAAAACCTCAAGCTATAATTTGCAATTTGACTATAAAGTACTAGAGTTTACTTTCATAAGGTGCACTAGAAATTGGTACCATTATTCTTTTCATTATACATAGTAGTTAGGAAAATATGAAACATAAATTCTCCACTAATGTTTCAGCAATTCCATTAAAGTAAAATATTTTAATACCAAGCATGGTATTTTGTTTGATGATTTTCCGAGTTTTAAGCACATGTCTTATGCATTTAGTTAGCTAATACTAAGAGGAAATATTTCAGTTTTAAAGGCAATTCCACGTCTTGACCACTAGAGGGCCAATGTGTCTTATTAAGCAACATACTCGGTATCCCACAGTGAACTTATTTCCACATCTAGGTAGACGAAGTATAATACCTTCAATACGTTTTGCTGGGGGTTTCTTTTCTTCGGGTGTTGGTAGCAAAAGAGGGATAGGAGGAGCAACGACAGGCGGGATTTCTGAAGAAAATAAATGCTGTTAGTAACATGTTTTAGTTTCTTATTTTGTGTAAAGTACAATGAAAAGCCTCATGCATTTCTTTCAGAACTTCAAAGGTATTATAGTACCAACTCATCAGTCAGAACTCATCAGTAACATCTATTTATAACTGAAACTACTTCTTATTTTTACTTTAATTTTTAATTGAACATTGAAGAATATGACAGGGAAGGGTTTGTTCTGACCCTGCTGCAGTTTGGGCATAGGCATATAATTTTGCACAAATTCCTAGTGCTAGAATATGACTGCTCCAAGCTTAGATGTTGAGATGCTGGGTCTTACCTTCTGGTGGTACTGCTCTGATAGGCATGGTTGGGATTGGAACTCTGGAGTCGGGAATATCTGGAAAGGGACATGTAATGATTAGCATAGAGAGACTGAGAACAAGCTATTTATTAGACAACTAAGATGTGTTTGATTTATTAGACTCTAAGATATGTCAGGCATATCTAATGGCAGAATCTAATATACAGATAAAATAATATTAGTATTTTTCTATATGCAACCACATAGACAAGTTTTATTCACTGTGAAATTTTATTTCATTCTGTGGCCATTCTATTTGGCATGACTCTAGCATCAGCTGATGAGACCTTATTATCTCTAATTTGCTAAACTTACAAAGTCTAACATTTTATTATTTGACTGAAAGTAATTTTACTGAATAACACTTTTATTGAAAAATATTTTACTCACAAGAGAAATATACCTTATACATTTTAGTTTGGCTTCTGTGTTTGATAAAATTATGCTGAATTTATTGTAAGCAGGAATTGATTTTTACAAAACAACTTACCAGGAGGCTTCAGCTCAAGTTTGATTTCTGCAAAATAAAAAGATGATAGTTTCGTGTTAAGAATGGTATTGGCAGGTTATGTGTTTCAAAGATGGCAGGTGGCTTTCAGATGGCGCTTCCTCACCTTTCGTTGTTAGGTACAGCTCTGCTGTGCTTCTTGCTTCACCTCTTGGCTCCAGCCGAGCGATGACCGAGTAGACTCCTAGGGAGAAAAATCATCCAACTTTTGTTTTCTGTATGTTGCAAATAACACTTCTTTACTTCAATATATGTATGTGTTTATTTACACTTGTCTTTTCTAAAAAAGTATTCCAGATAGAATTAGAGTATGAACACATACAAGGGTAGAAATAGAGAAAACAAATGAGGCTTAAATTTTACATTCACTGGAAAACTGTCAATGAAATCACCTTCATCATCTGGGGTCACATTGTGGATGGTCATATAATGGCAGCGGCCATCATTCCTGAAGTTGTATTTCTGGCTCTCTGTCAGTTCTGTTGGTCCTTTGTACCAAGTCACAATGGCATCATCAAAGGACACTTCACACTCGAAAGTGGCAGACTGATGCTCACTCACCACAATGTTCTGAATGCGCTTAGTAAACTGAATTGGTTCAGCTGTTTAAATACAAAGAGAGTTCAAAGCTAGATTATAGAGAGAGGAATTTCTTTTACTTGCTTTTATCTCAGATACTTAAAATCTTCATTATTGTATCCAGTTATAAAATAGTAAGAAAAGTTCGAAAATCCAAAATGAGAAGAAATGCTCTTTGTATTACTAACAAAAAATTATCCCAATTCTTAAGTGTATTCCTGCTGGATGAATGCAGAAAAGTGTAAAGAAATTATTGAGAATCCTTAAAATATTTATATAAAGGAAATATTAGAGAGAGCTTATGACCTAAAGTTAAATTTTAACAGTGTTAGGGTACACAGACTTAATTGTACTTTACAACTTATTCCTCTGTGAAATTCTTTTTTACCTCAGTAAAATAATATTTGCTATTTGGGATCTAGAATTGTTTATCTAATATGTATAACTTTTCCTGTAAAAAATTTCAAACTCAATTGGAAATCTGCACTTTTCAATTAAAAAGAAAATTTAGAGTTCAGAAATCTGTTTTTTAAGTACATTTGGGTACACACAAAAAATGGCAGGGGTGTTTTCTAGAAGAGGCTGGAGGGGAGGTCCTTATATGTGTAACAGTACCATAAAATCTTAGAATCACAGTTCTCTGGTGAGCTTTATTTACTAAAGAATTATATTAAAAATATCAATTATTTTAAAAAATAATTAGTACTTGCAGCTGGACCTTTAATTTGAAAACCACTGAAAATACAACCAGTCACTGATATTCATTGCAAGATAAGTCAGAAAAGTTGACATGCTTATGTAAATGAAATGTCATATATTTTTGTTTTAGCAACTGCAAATGGGCATCAATAGCTGAAAGTAGATGCTACTATTATAACCAAAATTTTTCTCAATACAGTTTGAGGGTGTCTTTGGAAAATGTTTATAATCAATTAGGAAATAAATGTTACTCCTAAATTCTGAGATTTCACTTAATTTCAGAGATTCAGAAGGTTGTTGAAACATAATCTGAAAATGAAATAAATATTTTGAAAAATAGCTGCTAATTGCACATGACGTGTTAATTTTATGCACATAATTTTTTACAGAGAAAGTCAGACTAGGTTCTATAAACAAAATATCAGATCCTAGCCAAGATCCTCCAGATTTACATCTATGAGATCCTGTCCTCTTCTAGATTTCTTTCACAATCTTAAATATGAGAATCATGAAGTTTAGACTTTAAAGAGAAATAACTATTAAAGAATATGTCTTAGACGAGATTAAAATCTGTAAGAACTATGCAAAATAATTGACACTTATTTGAATATTTCCCGTGTGCCTTTGTATTAACTTTGAGACGTGAGTGAATACTATGAGAACATATGTTGGGAAGTAAGAACACATGACCACTTTAACGTGTGTCTAAAGGCAGGGTTGCTGGGGTCCTGCACAACGTTTGCCACTGATCTATGCTTTACCACAAGGACACCACAGTGTTTCACGCACCTTCAATTCTGAGCTCTGCTGAAGTTTCAAGGTCTTCATATCTGCAGGTGTACTGACCCTGGTCTTCTGCTCGAACATCTGCAATGGTCAATTTATGGACTTTGTGCTCCACTTCCGTTTTATGTCTACCTTGCGGTTTAAGGATTCTGCCATTTCTGAACCATTCAGATTTTACATTCGGTACAGAAAATTGGCATGTCATGGTGCAGGTCTGGCCTTCTTTCAAAGTCACATCCTGAAGATGCCGTTCCCATGCAGGCTCTGTTCATATGATACAACACATGTGTTGGTCAATATCATATGCAGATGTGCTCAACAGTAATTTAAAACTGACAAATATTTTATAAGCCTTTTCTGACTTACCAATTACAGTTAGTTTAGCGCTAGCAATGTGTGGACCACAAACCAATCGATAATTGCCCTGGTCTTTAAGTTGACAATTTTTGACTCTAAGTGTATGTCGGTCACCATCAATGCTTATTTCAAATTTATCACTGGGTTCCAGTTTTACAGTTCCTTTGTACCATGAAAGCTTGATTTCTGGATAATTAATTTTAATGTCAATTTCAAAGATGGCATCATTATCTTTCAAAACTGTCTGATTTTCAATGTCCTTGATCAGAGTGACAGGCTAGGAGAATAAAGAATTAAAACCCATTTGTTACTCTTTCCCTTATAACAATACTCAATAACGTGTTCATTTTATTATCAGCATAATTCTTTTTACCTCTGTCTGTGACAGTCTTTGCTGAATGAATGATACAAGTTCTTCAAATTCCTTTTCGTCCTTCTCTGACCTCTCTATTTCCTCAATTTCCTGAGAAGAACAAAAATAATAGGTATTACAAATAAAACAAAATTTGATCTAGAGGATGCATGAGTATATTCAACTTCCATTCTGGATGCAGATTAGGTTATATTAAATGGTAACTGTAGGATTCTGGTAATTCAAAGGGAATATGTTAGATGTTTCAAATGTGATCGTTTTAAGGATGATGCTCTATATGAAGAAGCATACCAGTCTATGTGTCTCTTCTTCTTGGCTTTGCTTTAGCAGTTCAAATGCTTGAAGAAGACCTCGGAAGTCAGTGATTCCATACATACGGGCATATTTTTCATATTCTTTAGGATCAACATTTTTGAGAAGTTCCATGATATCAATCTCCTCTTCTTCCCCAGCTCCTTTCTTTAAGACTGGAGTCCTAAATAAAATTTAAAATACAAGGATAAATCATCTGTCTTCTATTTATTTTTAAATGGCTATCATCATTCAAAGAGTATGCATTGCATGAAGGTTTCCTGTGTTCTTTATTCAAGAAATATTAATTTACCATGTTAGCTGTGAAACAATTTAAAAGTGTGGGCTTGTAGTTGGAGCGAATTAAGATCAGACGGATTAGGACCATTGTTATAAAATACAGATGTTTGGATCAAAAATCTTAAGAAAGGAAAGAATAATGGAAGTATTTCTGTAAACTTTATAACCAAAGAGCCTAGTTAATGAATTATAATATCAGGAAAAATAATAATAGCAAAGGAAAATTTTAATAATATAATAGTATACGTATCATGGAAGAGGTGTGGAAATTGAATGTGGGATTTATTTCAATAGTTATGTTGAAAAATAAATCATATTGAAATATATGATAATTATGGAAAACGTTTAAAACAGTTGTTCTAGAGAACCATTCATAACATAAGAAATCATACATAGAAACAAAAATTTCCTCACTAGGCACAGACAATACTAGAGTTTCTTTATAGGCCATTTCTTTTTGTTTAAAAATCTTAATAGACATTCACCTCATTCTTAAAACTTTCTCTTAAATTCGGAAACTGATTCTAATGAAACAAGAACACCCAAATGTTGTATATTTGCTTATCTGCTTCTGTTAAAATGTCTATATGCCCATGTTCTTTAACAATCTGCATCTTGAGATGGATGGCCCATGCCTCTTGAGAGACTCCTTTTGTGAGTGGGACATTACAGTCATCCCTCCGTATCCATGGAGGATTGGCTCCAGGAGGCCATGGCCAGATGCTCAATTCCCTGATATAAAATGCCATCGTATTTGCACGTAACCTGTGCACATCCTTCCATATTCTTCATCTCTAGATTACTTGTAATATCTAATACAAAGTAAGTGCTGTGTAAATGGTTGTTATGCTATATTGTTTATTTGTGTTTTTAAATTTTTTGTCCTTTAATAATTTCCGCTAGGGCAGGTTGACTGTGGATGCGGAACTCCTCTATACCGAGGGCTGACTGTACTATCTGCGGTTTTTATTGAACTCACTTTTTCAGCATGGCTCTAAGATCGCCTTCAATTTTCTCTTGTTTCTTTCTTTCATCCACCTGTAAGTTAACATTACTTTCAATTTCACCATGTTTGTTAAATGCCACACATCGATACAACCCAGAATCAGTTTTTGTGGTGTCTCTAATCTCCAGTTTTGCTTCATCGCCCTTTTGGTGGATGAAGACACGACCTCCTTGGTTCAGCTGTCTCCACTTCCCTTTTGTCCATTTAACATTTGGGATTGGGTCACCTCCAACTTTTGCAATGAAAATTGCAGTGGTTTCTAAGGAATAATGAAAACAAATGAATAAAAATGTAATTTTCTAAAATCAATTCTTCCAAAATTAAATCATGAGTAAAAGGTACAAGATAGATGAACATGTACTTTTCATGAAGTACACTTACTTTCTACGACCCTGATACTCTGAGGTTCTGACACAAAAAAGAGTCTCCCATCTACCGCAGCTTTCTTGGCTGCTGGGGCCGCAGCTGGTTTGTCTGAAAAAAAGCATTTACATCTTTTGTTAATACAATCACTTCAAAATTGTAATAAATATTCCCCTTTGTAAAATAAGCCTCAGGAGGTTGGCCATGTAATAAGTAAGTACTGCGGAATTCTCTCTATATGTGAGGGTGAGTTACAGAAGATAAAGCAGTTTCTCAGACATGCATACTAATGATAGCTATCAAAAGTTGAATTATAATCATATTGTAATGTCAATATTTTTAGACTTGATTATATTTTTTCCAGGTGTATCACACCAGCTTACTTTCCATCACATTATTATAGCATCATTTTTGAAACTGTATTAATTACATCTTATTGGATACAGTGAAAAGAGGTTCAAGAAATAAAGTGGCAAACTTGTAGTAATTTCAGATAAATTGTATTGAAATTATTTCTGTTAAATTATCTGATATTTCAGTTATAATAAGGACTCTACAAATTGCAGGTGAGCAACAACCAATATTTCTAAAAATCTAATTCCATTTCTATTGAAATTGTAATAAGCAAATAAACATGAGTGGTTGCTGGCTTGAGCTACATAATACTTTTGAGGTGTTATACCTTTAATGGTCACTTTTGATCTGGTAGTGTCACTTCCAGCCACGTTTGAAGCTTTGCATACATAATCTCCTGAATCTGCTTTAGCCACATCTCTGAGTTCCAGTACAGCTGTCCTGCCAGCAAAGCTGAAGCTGCATCTGTCTGAAGGCTTTATTTCTCTACCAGCCTTCAACCACTGGATCCTAATCGGCTCAGATCCCTGGACATGGCAGCTGAGCTGTACGAATTCTCCTTCACTCACTGTTACTGGAGTAAGGTGCTGATCAAATACAGGTGCCTTCTTAGGTTCTGGAATTGAAAAGGTATTTTCATGAGGAACACAAAGGCAAAAGCATTAAATTCCATAAGAGAAACAAATAAAAATCTTTTTGCCTCTAATGTGTAACACTGGTTGCTATAGTAGAACAGAATTATGTGCCTGGTTTATGCCTCTCTAAAGACAATAGTTTCAATTTTTTGTATTTTTTAAAAAAATAAAGGTTTAAAAACAAGCAAAGAACACATGACATGCTGCCCACAAATTGCCCCAGCATCCGTGTCCTGATTAAGCACTGCAGACGTTGGCAGTTACTATAAACTTCTCTGCCATATAGCACACTATTAATTCTCTCAAACCTGTGTACAGCTGTGTTTTTTGCTGAACCCTGAAAATGAAGGGCTGATTTGGGAATTCTGCTTATCTACAGCAGCAATTATTGCTACCCTCTGGGAAAGAAAGCCAGCATTTGAGTAATATATGAGCCCACATATTAATATGTGATTTTCTCTGATGTTCATCTTTAGCTATTAAATGCAACCACAGTAGGATTTAAAATCCAATTTTAGCCCAAGGGAATTAGGAGTTGAAGCTCAGTGTGTAACTGAAAACCAGTGATGAAGACATTGATGAGTAACATGATAGGAAAGCCATATACAACTCAGTGTTATGTAATGATTTTATTCAATGGTTCTGAGACCTGTGCCTAGAAAGGAAAAGGCCTTTTTTTTTTTTTTTTTTTTTTTTTTTTTTGCTATTGCAAAGGTTAAAACTTCTGATGTCTACCCTTTAGAAAATGTTTATAAGTAACCTCAGAATTCTATAGAAAGCATTTATCTGCCCATGGTAAAACCATCGTGAATGTAAATCATGAATATAAGCCACTGCTAAGTATATATTTTTCATTTTATTAAATGTGTTTTAAAACTAAGTGCATCTAAATTCCATTAAATGAGTGATGAAATTGGAATTTTAAGATATCTCAGTGATATTATTACTTAATATTACTTATTAGTGATAGTAACCTGTTAATAATAACTGCAATCTGAGATAGCCAACCAGATCATCAGAGTTGGCAATTAATTCCAAGCTGCTCTAGGAGGTTAGTTTTTAACGTGATTTTGATGAAGCTATGTTTTAATTATCTCAAAGCCATTACAGTGAAGAGAAGCAGATAAACATGTTCTTAAACAACATGGTCTATGTCACTGTCTCAAGCTACGATTGTGTATTTAAATACGTTTTCCATAATGATATGCAATCTTTCTACTCATTATTTTACTTTTGGGGCAAATGTTACCCTTTCATTTGGGATTAATATTTGTTTGCAGGTCAAAAGCTTTGGGCAATATACATTAAACAATAATCCTTTAAAAATGTACTTAGAAAAGAGAAAATTTCAGACTGTGATATAACTCATAACAAGTCAAGTTAGTGTGACATTTGGTGATGAACACTAAAAAATTTCACAATGTATGTGCTTCACAAAAATATATGTGTGTCACTTATGCACACATTTCAGAGTACGCTGAAACTTCTAACTACCTAAGGGAATTTTGGGATGTGATTTAGAAACCTAAGGTATTAGTCCATTTGTTAAATGGCACCTCCTTTGGGGAGCCACATAATTAAATTATGGTAATATATATTTTTAGTAAACATATGGAGTAATAAATACACAGCTAAATAACGTGTATTTATATTTGTTATGACATACTTGGTGAAGATATCATAAGAAATGCACATGTCTGTATAATAGGCAGTGAGGAAAAACACAACAGGTTGGGGCTGTGAGGATAACTCACCTTTGATGACAATTGAAGATGTGCATAGAGCAGAGCCTGCATCATTGGACACTTTGCACGTGTACAAACCAGCGTCATCCATGCCTGCTTTCCTGACTTGCAGCACTAATGTGTTGTTCTTGAATGTTATTTCACAGTTAGAAGTGGGTTGTATCTCTATATTGTTTTTGTACCAGGCAACAGTTATAGGTTGGGAACCAGCCACACGTCCCTCAAGTTTGAAAGAATTCCCTTCTGTTTCTTCTACTGTCTCTGAGAGTTTTTTAGTGAAACTTGGTGGGATGAGCCGCTCTGTAAGAAATTGCAAGGATATATAAAGTAGAATCCAGAAGCAGATTACTAATATGAAGCTTTTCAAAAAAAACACCTTATATTTTTAGTTAAAAATCAAGGCTAACAATACACTATTTCAGTGTAAACATTTCAGTCTCTTTCCACAAGCTTATTCTAAACTGTTCTTTGACTTACAAGGTGGATGATAAGAATAACTCTTGGCCATTTAGAACCACAAGTTTGTAAAAAGAAGGGTTAGTCTCAGTATCATATGGAATATATAAAGTCTTAGAACTATAGATTTTAAGCTGGGTGCAGTAGCTCATGCCTGTAATCCCATCACTTTGGGATGCCAAGGTGGGTGGATCACTTGAGATCAGGAGCTCAAGACCAGCCTGGCCAACATGGTGAAGCCCCATCTCTACCAAAAATACAAAAATTAGTTGGGTGTGGCGGTGCATGCCTATAATCTCAGCTATTCAGGAGGCTGAGGCACAAGAATCACTTGAACCCAGGAGGCAGAGGTTGCAGTGAGCCAAGATCATGCCACTGTACTCCAGCCTGGGTGACAGAGTAAGACCCTGTCTCAAAAAAAGAAATAAATACAGATTTTTAAAAAATCACTTTTTCTCTAGATACTTATTTCCTTTTAGACATTTTCTTTTCATTTGTTTAAAAATGCCATTCTAAATTGCATCCATCATCATAAAAACTACCCCCTCAGGATACACCACAAAATGATGACACTTTTGTTGGACCACTTGCAAAATAAAGGATACCTTTTATATTCAGCTGAGCTGTGCAAGAGTCTTTTCCCACTTCATTCACAGCATAGCAGGTATATTGTCCGGAATCTCCTTTGTCTACTTTGAGGACCGTCAGGTGGGCACTGTTTTCCAGATAACTAATCTGGTAGTTTCCGCCACTTCGTATCTCTCTGTTGTCTTTGGCCCAGGTGACCTTTATCGGTTGTGTGCCTGTGACGTGGCACTCAAAGTCAGCACTTTCTCCCACCACAGCATCCACAGGGGCAAGGGGGATGTCAAAGAAGGGTGGGTTCTTCCCCTCTAATAGTGGAGCAGAAAGACAAGGTTTCAGGCTCAATATCTGGACCATGTCAGTTCACTAAAATTGAGATTTCTCCCTAAAATCATATTTGATTATAAGACTCTAATTATAGAAATAAAAGTTTAAGAATCCACTAACCTGTGAGAATGAGCCTGGCACTAGAAGAAGCAGAGCCTATAGGGTTTGTAGCTGTGCAAGAATACTGGCCTGCAAGGCTCCGGTCAGTTTTAAAAATATTGAGTGTGGCCGTATTATCTAAAAATGATGTTTGTACATTTGGGCTGTCTTTCAATGGCTTGCCGTCTTTATACCAAGACACAGAGATAGGTTCTGATCCACTTATGGCACAATCAAAAACAACTGGCAGGCCAATTGTTTCTTGAACATCTCTCAATTGTCGAGAAAATGATGGTGGAAGCTTTTGCTCTGTAAAACAGAATAAAAGAAACAAACACTTTAATTTACTAAATACTCTTCTCACAATTCTATCTTTATCTATCCACACACACATATATATGTGATTTCTATTAAAAATCAGGAATTATTCATGTCTCTTGAATTAACTTGGAGATAAAGAAAAGCATATAGATTTCTGGAGCAAAAGTTTCACTCTGAGACCAGCCCTAATGCACAGTAGGTGCAAAACAATCTGAAAACCAGTAAAGCAATTGGTTGGCTTAAGGCATGTCTCTGGATAAGCAGCAGATTCCTATAACTTTAAAGACTGCCTTCTAATAATTTGCATGAGATACTTATGGGGTGAAATTTAAAAAAATACATGGTCCATTTTTTAAAAAGATTTAATTATGGAGGCGAATGATTACATAATCCTTCCAATTAAAGATTTAGTCATATTAGCTCTCTCAGTAAAATCCATAGAAAAAGATAAGCCACTAACTGTAGATAGCATTACTTAAGCAGAATATTTAGCCTTTGGAAAGATTTTCTTAAAAACAAGGCCCTCCCCAGACATTTAAAATCTTGTTCAAAAGAAACACACATTCGTTTACTTTAAAAATACAGCAGTCACCTTGAACAGTAAGGAAAGTTGATGCAGAAACTTCTCCCACGCTGTTTTCAGCTTTGCAGATATATTCTCCACTATCATTAATATCAACCTGGTTGAAAACTAGTGTAGCAACATTATTCCTAAAATGCATTTTGTAGGTCGTAGTGGGCCTCAATTTCGTGTCTCCTTTATACCAGGATACCCCAATTTCAGGGGTTCCAGCAAGCTGGCATTGCAGAGAGGCAGAGTCTCCAACAGTCACCTTAACTGGTTCCAAGTGTTTGAGAAAATACGGTGTTTCTGCAGCCAAGAGAGATGATCAGTCATGAAGAAGTGCCAGGTCATTGATTGTATACAACGATAAGAATGTGCACTCATCACAAACCTAGTATCAGTATTTGGGCTGAACAGGAATCCTTTCCAGAAGCGTTTTCAATGTAGCAGTTATATTGTCCTGCATCCTCTACTGTACTACTTGGAATTTCCAGGATTGCTGATTTTTCAGTTGTAGTTACATTACACCTCTGAGAAGGAGTTATATTTATGCCATTTTTCTTCCAGGTAATTGAAATGGGAGGAGTTCCAGTGAACGTACCCTCTAGGATCAGTGGTTTTCCTTTTTCTATGCTGTAATCATTCAGCCTCTTCACAAATTTGGCTGGGGCTAAAGTGAACAAATTGAAAATATAAAATCAAACACATATACATACAGACATAGACACATCTAATTACTAATCATATAAATGTAAAAGAGCGGTCTGACAAACCTTTTATGTAGAGATGTGTTGTACAAGAAGCCTTGCCAGCTTCATTGCTAACTATGCAAGTATATTCTCCACCTTGTGATGTTTCTACATCAAACAACTCCAGTTCAGCAACTGAATCCTCCAAAGACACGTTACATCTGTCACCTGGTACTAGTTCACTGCTACCCTTGAACCAGCTAACACTGAAAGGAGGTGTTCCTTTTATGATACTTGTGAAAGTTACATTTGTCCCAGTTAAAACATCCATGGGATCAGGTTTCTGAACAAAAGATGGTGGCTCTAAACACAAAAGCACATACCAGAAAAGATTTAGGATTTGTGACTTGTTAGGACAAACATGCTTAATAAACCATGAAATGCAATTCTATTTTACTGTTTTGTAAACTGACCTCTCACAGTCAAAGGAGCACTACATTCATCAGAACCAGCCACATTGGTAGCTATACATGTGTAGTCACCACCGTCTGATTCTTCCAGCATGTTCACAGTTAAAGCACAGGTATTATCTGTCAGGGTGGTCTGGTATTTCCTTCCACTGCTGATCTCATTTCCTTCATGGAACCAGGACACAGAGATTGGAGGCGACCCATAGACTTTACACTCCATTACAACTGAGGAACCAGATAGACCATTTGTCTCTTTCAATTTTCTTATGAATGAAGGAGGAATGATTCGGTCTGAATGTGATACAAAAAAAAAAAATTTAAGCAAAAACAAAAGATGACAATTATCAAATGACTTGAAGAGAGAACTGCCTTTTTGAGGGAATATCCCTAGATACATTTGGCTCTTTTGTGAGGGTGTCAGAAAATCCCCCATGGGTTCATACTATCAGAAGCTTGGAGAATCAGTGGGCAAAATGTGATGGTTGAATTGATGGGGATTTTGTTCTCTCTTTGCCGTGAAGCATTATGTGATGAATTATCTCAGCCTAAGTGAAGATTGCTTTAACCTTATCCAGGAACTATGTTTCATACCTATCATCATTTTGGAAATTCTTCCAAAAGAAAGGGATATAACTTTTGAACATGGTTTTCTTCTAATTCTACAGATGGTATTGCCTCTGAATTTGCTGATTCAGAAGATATCAGACACATGTTATGCTATATAAGATGGAGCTGCCCGTATACATTCATGAAAATCAGGAACTACATTATTCTAATGATAAATGAAAAGCCCAAGAAATCAACCAACCTGAAACCTGCACTGAAGCTGTGCAGCTGTCTTTGCCAACAGGGTTCTGCACCTCAAAACTGTATACCCCACTGTCACTCGGTGCCACATTGATGATCTTAAGGCCAGAAACTTTGTTGAAAAAGCTTATTTTGTATTTGTTGTCACTTGTTAGCTCTTTTCCATCCTTAAACCACTTCGTACTGAGTTCAGGGGTACCAGCTACTGTACACTCCAAGGTACAGGTGTCTCCTGTGGTAACTTGTATGGATTCCGGCTTTTCTATAATTGTTGCAGGCTCTGGAATGAAATATAAAAGATATCCATATTTTAAATCAAATTGAAAAAATAAAGAAAACACAGATCCTGGTGAATGTGTGTCTTGTATGCATGATAGCATCATATTTGTACTAACCAAGAACGGATACCGTGGCGAAGCACTCTTGCATCCCAGCATCATTTCTGATCTGACAAGTGTATTTTCCAGCATTGGCTGGTTCTACTTTTGAAAACTGTAAGGTTGCAATGTTTTCCGAATAAGAAATCCATATGTTGTCACTCTCTCGAACAATTTCCCCCTTATCTTTGAACCACACCACTGAAATGGGCTCAGCGCCTTCAATGGTCGTCTGCAGTTGAACTTCTTTACTGACGACAGTAGAAATGTCACTGAGCTTCTTCACAAATCTTGGTGGTGCTGATGAAAAAAAGAGGAAAACCAGGGTTTTAAAATGTGTGGGACTGACAGCATTTTGCCCAAATCATGAATACCAGGAATCAAACTAGTGATAATGTGTTATTTTCATTTAAGAGGCATTTTTGGTGGATGTGAGCAGGGACAGATTAAAGTTTGTATTCAGTAGGAAAATTGAGTATCTCGTCTACTCTAGCTTTCTTAATCCAATCAAAACCTGAATGGCAACATTATCTAAAAGGATATTTAGTAGGATTTAGAAAAGGGAAGCAAACAGAAAGGGTCTTGGAAAGGAAACAAAGGGAAAGTGGAACAAGCTGCTAGTGATAAGACTGGGCTGGAGTGAAGGGGCAACACAGTATTACAATCAGAAGGGAAGTCGTGAGCAGAAGAGAATGCAGTCAATCTAACCTTTGAGAGTGATGGAGCCAACGCAAGTGTCGCTCCCCACGTCGTTTGTGGCTTTACACTGATATTCCCCCATGTCTGCAGTGTCGACATTCAGGATGTGGATACTGGTAAGGAAGTTCTCAGACATGATCTTGTACTTCTTGCCACTCCGAAGTTCTCTTTTGTCTTTATACCAAGAAACTTGAAATGGAGGAGTGCCCCGAAGCTCACATTCAAGGTGAACATCAGCTCCTTTCAGTGTCTCGACAGGATGAGGCTTTTTGCGGAAAATGGGTGGTTCTAAAATGGGAAAAAAAGGAAACTTCAGATGTATTCTGTAAGCATATAGTTAAAAGAATCGATCTTCCACTCCATCAGAGATAGAATGAAGAAAATCACTTTCAATTCTTTATTGTGTCCTTTCCCAATTTTAAAACATCGGTGGAGAGTCAAACAGGGAGTTAAGAGGACAACTAAAGAGGAGGTTAATGTGAAAAACACACAGGTGGGCAGAGCTCTGACCTTTAACTTTTAAGGATGTGCTGCTGCTGGCACTGCCTGCTGCATTGTGGGCCTCACAGGTGTAGTCGCCGCTGTCTTCAACACTGAGATTGTGCATTTCCAGCACTGCCACCGAGTCAACGAATGACATTCTAAATTTACTGCTCTCTTGAATTTCAGTCTCTTCCTTGTACCATAAAACTTTGATTTCTGGAGACCCGCCGATTTTACATTCATATCTTGTGAATTCATTCTGTTTTACAATTCTTGAAGATTCTAGCTTCTTAATAAACCTGGGTGGTTCTGTGGAACCAAGAAGAAAAGCACAGAGTAAGGGATGAAAAATATGTGTATCATTCAAGATGAAGTGAAAAAAATAATCTTTGCTAGAGAGACTTTAGCTCTGGAAAACAAATTTATGCAGTTCAAGGAAGAAGAGTTAAATGAAATCTAAACAGAAAATTTCTAAAATAAAATACGCTTGTTTTTGTAAGCATCCACATCAAGCATTATTACTAAAGGAAGGAGAAAAAGATATTACTCTCTATTGTGCAGTCCTCTCCCAGCAAAGGAGTTACTTTTCTAGTGCCAAGATCAGAGATAATAGCATGTATTGGTCCATGGAAGTCCTCTGAGGTCCACGGGGAATGCGAGTTTGATTATTGTCCTGTATGTGAACCAGTGGAGAACTACTTCCTAAGGCTGCAATGCTATCATTCACAGAGCATGAAGAGCCAGAATGGAAAAATGGGTCAAATATCTTAATATTTTTAAAATGCCACTTTCTCTTATAGGTGTTAAATGGATATTTCTTCAACCTTCATAATTTTCCTTTGAAGTGTGTGAGAGCAATGCTTTCTTCATTAACTGAAGCAAAACTTCAGCCAAAGGGAAGTAAAAATGATCAGCTATATGTCATAGAGCAAATGGGCTGCTAAATCTAATTATATTTTAATTTCAAGATATTTATAAACCACCACCACAAAAATCCTTAAAAATACTCTAATGGGCTAGACCAGCAGTCCACTGAGTGAATTATTTAATTTCTGACAGTAGCAGCTATAAAGATATGGGAGAAACACATGATTGCCTTCCATAATAGCAGATACTGATCTACTTACTCCCCAGCCCAGACCTCCACTATTATTTAAATCGGGCTGGTGGAGGAAAGTAAATTGAGCTTATCCTTATCTTATGAATTCTTGAAGGGCTTGATAGTTGCATGCTTTGCTATGCCTTAGAGTGACAAAATCCATTTATTTACCAAGTACTGTGGAAGACAAGTCATTTGCAATAAACTTACTTTTTTTATCCTATGATAATGTCTTTCAAACTAGGGTTTTCTTGCAATTTTGTAGAGTTTTGGTTAATCTCTCTCTAGTCTCTATTAAAGTCTTTGAAAATGGACTTTGGTCCATGTTTTCCTAGTTTTTTAAAAAATTATTTTTCAAAAGTAATTAAAAAATATTTATCCCCATTTGGAAGGTCCTTGATCCACTTGATCTATTCTAATCACTAGACCCCGTTCCTAAACATAGCTCTCTCTGAAGCACACCCACCCTTCTGTGTTTTAAGACACTGAAAATGTAAAAGAGATCTTGCTCGTTCACTCTAACAAGTACCTTGTACACCCAGCTGAGCGGAACAAGAGTCTTTTCCAGCGACGTTGCTTGCATAGCAGGTATATTGCCCGGCATCACCTTTGCCTACTTTGAGAACTGTCAGAGTGGCAGTATTTTCTACCAGAGTCATCTTATAGTTGCCTCCAGGGCGAATCTCTCTGTTGTCTTTGGCCCAAGTGATTTTGATTGGTGCAGTCCCAGTTACATGACATTTAAAAGTACCACTTTCTCCAAGAGCAAGATCTACTGATACAGGTTTTAGATCAAAGAAAGGAGGCACTTCATGCTCTGAAAAGAATGAAGACCGACATGGTGATTTTGATTTCCATGCTCTCACACACAGAGCAGAAACTAAATGGCACCAGCCTTTTGGTGCCTGGATCAGTGAAGCTGCTTTACCATGAAGAAGGTAGTGGTGAGCTACTCACCTGAGAGAATGAGCTTGGCACTGGATGAAGCAGTCCCAAGAGGATTAGAAGCAGAGCAATTATACTGCCCTACGTGGCTCTGGTCAGTTTGTAAAATCTGAAGAGTTGCTACATTGTGAACAAAAGATGTCTGCAAATTAGCATCATCTTTTAAAAGTACCCCATCCTTGTACCAAGACACTTGAAGAGGTTCTGAGCCATTGATGCGGCATTCAAATGCAACTGGGAAGCCTAGAGTCTCATGAACATCTTTCAGTTTTCTTGCAAAGGAAGGTGGAAGTTTGCGCTCTGTAAAGAAGTTACAGATAATTCTTATTTACGAGAGAGAAAGAATCCACAACATATTTTAATCCTTAAAAGTTTTGAGGTTTTTAAGAAAACAAATCTGTCCACACACAGCAAGACTTGTTAACATCATCATCACCTTTGATAACAAGCACAGCTGAAGAAGCGACGGCCCCCACGCTGTTCTCTGCCTTGCATGTATACTCTCCCACATCACTGTGGTCCACTTTGTTGATTACTAAGGAAGCAACGTTATTTCTGAACTGCATTTTATACGCAGGAGCTGATCGTAACTTTGTGTGTTCTTTATACCAAGAAATTCTGATTTCTGGAGTTCCATCCACTTTACACTGTAAAGTTGTAGGTTCTCCAATGGCTGCTTCCACATGTTCCAGAGGTTCGATAAAGTATGGTGGTTCTATGGTACAAAGGATGGTAATCAGTCAGTCATGCTAAGTAAAAGAGGATGTTTGAAAAGAAAGAGAACAATAAGAAGAGGTAGCTGTCAACACACCTAAGACAGACACCAGAGCTTCACAGATATCTTGACCGGCCTCATTTTCTATCAGGCAACTGTACTGTGCATAATCCTCTACTGTGCTCTCAAGAATTTCCAGTATGGTAGATTTTTCTGTCATAGTAATGCTGCAACTCTCAGACTGTGAAATAAGATACTCGTTCTTCACCCAGCTCACTGAGATTGGAGGCGTGCCAGTGAACGTGGCCTCCAGCACTATGGGGCTTCCTGTCTCAACACTGAAATCAGCCAATCTTTTCACAAAGGTGGCTGGTTCTGTAAGGAGAAAACGTGAGGGTAAAGTTCGTGTCTTATAATGAAGATTTAGGAGAAATTCTAAAAGATGCACAAATTGGGGGAAAGAGCAAACCTTTCACAAAAAGGTGTGTGGTACAGGAAGCACTGCCAGCATCATTAGTAACGAGGCAAGAATAGTCTCCACTTTGCAATGGCTGCACCTCAAACAACTCCAGTTCTGTGACAAAATCTTCCAGAGAGATGTTGCATGACTCCCCAGGCACTAGTTCCCGGCTGCCTTTAAACCACTTGACCTTGAAAGGAGGGGTGCCTCTGATGACACTGGTGAACGTGAGGCTCATTCCAGGCAAAACTTCCACAGAATCAGGAGTTTGTTCAAAAGATGGTGGTTCTAGTTATTGTGAGGTGGAAGGGGAGATCAAGAGAAGAAAGAAATCCAAGTGAGAAGTGCTTTTGCTTCTTAAAAAAAGAGAGCTAAGACTAAACATGAAGACAAAATAAAGAAATAAGGCAACTCCAGGGAAGACAGGCATCAAGTCCACACGAAAGAGGCGTTAGAGAAGCAGCAGCCGTATCCCTGCACACTGACCTTGCACAGTCAGGACCGCCGAGCACTCGTCGGAACCAGCGACGTTGGCTGCCACACATGTGTATGTGCCTGTGTCGGAGGGCTCCAACAAGCTCAGATTCAAAGTACAGACGTTTTCTGAAAAGCTGGACTGACACTTGGGCCCACTAACAATCTCATTTCCATCCTGAAACCAGCCAACTGAAATCGGGGCGGAGCCAGAGACTCGGCACTCCAAAACCACTGAGGCCCCCAGAATGGCATTCATGTCTTTCAGCTTGCGGATGAAGGAAGGAGGCACAATCCGATCTATGTGGGGAAGGGTAGTTTTGAGTTTAAAGAGAAGTTTTATTCCGCCCCCTCCCACCCCCCGGAAATATTGTCTCTTCATAGAAATCTCATTCTACTCACCAGAAACATGGACAGATACAGTGCAGTTACTTTTGCCAACACTGTTTTTCACTTCAAAGCTATATAACCCTTTGTCGTTCATTTCTGCAGAGGGGATTTTAAGGGAAGCCACTTTATTGATGAATGTAATATGATGTTTGCTGTCTGCAGACAATTCTCTTCCATCTTTGAACCACTTGGCTGAAAGTTCTGGTGTTCCAGTCACTACACACTCTAATGCAAAAGGATTTCCAGTAGTGACAGTCATGGGTTCGGGCTTCTCTATGATTCTGGCTGGTTCTGAAAGAAGACGTATTTTGCATTGAAAACAAAGCCACTTTTCAAGCTCAAAAGTGCAATCACTATATTACTGGATAAGAGAAGTATTTAAGGAAAATAATCATGGATCAATTAACTTGATTTTTTTTTTCCTCTGGCTGTGCTTTGCTACTAACCTAGTACAGTCAAGACAGCGGAGCATTCTCTCATTCCAGCATCGTTTTTGATTTGGCATATATATTTTCCAGAATTAGATGCTTCCGGACTCCCCAGCTGGAGGGTTGCAATGTTATCAATGAATGAAATCCTGGTGTTTTCACTCTCTCTGATGACTTCACCTTTATCTTTCAGCCAGACAACTGAAATTGGCTGGAAGCCCTCCACTACGGCCCGTAACTCAACAGCCTCCCCAATAAGGGTTGAGGTGTCACTTAGCTTTTTCACGAATCGTGGAGGTTCTGATGAAAGAAATTTGTGGTTAGAGGAAAAAATGTAAGAATCATGACCACACAAGTTATTAGTTAGGCAAGAACAGATAGAAGGAAGGGGCATATATTTTTGTGCCCATGTATACAAACCTTTGAACTTGACAGAGCAAGAACACGTGTCACTTCCCACCTCGTTAGTAGCTTTGCAGTGATATTCCCCGATATCGGAGGCTTCAAGATTAAGGATATGAAGACTTGTATCAAAATTTTTCGAAGTGATTTTAAATTTCTTGCTGCTTCGGACTTGCTTTCGGTCTTTAACCCATACTACTTCAAATGGGGGAGTTCCCGAAATTTCACATTGAAGAATCACATCAGAACCTTTAAGAGCTCCTACTGGAGAAGGCTTCTGGGTGAAAACAGGAGGTGCTACCAGAAAAAAAGGAGATGAACAATGAGAACACATAGTTACTAAAAAGTAAAAAAAAAAAAAATTAAATCTAGAACCAAGAAGGGTGATTGGTGTGATCATATGACAATACATGCTAACACAAGAAATGACAATTCATTAAGACTTGTTAAAGAATTGCAACCAAATAACATTAATTATCCTTTTATTTTAGAGCTCATAACTTTGCTAAGAGCCCAAGTCAGAGGAGAATAAAGAAGCAAAGAAGCTTAGTGTTCTAACCTTTCACTGTCAACGCTGTGCTGCAGCTGGCATCACCAACACCATTATGGGCCTCACAAATGTAGTCCCCGCTGTCCTCAGCACTGGCTTCATTGATAGTAAGCAGTGCCACGGAATTAATGAATGACATGTTGTATTTCCAACTTTCATGAAGTTCGCTGTCATTTCTGAACCACGAAACTTTGATTTCTGGGGAACCACTTATTTTACATTCCAGTTGAATGGATTCTCCCTGCTTTGCAACTTTTGAAGCTTCTAATTTCTTAACAAACTTTGGAGGTTCTAGTAAACCAAACAAAATAGTCAGTAAGTAATATTTATTATATGTGTTAAAAGAGCTTGCTTTTATAGCTGAAGATCCCATAAATTCATATTTAAGCTGGTTTGTTATTAAGAATATACTTTCTGAAGATTTTGTGGTAAAATTAGTTATCTTTTAAATTAAATAATCTCATAACATTTTAAATAGAGAATTTAGTTGATACTTTTTTTTAGTTTGTGAGTTGAAACATAAAAGTTAATGTATTATAGATGTATTTGATTAACATTTAGTAATGATAAATCAGAATGCCATATAACAAGAAAGCATGAAAATATGGAATGGATAGTTAAAACAACATTTAACAAATTCCAGTTAAACAATACTTTTTGATAGAATGACACTTAGAGATACACTAATGTAAAGAACAATATAAAGAGAAAACACAACTTTGATTAATGTTGCCTCCAACATTAATACACAAATTCCAATATATCCAGTTAGTTTATCTCAAACATTTAAACACAAAAGAAACTTTTATAAGACGATTTTGCGAACATGGGAAGGAACAAATATTGTTAACTGCCATGGAATGATACCTTTTACACTGAGCTGAGCTGAGCACATGTCTTTGCCAACATCATTGGTTGCTTGGCAAATATATTGACCAGAGTCTCCTTTGCCTACTTTAAGAATTCTCAAATGTGGAGTGTTTCCCACACAGGTGATTGTATAGTTTCCTCCAGGACGGATCTCCTTGTTATCTTTTGACCAAGTGATTCGCATTGGTTGAGCGCCAGTAACATGACACTCAAAATCAGCACTCTCTCCAGCAATAACATCTATAGATACTGGCTTGATGTCAAAGAAGGGAGACTTCTTAGGTTCTGGAAGATGAGAAGAAAGGCAATGTGTATTTTTTGTTTGTTTGTTTTTTTTTTTGCCATTCGTCATTTCTACTTCGACAATGAAATAAGAAGTCACAGTTTGCAAAGAAAAAGATTGACATGTGAACAAACCTCTGGCTGTGAGTCTAGCACTAGAGGACGCTGTTCCAAGTGGGTTGGAAGCTGAGCAAGAGTACTGGCCAGAGTGACTCAAGTCAGTTTGCAAAATTTTTAAAGTTGCCACGTTATCTACGAATGATGTCTGTAGATTTTCATCATCTCTTAAAAGTACTCCATCTCTATACCAGCACACTTGGATGGGTGCAGAGCCATTTAATCGACAAGTAAGTGTAACAGGTAACCCTACGGTTTGTTCAATGTCCTTTAATTGTCTTGCAAAGGAAGGTGGGAGTTGGCGCTCTGTAGGGAGACATGAGGCATTAGGAGATGAAATGAGAATTTCACCATAAAGATAAAAGAGTTAGGGGAAAAAAATTTTTCATTTGTAAAATATCAATCACCTTGAATTGTGAACACAGTCTTAGAAGAAGCAGTTCCTATACTATTTTCTGCTTTGCACGTGTACTCTCCACTGTCATTAATGTTCACTTTATTAAAAACAAGTGTGGCCACGTTGTTTGTAAAGTAGGTCCTGTATTCAGGAGTTGACCGTAATTTGGTGTCTCCTTTGTACCAGGACACGGTAATTTCTGGTGTCCCAGCAACTTGGCATTGTAAAGAAACCGAATCTCCAACTGATGCCTCCAAAGGTTCCAGTTCCGTAACAAAATAAGGTGGTTCTAAGGAAAAAAGGCTCACAATCAGCAACTGGAATTAATGAATATTGAAGAAACTACGCTACGTGTTAGAAGAACACAAATAATTTAACAGACAATAAGACAACGCACCTAACGTAGATACCAGAGCTTCACAAACATCCCTTCCTGCCTCATTTTCAATCTCGCAGGAATACTGTCCTGCATCTCTTTTTGTGCTATTCACAATTTCCAGCATACAAGTTTTTTCTGTTGTGACTATGTTACATTTTTCAGAGGGAGTTATGTTAAATCCATCCTTTTTCCATGTGACGGAAATTGGAAGTGTTCCAGTGTAGGTGCTCTCCAGAATTATGGACTTCCCTGGTTCTACAGAATGATCACTTAACCTCTTCACAAATGCAGCTGGTTCTAGTAAGTGACAAAGCACAGCAGTTAAACACAATAAAAACCCAACGATGCCAGTATACAGAAAATAGGAAAAGCAAATCTACTTAAGCAAACCTTTTACAAAGAGACGAGTAGTGCAAGATGCTTGGCCAGCATCATTAGAAACCACACAGGTGTATTCCCCACTCTGAGATATGTCAATATTAAATAATTCCAGTTCTGCCACAGTGTCTTCAAAATAGATGTTGCACCGGTCTCCTTTCACTAGTTCTCTGGCACCTCTGAACCAGCCGACCTTGAATGGAGGGGTTCCTCTAATAACACTTGTGAAGGTTACATTTCTGCCTGGTAGTACTTCCAAAGGTTCAGGTTCTTTCACAAAAGAGGGTGATTCTATATAGACATGGAGGACAATGAAAAGATCCTGTAAGCTTCAAATGGAGTTGCAATTTTGAATAAAACACTAGCATACTTTCGAATGTTTGTCAACATAGATATGCACCTGAAGAGGAATTTGTAAGAAATACCTTCCAAGTTTGACTGTCTACTGACCTTGTACAGTTAATACTGCACGGCATTCATCAGACCCAGCGACATTAGCAGCCACACATGTGTAATTGCCCATATCTGATGAATCCAGAGAATTCAACTGCAATGTGCAGACATTATCTGAAAATGTGGTTTGGTACTTTGCTCCACTGACAATCTTAGTTTTCTCATGAAACCAGGCAACTGAGATAGGTGATGATCCAGCTACTTTGCATTCTAAGACGCAAGAGGCACCTAACACCCCACAAGTATTTTTCAGTCTTCGTGTGAAAGTGGGAGGAACCGCTCGGTCTGTGTGAGGAAAGGTAAAAGACTCATCATGATTTGAAAGAATAGAAGAGACTTGAAAGAAAGAAACTTGAAAAAGGAATTTGCATAAGCAACCAGAGGAAAATAGCAGAACTAACCTGAAACATCAACCACAGCTGTGCAGCTGCTTTTTCCAACATTGTTTTGAACCTGGAAAGTGTATGTGCCTGCATCTTGCCTGTCAACTGAGAGAATCTTTAAGGAAGAGACTTTATTGTAGAAGCTAAATTTGTGTTTTTGGCTGCTGGTCAACAGCTTTCCATCCTTGTACCATTCAACAGAGAGTTCTGGAGTACCAGCCACCTTACACTCCAGAGTGCACGTTTCTCCCACAGTCACTGTCATCGGTCCTGCCTTCTCAACAATGACTGCAGGCTCTGAAATAAAACATGATATCCATCTGTCAAAGTCTGGGATCTTTACTATGTCTCTACTATTACATTCACTCAGACTGTTTCTCCCAATGAGATGGCTATATTTAGGGCACTGTCTCTGGACTTTAACGTATGATTCCATTATTGCATGCAGTCATAACTTTTTTATTTAATATATTTTTTTAGTTTTCTTTTCTCCTTATTTCTTGTCCCTCCCCCACTCTTTCTGTCATCTTATATAGCAATTATTCTTAAGAAATATATGTTTGTGAACAACTCAACTTCAAAAAAATTTAAATAGTGTGCATCAGGCAGGATATATCGATTTCCACCTGACCCTCTGTAGCTCAAAGGCTACAGGCCATTGCAGATTTCTCGCTATTTTTGCTCTGCTTTAAGGTGCTACAGACAATTCTTTGAAAGTTGTTATTCAAACAACTGTTTAATCATAATTTTTATTTTTTTTGAGATAGAGTCTCGCTCTGTCACTCAGGCTGAAATGCATTGGTACAATCTCAGCTCACTGCAACCTCTGCCTCCTGGGTTCAAGTGATTTTCCTGCCTCAGCCTCCTGAGTAGCTGGGACTACAGGCATGTGCCACCATGCCTGGCTAATTTTTTGTATTTTTAGTAGAGAGGGGTTTCACTATGTTAGCCAGGGTGGTCTTGATCTCTTGACCTCATGATCTGCCTGCCTCAGCCTCCCAAAGTGCTGGGATTACAGGCATGAGCCACCACATCCAACCATTTAATTGTAATTTAATTTTATGTGCAAGCTTTGCTATGAAATGCCAACCTTTGGACTTCTTGTTAATTTTAACAATTAGTCTTGTGGCACATGCTGAGTTCTGTATTATTTCATGTTTAATCAAAGATAGTTATGATTACATCTGCTAATCAATTAAGGCAGGTAGTTATTAAATAATAGAACAGATGTCTAATTTTTGTTAGAATCACAGAAACAGAAAAGAGTATTTGAAAGATCAACTGTGTCTTTCCTCCAGACCTTCCAAATAGATGAAGATAAATATTGTTCTAGAAGAAATTCAGAAAAAGAGTCTGCTAGTAACTCTTAGTAACACATTCCAGCATTTGGCACCAGTTTCTATTGGGGGCTATTGTACCAACCTAAGACGGTCAGTGTGGCCATGTTCTCCCTCATTCCACCATCATTCTTGATTTGGCAAATATACTTTCCAGCATTAGCTGGCTCTGCTTTTGCAAACTGTAGAGTTGCAACATTTTCCACAAATGTAATCCTGATGTTTTCACTTTCTCTAATCACTTCTTCCTTCTCTTTAAGCCACTGGACAAAAATAGGCTGGGCGCCTTCTATGGATGCCTGTAATTCAGCAGGCTCTCCAGCTACAACGGTGAGGCTGTTCAGTTTGGAGACAAATCGTGGTGGTTCTGAACAGGAAAAGATGGATAGAGATTTTTGCAAAGACTGTCCAGATCATGCAAGAGAGAAAAAAACAGGATTTTTCACATTCATGACATTTCTGCCATGTGGAAGAACTATGTTTACCTTTCAATTTCACAGTACAAACGCAAGTATCACTTCCCACTTCGTTCTGTGCTTTGCAGTGGTATTCACCAATGTCTGAAGTGTCCACACTGAGGATATGAATACTTGCGTGGAAGTTTTTGGATGCAATCTTGTATTTCTTGCTGCTTCTGAGTTGTCGCTTGTCTTTGTACCATACCACGTCAAACGGTGGTGTTCCCGAAAGTTCACATTCAATACTGACTTCGGCATTTTTAAGGGTTTCTACTACAGGGGGGAAGCTGCTAAAAACAGGTGGCTCTGTAAAAAACAAGAATTTCTCATGACTTGGGCTACTGAATTTCACAGAATGAACATTTTTTATTTGCCTTTAAATTGAAAGAAAGGTTTAAGATATTCTAATGGGTAAGTAGAGTCCAGTGCTATCACTATTATGGGATTACAGCCTCAGAAGCCATTCACCTTTACAAGATAACCAGCTCGGTGGGCAGAGAACCCAGATAGATCCTAGATGTCATTACTGAACTGTTCTGTCTACTCCACCTTACTGTTGTATCTTAGACTAAAAAGACTGAAACAAAAATTTTAAACAAGCAAGTATAGTAATAAATAGGATTTGCATGAAGTATGGAATTCTAATTTCAAGGATGAAATTTTTTTCATATGCTCTAAGACACTTGGAAGTCATCACAACATCTGTGATCTAAGTCTTCCATTTCAGCAAATGATTACTGTGATAATTGTCTTACAACATGACAAACTTGACCTTTGTGACAAAAAAAAAGCACTGGAAAATTGCAGCAAAAAATACAGGTACTATTTGTATCAAGGTACAGCCATATAATTTTTAAAAGATAGGAAGTGATTCTTGAGAGAGAGGGGAAAAATATGATTGTCCTGTTTTAAATGTAAGGGCAAAACCTTTATTGTCTTCGCTTTGCGTAGACATAGTAAATAGTGCTTATTGTTAATGATATAGATTATAAGGAGAGTGATATATCTGTCAGTTGATTGAGGTAAAAGATTAATTTTAAAATGCCTGCTTCATTTTTTTGTGTGTGGTTTTGAAACATCACATTTGATGTTTGGGCAGTGTGTTGCGGTAATCAGAATTATGCCACTGGAATAACAAGAAAAATATTTCAGAATGCCTCGTTACATGTAAGCGAAATTCAAGAAGGAAAAACATCTAAAAAGGGAAATAATACTAGCTCAAGGTAACATTCTATGATCTGAAAGGGAAACTAAAATGATACTTAATGAATAAAGAGCTATAATACCCAGGTGAGAAGATGGTTTTCAATTAATGAGAAACACAAGAATGAGATATCTACCTTTTACTATAACCTTGGTACTGCAGCTTGTGCTGCCAGCAGGATTCTGAGCCTCACAAATGAAATCTCCACTGTCCTCAGTACCAAGATTGTTCATCTGTATGACGGCCACTGAGTCAATGAAAGTCATTCTGTACTTATCACTGGCTAGAAGTTCATGTTCATTTCTAAACCACACAACTCTGATTTCTGGAGATCCAGCTATCTTGCATTCAAGTCGTGCAGAGTCACCTGCTTTCACAATTTTGGATGCTTCTAATTTCTTTACAAACTTTGGTGGTTCTAAAGAGTCAGGAAAGAGGAGAGTACAAGAAAACAGAAATAAATAACAATAGTTAAATTAGGTAGTGTGCAGGGAAGAGAAAAAAAGAGCAAATACTGTCTACTATATTAGAAAGAATAATACTTTCTTGATTGTTTAGAGACATTGTAACTGAATACAGAGAGAACCATAGCCAGAGTCAGACAGAAACATAAAACAGTCAAACTTGCACACCTGTCACAAGCAACATTGTAGTACAAGAGTCGCTACCAACATCATTGGTAACATGGCAAGTATACTGTCCAGTCTTAGAAGCATCCACTGAGTAGAGATTTAAGAAGCTAGTCGACCCTTCCAAGCCAATGAAACATTTAGGACTTGAGGCAAGTTCCACATCATCCTTAAACCATTTTATTTTAAATGGTGGTGTTCCTTTTAGTACTGCCTTAAATTCCACTGTAGAATCAGGTATGGCTTGCTGTCGCTCAGGTTTCACTAGGAAGCTTGGTGGTTCTATAGATTTTAAGAGAGATATATTTAATTAAATTGCTTGTAGTTGAATTATTGCAACCGTTTTATGGACATATAAGAAAACACTCCTGAAAATTGGCAATGGATGAATATTTCTTGAATGCAATTAATATGTGTCTAAAGAAATAGAATCATAGAGATTTTAGCTCTAAATGATAGAAAGGCAAGAGTGATACAGTTAAGAAGCATTCACAAAGAAGAATCAAGAAGAGGTAAAGAAATTCTAACCTTTCACAGTTAAGATGCCACTGCATGCATCATCTCCTGCAACATTTGACACTTTGCATGTGTAATTTGCAGTATCTTCTAGTTCCAGATTATTAACTTCGAGAGACACAGTTCTCTCATGGCATACAAGTCTGTATTTTGCACTTGTAGATATTTCTTTTCCATCTTTAAACCACTGAGCACTAATGGGAAGTGAACCAGAAATCTTGCACTCCATATGAATAGAAGAGCCCAGAACTTTATCCATTTTGGTTAATTTTTTGGTGAATGATGGAGGAATATTTTGATCTGTCCAATGCAAACAGCAGAACACACCCATTAATCTCTTGCTATTTGCTTACAAAGGACATAATATAAATAAGGGAAGCTGACTTGGGTGGAGATACAAACCTAGCACTCTAAGGTAGGCATCACAACTACTGCTTCCAAAGTCATTTTCCACCTTGAAAGTATACTGACCGCTGTCCTGCTTCATTACTGACTGAATCCTAAAACTGGCCACATTATTTTCAAAACTCATTGAAAAGTATCTACTGGGAACAATTTGTTTCCCATCTTTAAGCCATTTCACTTTGAGTTCCGGTGTTCCAGCCACAACACATTCCAAGGTCACCGGATCTTTCTCCGTCACATCAACTGATTTAGGTTTCTCTATGATTTGAGCTGGTTCTGCAGTAAGAATGAAAATGTGGATGAGTTACATTGATAACTCCGCCAGAAATAATGTCTGCTCACGATACTGTCTCCATAGACTGTCTTTGAAAGAGAACAGCTTACAAACCTTGTACTAAAAGGAAAGCATAACACCTCTCAACTCCTGACTCATTCTTGGCTTGACACGTGTATCTCCCACTGTGTCCATTATCCACACTTCTGATTTGGAGAGTGGCCACATTGTCCACAAATGAAATATAAATGTTATCATCTTCATCAAGAATCTGATCATCCTTTAGCCAGGTTATAGAAATAGGAGGAGAACCTGCCACGATACTCTGAAAGGTGGCAGAACTTTTTAAAACAGTAGTGGTATTTTCTATCTTCTTAGTGAACGATGGTGGTTCTGTGATTAAATAAGAGAGTGTGAAAAGAAGAGACATATTGTAGCTCCTACCCATAATCATAAGATTAAAAAGTATTACAGAATTTTTTTTTGAGACAGAGTTTCACTCTTGTTACCCAGGCTGCGGTGCAATGGCGCAATCTCAGCTCACTGCAACCTCCACCTCCTGGGTTCAAGCAATTCTCCTCCCTCAGCCTCCCGAGTAGCTGGGACTACAGGTGTGCACCACCATGCCCAGCTAATTTTTGTATTTTTAGTAGAGACGGGGTTTCACCATGTAGACCAGGATGGTCTTGATCTCTTGACCTTGTGATCCACCCGCCTTGGCCTCCCAAAGTGCTGGGATTATAGGCGTGAGCCACCGCGCCTGGCCCAGAATTTTTATTTGGTACGCTGCTTCTTGAATAACTGACCTTTTAGGGTGACTCTAGTACTGCAAGAACAGCTGCCGCCTTCATTGGATACAATGCACTGGTATTCCCCAGTGTCAGAAGGGTCACACTTGGTTATATGGAGGTTAAACACAGACACTCTGTCGGTCAATGTGTACTTTTTGCTGCTTCTAATTTCCTTGTTATTCTTCAGCCAAGTGACTTCAAATGGAGATGTTCCCGTAACTTCACACTCCAGCTCCACGTCACTATCTTTTACTACCTCTACAGGCTTCAGCTCTCTGATAAAGGTGGGGGGTTCTAAAGATTCAAAAGGAAGACAGGAGCTTACTCAAGGGAAGACCCCAAACCTATCAGGCAGCACAGCCCAAATGGAGAATAGATTGCAATCACGAACCTTTCACTTTGAGTTCAATGCTGCAGCTTGCCGTGCCTGCATCATTTCGAGCTTCACAGACATAAGTCCCACTGTTTTCTAACCTGGCACCAGAAATCTGGAAAGTGGCTAAACCATCAATGAAGGAAATGCCATGTTTCTGAATGGCTGTTATTTCATTCCCATCAAGATACCAAGACACTCGGATTTCAGGAGTGCCTGTTATTTGGCATTCAAATGTTGTTGACTGTCCATTCCTCAGCACTAAGACTGGACTGGGCTTCTTAATGAATTGAGGAGGTTCTAAAGATGGAAAAAGAATTGAGATGTTGAATATTTAAAAAAACAGGTTACTGGGCAAAACTGCTTTCTTAAGCGTCTTTTCCTCCCACCCCCCAGCAAGAAAATCTAGAAAAGAAAGTGAGGAGATGTAGAGACCAGACCTTTTACAAAGAGAGTGGCTTTACTGGTTGCTGTACCAACATCATTGCTTAGCTGGCAAATGTAGGTTCCAGAATCAGAAACTTTGGCTGCAAAGAGCTCTAGAATGGTAGAGGTGTCATCCTTCCAGACTGAGCGGGCTGCTCCTGAGTGTAACTCTTTGTTGTCTTTAAACCACTTTATTGTCATGGGTGCAGTGCCACCCACAAGAGCCTTTAACTGTACCCTTGTGTTGGGATTGACGTCTTGTGACTGTGGCTTTTCCACAAAGTAAGGGGGTTCTGGGTGAAAGAAAAAAGAAGCAAAAAGAAAGAGGGAGTTTCATTTTATAACTTAATAATAAAGGTAAGAATTGAGAAATGAAAGAAAAATATTTTGTTAAGTTCTTGGTAAGTGGAAATAAAATCTGCCAACCTTTGACTGTCAGATGGCCACTGCACTGGTTGTGCCCTGCCTTGTTGGTGGCAGAACAAGTGTACGTCCCACTGTCTGTACCTTCCAGCTGGCTTATTTCCAAGAAGGCAGTATTGTCATGAAAAGAGAATTTGTATTTTTCACTTGCTGATATTTCTTGGTCATCTTTGAACCATTGGATGCTTATGGGATGTGACCCAGCTACTATACATTCTAAGTCAATGAAAGAGCCTTTAATGCTGTCCATTTTCTTCAGCTTTTTGGTGAATGAAGGAGGTATGATAAGATCTAACCAATGAAAAAGCAAAAAAAAAAAAAAAAAAGTCAATCTACTAATTTGTATTCTTTTTTTTAATTTTAAGAGAGGAAGAACATGAAAGTGCCCAACCCTCTCTAGAGAAGAACAATACCAACCTAATACATTAATTCTAGCCTTGCAGCTGCTCCTTCCAACATCATTTTGGACCTCGAAAGTATATTCTCCACTATCTTTCTTTTCTGTAGAAATAATCTTCAGTATTGAGACTGTATCAGTGACACTGATTTTATATTTTGAGCCCAGGGTCAGTTCTTGACCATCTTTATACCATTTGGCTGTAATCTCCTTAGTCCCTGAAAATTTAACCTGCAAAGTGGCTGGGTCTCCTTGGGTGACGTCTATAGACACAGCCTCCTCAATGATTGTTGCAGGTTCTGTAGAAAACAAAGGCATAGATGTGGGTTGTGTATTACCCTGCTGAAAGGCTTACATCTGCATTTCTTCCACAAACCCATGGCAAACTTTCAGAACCAACCTTTTACTGAGAGTAATGCAGAACATCTTTGTATTCCTGCATCATTTTTGGCCTGACATACATATTTCCCATCATGCTTGACTTCAATGCCACTGAGGTACAGACTGGCCACATTGTTCTCAAAGGTCATTCTTATATTATCATCTTCAGTGATTTCATCGTTATCTTTTAACCAAGTCACTGTAATTGGCAAGGAGCCCTTCAGAGTGGCCTGGAAGGCAGCTGTGCCTCCTCGGAGGGAGCTGGTACTCTCGATCTTCTTTATGAAGGATGGGGGTTCTAGAGAAGAATGAATTTTCAATCAACATTATTCCTATAGTAAAACTGGCTTAAAAAATGATTTACTCTTCAGAAGGGCCAGTTCCTCACTGGAACCAGTACTAACCTCTTAAAGTCACCCTGGCTCTGCAGATGCTGCTGCCCACCTCATTGGTCACCCGACACTGGTATTCGCCAGCATCTGTAGCTACAAACTTGAGGATCTGCAGGCTAACCAAGTGATCCTGAATGAAGGTCTTATACTTTCTACCACTTCGCAGGACTGTGTTGTCTTTGAACCAAGTGATCTCAAAGGGAGGACTGCCTGCCACCTCAGCCAGCAACATGACATCATACTCCTTTAAGACTTCAATTGGCTTAAATTCCTTGGTAAAGTAAGGTGACTCTACAGTAAAAAAGGAATGATTTGCATTAAGGGAGGAGGGGTCTGTGCCATGGGCCATAACTTTGGCAACACAAGAGGCAAAGTGAACACAAACCTTTGACTATGATAATACTACTGCAGTGGTCACTGCCAGCCTCATTTTGGGCCTCACACATATATTCACCACTGTCTTCGACAGCAACATCTGTCAGTCTTAGAACTGCAGTAGACTCCACAAAAGACATTCTGTGTTTGCTGCTCTCCTTAATTTCTCTATCATTTGCAAACCACGTTATTTTAATTGGCGGGGTACCAGTTACTTTGCAGGCTAGCTGGGTGGCATCTCCCTTCTTTAAGAGCTGTGATGGCTCTAACTTTTCAATAAATGTGGCAGGTTCTGTGGACAGAGGGAGTTATTAAGAAATATGAGAAAGAGGGAAGAATTTATAACAAGCGTAGCACAAAGATATCAAGAAAACAATGCAAACCTTTTACAAACAAGTTTGCACTGCATTCCACGCCTCCGGCGACATTGCTGACTTTACACGTGTATGTGCCTGAATCAGAGGTTTTCACTGCATAGAGTTCCAGAGAACTCTCTAAAGCTTCTTTGGTAATATAGCAGCTTCCACCAGAAACCAGCTCTTTGTTGCCCTTAAACCATCTGATTGTGAGAGGAGTAGATCCTTGGAAAGTACTCTTCAGGCAGACTGCTGAGCCAGGCAGAACATCCTTTGATCCAGGTTTAGTTACAAAACTGGGTGGTTCTGAAGAAGGGGTATAAGAAAGAATTTCAAAGAATTGAGAGGTCTGATCTAAGGGAAGATAACTTAATTTGAACATAATCTTTAATAAGGAGCATAAAATGCAAAGTCTCCAGCCAACCTTGCACAATCAGGGCTCCACTGCTGTCTTTGCTTCCCACAGAATTTGTGGCTCGACAACTGAAATTCCCCGCGTCATTCATGTCTACCCTGATGATCTCCAAAGAGGCTGTGCCTTCCACAAATGCTATTCTGTATCTGTCAGAAGAAGTGATTTCTTTGCCGTCCTTAAACCAGGACACCCTCATGGGGAGGGAGCCTGCAATTTTGCAGTCCAGTCTGCAGGTACCACTAACAACACTATCCACATTGCGCAAGGGCTTGGTAAAAAATGGAGCAATGTCTCGATCTGTTTGTGGCACAAGAAGGGAGAAAAGGTCAATATAGAAAAGTGCTCAGTGATTGATTCTACGCCATTTGCTGGGTTTCAAACGAATATGTAGCATCATTTTCGAAAAATACTAACCTAATACAGTGAATGTTGTCTCACAGGAGCTGCTGCCCACTTCATTGGAAATCTCAAATGTGTATTGACCACTATCGTGCAGCTCAGCTGAATAAAATTTGAGTTGGGCAACATTGTTTTTAAAACTTATTCGGTACTTTTTACTAGCGACCAAGGGTCTCCCATCTTTGTACCATTTGGGCTTCAGCTCTGGGGTGCCTGCCACTGTGTACTCCAGTGTGGCTGGGTCTCCTGCTGTCACCTGGATCAGCTCTGCTCGCTCAATGATTTTGGCAGGTTCTACAATGGTATGAAATAGTTAGGATCCTAAATGCATATTAGGGTTTCACTTTAAATCTAAATAGCAATTCAAGGTGTAAGTGTTCCTACACAAACCTTTAACTATTAATTCCCCAACAGAGGTTTGGCTTCCAGCTTCATTTTCAGCCAGGCATGTGTATTTGCCTCCGAAACTAATCTGAACATCAGGGATTATCAAGACTGCAACACCATTGGAAAAGCTCATTTTGATTTTTCCATCTTCTCTAATGACCTCTTGTCCTTTCATCCATGTGACAGAAATGGGCTCTGACCCTCTCACGGCAGCTTGTAGGGTAACAGTTTGTCCTGCCAGTGCAATAAAATCATCTACTTTCTTTACAAAGGTTGGAGGTTCTAGTTAAGAAAAGAGAGCATATAAAACACATCAATTCCCAAATGCTTTCAACACCATCCATCTATCTATATCAAGATTATATGTAACTTGTCCCAATACTACTATTTCATAGTGTTAAGTAGAAGAAGAAATAAAAGTTAAGAATAATTACAATTTCATCAAAGAGACAGAGGCATAGAAGATAAATATGTATCAGCTGACAAAATGGCTTTTTTGTTATTAGATCATAGATATTTACACTGGTCTCAGGAAAAAGACCAGGTGAAAGTTACTGACTTTGTTCCAAAGGTCCCAGGTCAAACCAAGACAAAACAAATGTAAAGGATAGGATAAGAGAAGAAAGTACCAATTTTTCTTCCATGGGGTAAGAAACCTATTTTGACAATTTATTAAAGAGACATGAGTTTTTCAAGCACTAACCTTTGAGTAAGTGTGTTGCCCGGCAGCCACACTTGCCGACTTCATTAGCAACAACACATTCATATTCACCAACGTCTGCACTATTAAACGAAAAGATCTCCAGACACACAAGAGACTTCTGAGAAAACAATCTGTATTTTTTACTACTTCGAATTTGCTTCTTATCTTTGAACCAGCTAATTTCAAATGGCCCAGTGCCTGAGACTTCACACTGAAGTAGAGCGTTTGTTCCTCTCACTATGTCTGCAGGCTCAAGAGTTTTGATGAAAGAAGGAGGTTCTACAAAAGCATGAACGCATTGTGTAAGTAAAGGGTAATAGGCAAGTAAAAGGAAAATATTTTCTCAGAAAAATACTGAATGGAAGCTCAGTAAACAAACCTTTGATAACTATTTCAGTACTGCAGCTATCGCTGCCAACGTCATTCACTGCTTCACATGAGTAACTCCCACTGTCTTCAACTTTTACATTCGTAATATCAAGTATAGCCTCAGAATTGACAAAAGATATTCGGACTGTGTTACTTTCACTGAGTTCTTTGTTATTTTTAAACCAAGTAACCTGGATCACAGGTGAGCCCTTCAGTTTGCAATGGAGGCGTGCTGATTCACCTGGGAGCATTAAGTAAGAGGGATCCACCTTCTTCACGAAGGATGGTGGCTCTACATGAAGTTTACAAAAAAGAAAAAGGAGAAGATATCTGAAACATAAACTCCACAAAAGAAAAGTAGACATACAAAACAAAGAGACCCAACACACATAAAATATCTCCACAAAATTTCTGAAAAAGCTGTGGTGAATTTAATAGGTTCCTATCATTCTAAGACACTTTCCCAGTCTCTTGACTTAAAGTAGAACAAGAATAAACAAACTACCTACACAAAGAGCAATTTTATAAAATAAGATGGTTAAGGACTGCCCAGACACTTGGAGTTTTTTCTTAGAAGAGATTTTAAGCAAGCTTTGTTAATAGCAGACAATCTAAAGGAACAAAGTAAGTGAAATTTGAGGAGGATTAAAAAAATAAAATCAAACAATGCCAGGACTTTCCCAACCCGTAATATTTGCGGAATGACATGATTTTAATAAACAAAACTTACTGTATTGTTTGACAACAGTTTTTGTGCTGAGGATTCCTTGCAGAGAAGGAACTGGAAAATACATTCACACGTTTCTTACCTCTGACTGTGACTGTGGTTGAACAGGAGCTGCTTCCAGCCTCATTCGAAGCTGTACAGACATAGGTTCCTGAATCTTTCAGTTTGGCCAAAGGAATCTCAAGTGTTGCTATTTTATCTTCAAAATAGATCTTATAATCTTTCCCTGGGGGGAGTTTTTGCCCATCTTTGTTCCATGTAACTGTGACTTTTCTGTCTTCATCTACTTGGCACTCAAGGTGGACCTTCTTATTGATAGCGGACTGCACAGGCTCTAATTCTTTAATGAAATGTGGCTTGTCAATGATGATCAACTCTGCTTGGCAGATGTCTGCTCCAAACTTGTTAGAAGCCTTACAAGAATAAACTCCTCTATCTTGAATGGTAAGGTTTGAGAGTTCTAAAATGTGTTTGTTTTCTACGTCGGAAATCTTGTGGTTAGGTGAAGGTGAGAGTGCAGCACCGTCTTTCTGCCAAATGGTTTCTATCACAGGAGTCCCTGTCACTGTGCAGAGGAATTTGGCTGCCTTACCCACAAAAGTCGTAAGGGACTTAGGCCTGGAGAGAAAGGTTGGTGGATATGCCTCTGCAAAAGAAATTTTTTCCAGCATTACATTTAGTCCCCACCAAAGCACTTGCTGTAATTATATATTCCAAGATAGAGAAAAGATGAGTTAAGTCTTTAGATAAACATGAGCCATAACTTAATGTGTTAGTAAGAACAAAAGATTGTCAAAGGAAAGGGATGAGAGTGTTCTTTATAAAGGAGCAAGACCTCACTTTACTTGTCTTTATCAAAGAAAACACGTCTTTCTTTATTAAGTAACATTGCTAAAGATTTGTCCATTTTAGTGGCTGATTATTTGATAAGCTATTCAACTGATACTTTAATTCTGCAAATTAGGAGACTATGTAAGGAAGATGAAATGTATTTGACTATTCTGAAGAGTAAGGATATCAAATGATGAGAAGATTGAAGTCATTTGTAATGCTTTCTAACCTTAATGTCAACGGCCTGGAAATTCTTACATGGAGTAACTGTGAATGCATCTGCTAGGCCAACTAAAACTCGTAAAAATATTTAATAGCAGCAACTTCCCCTTTCCATTCCACATCTGGAAGCAAGAGTTTCAGAACATCTCTTTTCAATTTTTTAAGTCATCTCCTTTTCCTTTCCTCTTATTATCTGAAGCTTCCATATTAGTCCCATTGCTAAACTGACCTAATTTGAGTAAAGAAACTTCCAAAAGTGTCAGTATGAATAATGTCATGTACTTGGTTGCATGGAGACTTTTTGACCAGAGTGAAACACACTGGTTGGGTCATCATCGGTCTGGGTATTTCTTAGGGTCATGTAAAAGGATTGTAGAGAAGAGGAAGCTATAGGGACCTCATATTTTTCAAGTCTAAGAAATGTGCTATATTTGCCTTTCTCCTTGATATTCTCTTGAACTCCCGATCTCAGGTGATCCACCCACCTGGGCCTCCGAAGTGCTTGGATTACAGGCATGAGCCACCTTGCCCGGCCTCCCCTTGGTATTCTCATTGACAAAGAAGACCAAGGGACAATCTCCCTCAACAGTCCATGTACGGTTTGACTATCCTTGTCCTCAAACCATACTTCATTCTCATACATTCTCTTGGAAAGAGGAAAAAAAGAAAAGGAAAGAGAAAGAAAGAAAAAGAAAGAAAGAAAGAAAGAAAGAAAGAAAGAAAGAAAGAAAGAAAGAAAGAAAGAAAGAGAAAGGAAGGAAGGAGGGAAGGAAGTAAGGGAGGGAAAGAAAGAGAAAGAAGAAAGGGGAGAGGGAGAGAGGGAGGGAGGGAGGGGCGGAGGAAGGGAGGATAAAAAGTAAGCTAGTAATATTTTTGTTAGTGTAAAAATTCAAATATTTGATGAATGTTAACTATTAGCTATTGAAAGTCACCCTATGTATCAATCAGAAAATTGGAAATAAGATATTTGTGTAATTGTCTTATTATTAAATTAGTAAAAATGCCTAGTTTTAAGTCCTATACTAGCTCCCTGCCTTACATTAGTATTTAATTTTGGACTTAGATACTGACTTTTTAAGTTTATAATTCTGTTCTTAATTGGTTATTTGATTAAAAAATTTTAAATACATTGACACATTATTTCTTTTTAGTAGCACCAAACTTTCCTGATATGTTTTATATGAAGGGCCGTGCTAAGCTCATTTGATGACCTAACATTGTTCTCAAATAATGAATTATTTTTTCTTTGGTCAGCAGTAGAAGTATGGCTATAAATAATTATGTCTTGTCCCATATAGGCTCTGCAGAACCTAGCTACCACATTACCATCTCGGTTATTGGTCTCTCTAGTTGGTAGGATAAGCATTTCCCATACATGTACAAAAAGCAAAAACGGTAACAATATGAAATGAGGTGACAATATCTGTGTCAATGTATGGCATTTACCTGTCACAGTTAGCGTGGCTGTACAGCTGACACTACCATACTCATTGGAAGCTTTGCATGTATACTCGCCACAGTCAACCACCTGGGTTCTCAGGATTTCAAGGGTGGAGAGATACTTTGCAGATCGAATAGAACACTTGTCACTCTCATAAATTTCTCGGCCAGCTTTAAACCACTGGAACCGGACATTGGGAGCAGTTTGGATCTCACAGGTGAATTTGGCTAGGTGGCCCAGTGCTACTTCCAGGGGTTCGATTCTCCTCTTGATCACTGGGGCAGCTGCAAAGGGAAGTAGAGTTCATTAACATGCTTCCTTATCAGGCATACCACATTTTTCTCTTTCTTCTAACTTTTGTTGCTATTAATGGAGTAAAACAGTTGAAATTAGTGAGATGGATTACAGCAGTTTAAGACAAGTGACTGGAAAATGAGAAAGATCATTGAAGGCAAAAGAAGACAATACACTTTTTTTTTTTTAAAGAAAAACACATTCAATTATTGCTTTGCAGTGAAATGTGAAAAAAACATTAAAATGTGATGCTACTGGATTACATGCATAACTGAAAATAATGTGAACAAATATGAAATACTAAATAAAGTGATGAAGTGAAACAACAGCAAAAAAGAAATAGAAACAAGAAACAGACAACTAATCATGGTTATTTTTAATTTTCACAGTGTGAGAACTGTGATTTCAGAGTGGCTAGGTGTTCACTGATAGCTTTTTATTACATATTATGAAAGTATCTTCATATGAAAATAAACTAAAAAGCTTATCTATTGATAATATAAAAATATGTTTTACTTTTAAAATAAGTAGTATCATGGATATGATAGCATAGCACCCAACAGGTGGTAAGGGAAAAGGTGAGTTCATAACCATGATTGTGTCTGTGATTTCATACTCACTTCAAATAAATTACATTCTGGAAGTGGCAGATAAGTGAAAATTTAAGTGATGCAACCTAAATCCAGTGAATGTTAGCACTTGATCTATTTAATCCTTAAAATCCGACCTCTTTTTACTATAGTAAGTTTTGCTGAAGTTGCTGCTTTTCCGCTGTCATTCAAGGCCTCACAGACATACTCTCCTTGATGGTCTTCTGTATTTACTTTGTCGATGACTAGCGTATGTGTATTTTGATCTTGTGAACACTTGAACTTTTCATCTGAAGACACCAGTTTATTCTCAAAATACCAATTCACCTCTTTAGCATTTGTTATGGATGTTGTGAGGTGTACAATGTCACCTTCCTCAGAAACGGTATCCACTAAGGGTGTAAGTATCACGGGGCCATCCTCTTTGATTAAGCCACCCTCAGCTTCCTGTATCTTTACTCTACCAACTTCCTCAGTAGCACTTTCAGAGGAGGACTCTTCTTTTTCCTCTGATGGTTTCAGACTCTTATCATGTTTTTCATCAGAGACAACAGCTGAAGCAACCCCATCAGTGACAGTTGTGGCATCTAAATATTTAATCTGACTTTGCACATTAAAAGAACTGACCTCTTCAGTTGAGATAAGATATTTAGATTCAACTTCTGGTTCAGTAATGGGTTCAACCTTCTGTGAACCTGAAAAAGAATCAATTTCTTCCTGCAAACTTGTTTTGGCTCCCTGCTGAATTCTAGGACCCTCAGCTGTTAGGATGTTTATTTCTTCAAATATAATAGCGCACAAAGCATCCTTAAGTTCCATTTTCAGATTAGCTGTTTGAGGATCAATATCTTCAATAGTGATGGTTACTTCTTCTGTTAGAGACTTCGCTGAGGTAAGAAGGTACATGCACATGATGTGTCTGGGCTCTTGGCTGATGTTTACAGCCTTGACCTCCACCTTTTCGATGTTTCTTAGCCACTCAGAGAAAAGACCTGGTTGCTCACTGGCCATGGCTGCTTGCAAAGCCCTGCTGATTTGAATTTTCAGGTTTAATCGCTGCTCTTCTTTAATACCAGAAAGCAAGCTTTCCTTAGAAAGAATTTCCCTTTCCTGTACCTCCTGCACTTCCTTTATAGTCACAGGCTCTCTTTTACACTCAATGATTTGGTCTGGGGGCATCACCATGTTGTCAGAATGCTTTTCTTTGAGCAGTACCTGGTTTTCTTCAAGTGCTAGCGGAAATCTTAAGGACTTGCCTTCCTCAATTCTGACCGCAGAATCTTGCCCTGCATTTTCCAGTGGATTTGCATTTTCCATCAGAATTTCACCTCCTTCTGTGCATGAGTGTTCTGAAGGGAGTAGGGGCTCATAGTTTACCTGAGAGATCACAACATCAGGACTCTGGAGACTCTCCACATGTCCCTCAGCTAAGTTCAGACTCAAGATGAGCGTACTTTGTGCCTCTTGCTTTTGAAGAGTCACTCTTTGCTCTTCGTTGGCATCAGGTAGCGTCTTTTCTTCTGGTAAAAGTACTTCCTCAGCCACAGAGGTTAGATAAGAATGCACTGGAGGTTCTATTAAAGACTGTGGGTAATTCCCTTCAGGTTCCACTAATAAAGTTTTCAGATACTCAACTGTTAATGAATTAGTCTGTTCTATGGACATGGCACTTGGGAAGATTTTCTCAGTATCTGATAGAACCACCTGTGACTCAGGCTCTTCAAGCATTAGAATTCCTTCTTTGGAGAAGGTTTTCTGGGACTGTACAATCTGCAGCTGGAGGTTGGGAGATGGCTCCTGGAGAGGCTGAGAGTGAACACTGCCGTGGATGAAAAGAAAGTCCCTGGTGCTTTCAGGAGTGGGCTTGTCTTGCTCCAAAATGGATTGCAATTCCTGAGCT
Organism: Callithrix jacchus; assembly: GCF_049354715.1. Lineage (NCBI taxonomy): Eukaryota > Metazoa > Chordata > Mammalia > Primates > Cebidae > Callithrix > Callithrix jacchus. The sequence continues at coordinate 49,914,328 of NC_133507.1, forward strand.
CCCAAAGGAAGCTGACTATTCAATTCATTGGCTTCAGCAATATGCTCACAAGATAGTAGCTGGTTTTCTTCTGCAATTAAAGCAGATTTCAAAATGGTGTCTTTTACAAACGTTGCAATTTCCTGCTCTGGGTGAAGTGCCTCAACTGCAGGACCCTTTAAGGATGCCTGTGGAAAATCCTCAGGAGCCTCCGGTGCAGACTGTGCTTTGCAGGGGGTATCAGTCATGTCTGTGTCTTCCAGAAACACAAGCAGCTCTGCTGTACAGGTGGACTCACCCCACATGTTCTCTGCTTTGCAGACATAGAGGCCACTGTCTTTTCTCTGAGGGTCATTAACGATGAAAGTCCCAGAGCCATCGGGGTTATGAATGACAGTGTAATAAACACTGGTGCAAAGCTGCTTGTTTTCTTTGAACCACGCAACAGTAGGGGTAGGCTCTCCAACCACTGTGTACTCAAAGATGGCAGGAAGCCCTTGCGCACAGCAAACTGCTTTTAACTCTCTAAGGAAGTGAGGAGGACAAGGACCTCCAAGCTTTTCCAGAGATTGTGCAACTGCTGATTCTGTTTCTGTGTCTTTGTGATCCCCTCCTTTGGAATTTATTTTTAGATAGGCGCTACATGTTGTCTTTCCATAGTCATTACTGGCCATACATGTATATTCTCCCTCATCCTCAGATTTGGTGAACAGAATGATCAGGCTATAATCATCACCATCAAAAACAAATTTGTAGTCAGCAGAAGGGGTTAACAGCACTCCATTAAAGAACCACTGAATTTTAGGTTTGGGGATGCCAATGACAGTTACAGACAGTGTGGCCACATCCCCTATGCTTATATCAGCATTTGACACTTCTTTGACAAAAACTGGGACAGTGCCTTCCTTTTTGGAATCAAATTTAGTTGAGTGAACTGGAGGTTCAGACAAAAGTTCAAGTGTTTCATTTATATTAGATAATTGAAGTTCAGAGCTATGAAGTCCTTCTTCCTCAGCAGACAGAAAAGAACTAGAAAACTCTGTATGGGGAAAAATGATTATTATTTTACTACAAAGTTTTATTTAACATAAAAGTAGAAATCAAATAATTAGGCATCAGTTGATGGCCTTCTTCTGGTTTATTCCTGAAATGATTAGATTATTCTAAGATTGATTTATCAAAAAACACATTTCTAAATTTTTCTTAGCTTAACATATAAAATTATACAAAAGTATAGCTACTTTACAAATGCAATTTTTGATCCGCTTCACCTGTATTAGAGATCATAAATTTTAAAAATGTTCTCATGAGTTTTTCTTGAGATATAATTCCAATTCTAAAGTTTGAAAAATGGCTAACGAAATAGTTGTAACAATCCAGAATTATTTAAATCAACTTGTAAATGGATCCAAAATTGCTATTTATATTTAGGGTTTTCTTGAGTTTAAGAATAATCTTCTTTGTTAAAGACTGATTGTTTCCAGAATAAAACACGAGTGTCCTAATTAATGCTCTAAAGTCATTATTAAAAATAAGAGGTTACAGGAAATATTTAATTTGGACTTGTAAGAGAACAACTGTTTTCAGTTTCTACAAATGCAGGCCTTCTTTCTCCTGTGTAAATCACCATATTACTTGAACAAAGCCTTTCCAATAAAGCATTAATCAAGAAAATAAAAGAATCAAAAGTAAAAGAAAATAACTCCAATATTAAAAGTTCCTTCTATTTTATTTTGTAAGAAAACCTGTACAGAACCACTGAGAAAGAAACAAAGCAGTACATAACAGTGACTAAACAGTACCCTGGATGACAGGATGAAAGACATGTAATTTTAAACAAGGCATTCAATTTTTTATTAAACCTGTTAGGTATAAAGCAGACCTGTTATTAGTAGTCTTATTGCCTTAGCAAAAGGTAATTTTATTAGATGACTTCACTTGCATCACATGAAATAGACTTACACCTTAATTCCTTTCTGTTACAGTGTATAAGCATTAGAATACAAAACTCAAATTTGTAAAAATACTAGAGAAACTCATCTATAGCACATAGAATACATACTCAGTTATTTATTATTTTAAGTAAACCATAAAACCATTTTACACATTAATGGTGACCACTTAACTTTGCATCTAATCTACAATATATAATTCATGTTACATTTCCCTTCACTTGAACTCACAAAATATCTGCAAGGTGAATGAATGTGAGTACAGTTAAAATATTCTTACTCAATAGTAAGTTGAAATATTTTCAAATGTTTTCCCCTACTTCAAGCCATGGTATTATTAGCCATAAAAAGGAAAGTAAATGAAATTCAAATGGGCTGAAACTTGAATGGTGTATTTAAAAAAAAGGACATGTAGTGGTAGCAGCTATTAATTGTCTAAACTCAATTATGTGCAATACAATAAATTCTTTATCCAGAATCAAAGAAATTAATATTTCAGGGTTTTATGTTATGTGCCGTTGAGTCAGAAAATAAAAAAATTTCATTTCATTATCTATGACAATGAAAGTAAGCCAAGGCTACTTTTCTTCATTCAGTCACTGTTATTCTGCATATACTCTAGTTCTCCGTACTTGAAACTAACAGAATTACAGAATTCTAATGAGCAAAATCAAAGAAAGCCCTCTTTCTTATATGAATAAAAGTGTTTGCAGCTCTTCCTTAAATTCAGTAGGACATTAAAACATTTTTCTATTTCTCTCTTTCTTTAATAAACAAGATTTGAACTTTTGCTGTGCTGTATGTTAAAGTATGCCTATTCTGTTTGCTTCAATCTGAATTTCTAATGAATTTTAACATCCATTATGTGACTAAGAGCAGAATAAATCCTTAAGTTGCTAAACTATAGAACTAGTTTTATTTCAGGAATTTGTGATGTGATATATTACACTGTGTCTAAATTATTATCATAGATATTGTGTGCTCACTGGCTGGAACAGGAATGTTTGTTCTGCAGTAGTGTATCTATGCTGATGAGTTATGGTAGCTCAAACAGATACATCAAAATTATTTTTGTGAGGGAGGCAGGGGAAGCCTAACTGCTCTGCCTGTTTTCTGTACATTACCTCTACTGCTTTTTTGATTTGCAGAGCTGGTACAGAATTCCCCTGTTGGGAACAAAGATTGACAGATAAAAGAAACAAAATAAACATAATTGGATATATTAATTCGTTTTATAATTAAATTTAAGTGTTTATATTTAAAATTAAAATTATTGTTTTAAATACGATTGTGATACTTAAATATTGTTCAATGCAGGTGAAAAATATAGCCATTAAGTAACATTAAGTAACTTAAGAGGTGGAGGGAGGTAAAATTTATCTTTCATTGTAATATCCTTTCTCTTGTCCTTTGTTACAAAATTAAAATTTGCTCTAAATTGTATTAAGAATAATTACTATTAGGATACACAGACTTATATTGTTGAATGAACACCCCTGAGGTCTTTTGGGCCTACCTCTCATTTTCAGAATTTTAAAATATTTGTTGAGTCTTGTATGAGAAGACATAGGTCCACACTGGTATACAGGTAAGATGTTAGGGAGTATGTTACTTTACTGCTATTTTAACTTTAAAAGACAAAATTGAACAGTCACTTAGAAACAAACATCATAATAAAAATTGAATGCTTATTAATTTATATTAAAGGTGAAATTCAGTGAAACTGACAGGAAAGCTTCTCTTGTTATTTGTATATAATCTGAAATACAAATTATCATATTGTCTCAATTCCAAAAATATCCCACATTTTTTTTAAATTTTAAAGGCTCTGAAATCAGAATATAGTTTTAAAATCTATATGTAAACACAATATAGTAGTTTCCCTTTTTTCCCCAGGCCAGTACTAAATTATTGCTGTATTTTACAGTTGATGTCATCTCACAAATTGAGAAAATAAGGTATCTCCAAAAGTGGAAAGATCTTTATTTGCTTATTCTGCAAATGTCTAGGTGAACCCTGGCCACAAAGAGCACAATTGGTTCCTTAAAGCCAGTGAGAATTAAAAATTTATGAAGAGGAATATGAATAATAAAAATAATTTTAAAAGAGGTGAAGCTAATATATTAAGACTGAAATGTCAAACGGATTATAGAATTAGTTACCAATAGAGAGAAGTTGGTTTTTGTTGTTTGTTTTGCTTATTCTAAGTCGAAGTAAATAAACATAGGTTTGATGCAAAAGGGTTACAATTCCAATAATAACTTAGAATGGGAGCAGAGAGGAGAATTACCCTTACCAATCTGTCTGCATGGTCATCTGACATGGTCTCCAATTTTGCATTCTACTTTTGCATATATAGTATATCTGCTAAAAGAGAGTGCATCCTGCTGAAATGCTTTGTGGAGGAGGAATGAGGGTAAACAGAAGTACAAACAATTAGGTAGCCAAGGAGAGATTTAATTGTGTTTAATGTTACACAGCATGATTGACACAAGTGATGATTTTGAAGTTCAGATAACAAAATATTTACATGTATTACAAAGACAGGATTTCTACATAGAGATTATTTCTCCAGGGATCTCCAAGGTAATGCATTCAAATATGGTGGACCTATTTGGAAGTTTATTGGAGCCATATAATTTGGAAAATATGAAAGCACTCAGATTAATTCTAATAATTACTGAGGCACTAAAACATTATACTTTAAGTTAAGGTGAGTGCTGCAAAGGTCTCAGCCATTCCTGATTTGTTTGTAGCTACACACCTGTACTCTCCTTCATCATTCTTTACTAAGCTTGTTATAAACAGGTTGTGGAATCCTGTGCCACTTTCCTCAACACTGAACCTTCTTCCTTGGACCAATTTTCCATCTTTGTACCAATAAACCGTGGGTCTTGGAGAGCCACGGACTAAACACTGAAAATATGCCGCAGTGCCTATGCGTGCATAACAGTCAGAAATACCTTTGATAAACCTGGGAGGCCCTTCCACCACCTGAAATTCAAAAAAACTGTCTGCATAGTTGCTCTTTAAGATCAATTCTTCTGAAAAACTGCTTAAAGTCACTTTGCTTTTCTTTGCTATCATAGCAAATATTTTGGAATCTCCCATGGTGAGGAATCCCCGACAGACAGCCTCTCCTACACAATTCACAGCTCTGCACCTATATGTTGCACTATCAGAAAGACAGACATTTCGAATTTTAAGAGTGTGACTTCCCTTCTCTTCACTAATCACATATTTAATATTATCTGGCTCAATACACATATACTCCTTATACCACTTAACTTCAGGAGTAGGGATGCCTATGACTGAACATTTGAATACAGCATCTGAATTTTCTGGAATTTTAAAATCGCAAATAGGCAGTATAAAGCGAGGAGGCATTTCAAACACTTCTAAGTCAATTTTTAGTTCTTTGTCTTCTCCCTCCCTTGAATCCATATTTGGCTCTACAAAATTCAGTGGAAAAACATCTAGACTTACAATCATGCTTTTATGGTCAGGAGTAAATTCAGGAACTGTCACTATTTTCACCTGCTTCTCAAATTCTTTAACGTCTTTTTCACTTAATTCAACTTCCAGCACAATTTCTTGAGGAGAAGGTGTTCTTGATGATGTGGTGTTTTCCAAGTCAAACTCCATGACATGCTGATGTGTTACTGGAGGTGGGAGTGCCACCACTCTTTTTTCTTGGGGCATTATGTCTACATTTGCAAAGCTCTTTGCTTCCCCTATGATGTTTACAGCATGGCACATGTACTCTCCCTCGTCTCCTTTTTGAATGTTAGAAATTTCCAATGAACACACATTACCCACCCTTTCCATTTTGATTCTTTCCTCTGGCTCTAGTAAAGATTTATTTCGATACCATTTCACACCAGGAACTGGAAGACCTTCAACTTCAACAATGAAGCCTAGTGTTGTGTTTTCATATACCTTCCTTTTGGTCAGAGGTTCAATAAAAGATGGAGGCATTTCATTGTCTTTTGGCTCAATGGCTTCATCGGGTGTGCTAAATGAATCAGAACGCCATATTTCATAAGCTGAACCTCTCTCTTCTGTAGGTGTATAGAAATGTTCATTTGGTGTACTGTCTTCCCTTTCTATTTTTGGTGGGTATGTTTTAAAAGTACCAGTGGGGTTTGGTCCTCCAGTAGGAATAGAATATCTCTCTAGTGCCTCCCCTGGGGGTGTGGAATATCTCTCTAGAATCTCTCCTGGGGGTGTAGAATATCTCTCTAAAGTCTCTCCTGGGGGTGTAGAATATCTCTCTAAAGTCTCTCCTGGGGGTGTGGAATATCTCTCCAGAGACTCTCCCGGAGGTGTGGAATATCTCTCTAGTCCCTCCCCTGGGGGTGTGGAGTATCTTTCTCCTATTTCACCTTCAGAAGGTGTTGAATATCTTTCAGCAACTTCCCCTAATGGTGTGGAATATCTTTCAACCATCTCATCTCCTGAATGTATTGAGGATTGTTTATTTATATCTGAAGGATTAAAAGATAAGTCAGGGGACTTTGAACATTCAACAGATGATGGTGGGGTGTAAAACTGATCTAACTCAGAGATTTCTTCACTGGTTGTACTTCCCACACCAATGGAAACGTCTGACTCAGGAGAAAAAGGACGACCTAGTAATTCCTGTTTCTGGTTGTAGTATTCATACACAGTGTTGAAAGTTACTTCTTCCACTTCCATTGAAGTAATTGATTCACTCTGGACAAGCTTTTCCTGGTCTCTTGTGTCTTTAATTTCAGGAACCTCACGCTTTCCAGCAGTGAGTAAATATTGTGTTAGGGAGGTCTCAGATTCTGCTACCTCAGTGGTATGTACCTCATCCAATTTAGGAATATTTTGAGAAAGACAAGTTTCTACCATTTCTTCTTCTATAGTAGAGAAAGAAGTTTCCTTTTGAACTTGAACTTCTTCATAACATCTTTTTTCTCCAGAGGCATCAATGTTTGTATTTATTTGTTCACCTGGATTCTGTTGTTCTTCAGTCATCAAGAATGGGAAGCACTGACTCAGGGAGAGCTGTCTCTGCAGTGCGTCAGCTTCCTGAACATCACCTCTGTGGTATTCCAAAGTGGCATCTGTATATTCCTGTGTCCCACCATCGTGCTTTGGAAATGATACCAACTCTGGTTCTAAAGTGCATTCTTCTTTCATTTCACCAACCTCTAAAGGCTTTTCCTCACTTGCTGCTTTTTTCAAATGTGAGATGAAACTTCCGTCTCCATTTTCTAGAGAACAATATTTCTTAGAAAGATCAGTTTCTTCTGAGGTTAGAAGTAGGGCACATGATTCACTATAGATTTCTTCAGTAAAGGATTTAAGAGAAATATCAGTTTTTAAAATGTCTAAGTTTTGTTCCTGTACATGCTGGACTTCTTTTTCTAAAGAAAAGGAATTTTCATCAATGCTATTTTTCTCCACCATAGTTCTATTTGAAAGCTCCAGACTGGAAGAAATTTCTTGACTGGTAAATACATTATTTTGCACACTTTTTTTAGAGATGCTCTGTACATCAGGTTGTAATGTTTCAGGGATGGGAACTTTTTCTTTATAAAGTGTTTCCTGCTGTTCCCTAGTTTCTTGCCCTTGGAACTCCACGGTGGGTTCTCCTATATGAGAATACATTTGTTTTAGATCAAACACAATGTTCTCAGCATCATTTGTTTCAGAAGCAGGATGCTGGATTTTAAAATAAGCTTCTTCTGGTTGACCACTATCTAATTCTTGGAATTTCACATCTGAATGTTCTATCTGAGAGTGAAACTGCTTTAAGTCAAATGTAATAGGTGATTCATGTTCAGCTCTTTTAGAAATTGCAGTTTTATCTATAAGACTAATTTTTTCCTGTTGTCCTCTCTCTTGTACTTCAAATTCCTTATGAATTTGAGAGGAAAGTAGCTTTAAATTCGTTGCAATGTTAGATGAATCTGGTTCAGTATTTGGAGACAGTTTCTCTGCCTGATGCATATTTGCATTTAGATTCCTTGATCTTGATTCTCTTTGCTTTAATGAAAAGGCTTTGTCATCAATCTTCCCTTGAGGAAGATTAACAAATGATGTTCTGGTAGGTCTTTTTTCTAGAACTCCTTTTTCTACATGTAATTTTTCAAATTCGTTAATTCTGTGCTTCACCTTTTTCCGCGGGTAGTGTATCTCTTCCCCAAAGGATTCTTCATATACAATGGCGGATGAATCTTTTGTATAACTGCCAGAAATTCTCTCGGAGTGGATATTTGGTAAATAGCCACTTCGGGCACATTCTTGCACGTTTTCTTGTTCTGATCTACCAAGTTTTTCAAAATTGTTTCTTATATCTTTCTTAATAGTGACATCACTGAAATAATCAGCAAATGGATAAACGGTACCCTCTGCTTGGTGCAGCTTTGATTTTTCACTTACACGTCTCTCTTTCCCTTCATCCTGACATTGCATGAATTCAGCCCTGACGGGCTTGTTGATTCTTACGAATCTTGAAACACCATGCACAAATCTGGGTAGTCTTTCTCTAGAAGGTATGCAACACATCTGGTCCTTCTTATCTATCAGCTCAGTGGTCTCAAGGCTTTGAAAATAGTCCTTTACTGAATGTTCTTTTACATTCATCCAGGGAGTAAAGGGACCAGCTGGATAATCATAAAAATGTGCCCTTACAGATTCGCCCTGGACTTGTACTTGCTGATCTCTGGAATATTTTCCATAAATTTCACCATTGTTTTTGAATTGATCATTTCCCCTATAAGTAACAGACTCCACTGTTAGATCTGAAACACTTTCAACTGTTCCTGAATTGTTTTCAGCAACACATTTATATTTTCCAGAATCTTGAGAATTAACATCCTTAATATATAATCTGTGGCTACAATTAGCTTCTTCAAACCGAAACTTCTGGTTCTGCTTTAAAAGGACTCCATTTTGAAACCACGTTACAACTGGCTGGGGCTCACCAGATATTAAACATTCAAGAATTATGGAATCCCCTTCTCTACACCTGGCACGCTTTGGCATTTCTTGTAACATTTTTGGTGGCTCGCTAGTAATATCAGACAAAAATACAAATTTGTGTTTTGGTGACCGAGTAACTTGAACTTGAGACATTGCTTCAGGTTCTAGCTCCTCAGTTTGAAACATTTCTTTAGAGTCTTTATCCTGTTCTGGGATAGGAGTAGCTGCTGTTACCTGAATTTCTACAGGAAAGGAAAGCAATTCTGTGTCTCCAGAGGGAGGATCTGGTGGGTTAGTTTTTAACATATGAAGATTTGTTTGGCCCTCTTGACTCATAGATGGATGGGAGCCTTTTGCTTGGTCAAACACCAGTGCTAGCTCTTCTTCCTCATCAAAGTAGTCATGGAACATTGGGACTTTATGTGCTTCGACATCATGCTTTTGTTTTGCTTTAACTTTCAGCACACCAGTTGTTTTTACTGTTCCATATTGGTTAAATAGCACACAAGTAACAGAACCTTCATTCTGATGATGAACAGAAGAAAAACTTAATATTGAATAATTTTCCAAAGAATGAATGATAAAGTTTTGATTACGTGGGATTGGTATGTCATTGTTATACCACGTGACTATAGGTTGAGGATATCCTTGAAAATGACACACAAAATTACAACTGTCACCTTCGTAAACTTCTTGAGAATCAATTTCTTGAAGAAATGAAGGTGGGCAACGTTGTGGGCGTTTTCGAAAAGAATTTTCAAAAAACCTCACATTTTCTTCCTTCTGTTCTGTTTTGAATTCATCAACTTTTGTAGAAGCAGAGAGTTGTACTTCTCTTAAATCATCCTTTCTTATTCTTTCACTAGCTATTTCTTCACTTTCTTCAATATTTACAAGTGTACTAAAAGGTTCAGCGGCATCTGGTGCAATAGCTTGAGACACCTTTCCAGGAGTCTCATATACTTCCTCCTTCTCACATACATTAGCAATATATGTGGATGACTCTCCAATTGTAGTATTGGCCATAATTTCTTCCAGTTGTCCTCTTGCTTGGGTATTTTCACTTACTAGAATTTCACCATATAAATGGTCTTTTGGTAGACTTTCTTTTACCAATGCCTCTTGGCTCATTCTTATTTCAGTTTGGCAAATTTCTTCATCAACAATAGTTTGAAAGCTTGAGGGAAGTTCCTCAGATTCTATATATTGGTCCATTTGATTAGAAAGGGCATGTGGATTTTGCACAATACTCTCGGCTGAATTATCTACCTTATAACTTTCAGCTAGATCAGACATAGATCTGGCTTTCATGTCTTCTCTAGGGAACAGAATATCTTTATCATTAACCTCACTTCTCCAAGTTCTTGAGCTTATTTCAGAAGACGTGTCTAATAATCTCCTTTTCTCCATTAACATTTTTCTAGCCTCCCTTAAACGTTGCAACTTCATTTTCGTCTCCTTGTCCAGGAAACTTTCACCTATGGTAAGCCATCCTCCTATGTCAGATTTACTTTTTAAATATTCTTCTTCATACATGTAATCTGTTTTCTTGGCAGAACTCATTGTCTTAAAATGTATAGTTCTCATCATTCCCTTTTGTTCTACATCTTGTTTTTTGTTAAAAGGAGAGCCAGTAAACCTCAGGTCGACCTTTATCCTATCTTCCCCCCTTTCAACTAAAGCCTCCATGTTTTCCTGTGTCTGTTCTGCTCTTTTCAGAAATTCTAAATATTTCTCATCTTGCCCCTTTTGGATAACCAGCAATGAGGCAGTTGATTCAGCAGACCCTTCACTATTAATTGCTAGTAACCTATAACTTCCAGAATCTCTGCCTTGGACGCTTTTAATCTCTAAGCTGGAAGAGTGATGATGTAAGTCGCTCTCAGTTTTTATAACCCGACGAAGACCTATTGGGATGGGCCGATTGTTATGAAACCAAGTCATTTCTGGAGTTGGACAGGCAATTAATCTACATGTAAAAACAACTGGTTCACCCTCTAAAACATATTTAAACATAAGTTTTTGGGTAAAGGAAGGCTTAAAGTATTCAGGCCAGGAGCTTGTAGATGATATTCTACTTGCATATCTTTTAGCAGCCATGGAGCTGTGGTCTATGTCTTCAGAATCTGAAAAGGCGTCACGTGTATCCCTCTCTGAATGTTCAGATTCCCCCTCGGAGAATAATTCTGGAAAAAAACATAAAACCTTTTACTATTTTCCACAGAATTTGAAGAAGTTGAAAGTAAATAAAATTGCAAAATAGGAAATGAAATAAATTGCATGCTACAGATCTCACAAATCCATAAAAAAATTCACTCACCGTATTTGTTCGAATAAACGCAACACCATGCTCTGTTTAAAAGATTCTGACACGAAAATCGTTCGTTGTCTGGTCTTTTCTTCAAACTGTTGAAATTTCTTCTTGAACAAGCAAAAATGCATTTCAAAATAACATGTTCCTGTGCATACTTGTTTTGAGAGCAGGAAAACTTTGTTCTTTTGATAGCTAAGTGGAAAATCTTACCTGACTTGCAGAGAGTGGAATAAACGCCCTTTCTGATTCTTTTGATTGTAGATTAAATTATTATGTTTTGAGAATTAACTATTTAATGAGCATATACAAGAACTATAACCATAAGTAATTAGCTAAAATAAAACGAGAAGGCGTTTATTCGAACTAATACAGCCATAAAGTCACAACGTTATGCAAAGAAAAGCAGGCAATAAGAATCACATAAGGCAGCTATCTGCAAGCCAGTGTAAGAGACATATCAATGTTAAAATGATATATGTGCATGAAGTGTAAACCGGATGGGAATGTAATGTTTCCACACAACCTCAATACAGTAGCATTTCAATCATAATTCACTCATGACATTGCATTCTGAGAATGACAGCTATGTTATTGTCTCTTGTTCAATTTAATTCACTGTGATTTTGAAAACAAAATTCTACTTCATGATTTCATGCATTAGGATGACAACTTTTCCTAATACACACTTTCAAAAATGACTGCAAACCTAAAGCTGAATATGTCTGATAAATTTTAAATACAAAATTTCAAATTACTTTACAATAAATTACTGTGCAATGCATGTAACCATCAACATACTAAACCAAGCATGCAACAAAGTAATATATACTCTAAGAGATATATTTGTAAATCGATGTCATTTTTTTTCTCAGTAATACTAAGAGAAAGAAGGCAACTCAAGGATCCTATTAATCCTTTAGAATTTCTACTTAAATTTCACATCCATTGTAACAATACCTTTCATTTCCATCTCAATCTCCTGTTCAATCCTCTCATGCAAAATTGATTCAGGGGCTAAAATAGAAAAACATATGAAGAGATTTTGGTGATTAATTGCATACACTTTCTGCACCAATTCATGACTTATATGATTAAAATTTTCATTTACTATAATAACAGAAAAATGCATTCCCCAAATTTACCAAAAATTCCATGCCAAACAAACTAATGAGCTGATAAAACACATGACAATGTTGACAGAAAGATTTAAAACATTTTTATTTTAGGTTCTTCACGAAATTTCCACTTTTAGTTCTATAATTTCCCCATGCCTTTACATGCATTCAGAAAGCAATCTACAAACCAAAGGAATATTATTTTCTAAAAAATGTCCTATTGATTAAACACTTTATAAGAGATGAAATAACATTTAGAAAGAACATGCATTTTCTAAATTGTTACTTTAGTAGAGGGCTATTCTCAGTTTTTCTTGCTAATAAATACTCCTTTGATTTGAACCACCTCTCAAACTTTAAACTACACAAAGTCCAGTCACATATTAAGAAACAAAATCAAAATTTCCCAACTCGAAACTGTTTCTATTACACATGGAATAGGCACAGGTTTTAGACACAGTCATCTCTGGGGCAGCTTCTTGGGAAAGGCTGGACTCGTATCACTCTCCATCCTCAGTACACCTGGTATCCTGTCAGTAGTCTTGATTCCCTTGTTCTGTTTCTTATGTTTTTTTAGCATGGAGTTAATGACAAACTTGATGTTTTCTTTGACGATTCTCTTTTTACTTCATGGGTTGTTTTAATTTGTGACTCTTTGAGTGTTTTAATACTTTTAGTGTCTGAACCCAGAATAACTTTTGTAAGTGCTCTGGCTTGCGATTCTTTTGCTAGGTAAGAATAAAGTTAGGGAAAGGTATAAATTAGCTGTGTTTGGAAGAATAAAACACATACTGAATGTAGAGAAGATGGAATGTCATTAGGATGAGAAGGAAAGGCAGCATGTTAGTCATCAAACTAATATACAATATTTCTAGTTTATTATGTACATAAGAATTGTATTCAAACAGACTTCCAGGGATTCGACATTCCTACTTAATCTCAGTGGATAACTCTATAGCCTATATGAGTGTATTAGGCCAAAATTAAAAAGAAACATAAAAGACTGACCTTATGTCAAATAATAAGACAACTGTGCCTTATCTTTCACTCTTCAAGCATCTAAAAATGTCTTATCTTTCAACTTTCTTAGGTACAAGTAAAGCAGTTGGATGTTCAAAAAAAATTCTTTTGCTTCGAGAACACTTTAAAATTATCAATTTTTAAAAATTATCAATTGGAACTGAATGAACTGGAGATCCTGGGGCAAAAGAGCTGAGCTCAACTCCATTCTGAGAATATGACAGTCAAACACTGTCCTAAAGCACTAGACTCTTTAGAAGTGAGTTAAGGGATCTACATTTGACCCACCTTCACAGCACAGCCAACTCCCAATTACATTACTGAAAATATTATCACAGCGTCACCTAAAGGACTTGTTGACAACACCTCCAGATAAATAATCACCCTGTGTGATTACTATGCTAGCCAGCAGCGAAATTGAGGGTCAACTCTGGCTGGTGAAATTTTCTATCTAATGCATATAACTAAACCTCAGTTCTTGAGATATTGCCTTTGTAGGCTATGGAGACAGAATGAGAGATAGCTATAGAACAAAATCTTATTAAGAAAGAATGAGGCCTCTTTTTGGTGAGTGGGTGTTGCAGATACATTATATGAATCAATGAACCATATTCTTCTCTGTACTGGGTAGGAAGAAAGGCAACCATTTCAAAATTCTGTGCAGAGATGGCTGTGTACCCACATAGCACTGCACTGCCTTCTTTTCATCCCTAACACCACTGCAGCCAGGATTAGGGAGGAACTTGAGGCCAGAGCTTTCTACAGACCGCTGGAGATGCCTGAACTTCTTCCTTCCATGAGACTCAGTGAAGCTGCTTTGCCTACAGGCACAAAATACAGGCTTCTAGAGCCTGAAAAATAATTTTCTAATTTCCTTAATATCTAAGAGGAAAGTCCATGGATAAGAGGAAGAAGTTATCACACTTGCCCAGACAAGTTTATTCCTGCTCTTCCAGACACAATGGAGAATCAAGCCCACTAACGACAAAAATTATGATCTTGCCATGAGAAAATTCTACAATTCTAGGAGGATTTTAAGGCTGTAAAAGCAGCGTCATTTGTGGAAAAATATCTGGGACTTCCAATTTTGGTCCAGAGAGAGCCTTGCTATTTTTAGTGCCGAATTTTCTTTCTTTCCTTTTTTTTTTTTTTTTTTTTTTGAGATAGAGTCTAGCTCTGTTGCCCAGGCTGGAGTGCAGTGATGCTATCTCGGCTCAGTGCAACCTCTGCCTCCTGGGTTCAAGCAATTCTTCTGCCTCAGCCTCCTGAGTAGCTGGGATTACAGGCATGCACCAACACGCCTGGCCAATGTTTGTATTTTTAGTAGAGATGGGATTCCACCACATCAGCCAGGCTGGTCTTGAACTCCTGACCTCAAGGCTGTCTCAACTTCCCAAAGTGCTGGGATTACAGGCATGAGCCACTGTGCTCAGCCTCAATTTTCTATTTTCATGGCCTCTTTGTAAACAACTAGAACCTCCAGATGTGAAAACGAAGAGGAGATAAGAATTGTTGAACCTCCTACTATTAAGACAATTAAACTAAAATTTACCACAGTGTCTGGCACAATAATAAATATTCAATAGGTATTTCTCAGACTACAATATTTTAACTTTGCTACACTTTCTTGGTGGCACATTGGTAAATATTAGAAAATGCAGCAAATAGGAAATAAACCTTTGCTTCCTAAACCTCCTTTTGAAAGTTAAACTTTCTGAATCCAGACTTATAAGTTAAATTTTCAGGATAATCTTGGCCAATGATTTGGCTGACTTTCAGAAGTCGTTTAAGAATAAAGTGCTAATTTAGAGATATTCTAATTAATACATTCATTGATTGACTTTGCATGGCAGAAAAGCTGCATAAAGCGATGAGGATGAAATGAAGCAAGTCATAGCTAAAAATCAATTAACCACCTTCCACACTTAGTACTGCTGACGATGTCCTCTCTCCACAGTCATTGTGTACAATGCAGCTGTACAGTCCTTGGTCTACCAGCTGAACATTACATATGGTAAGAAACTGAATATTTCCATTTCGTGATTGCTTCAGTCTCTCGGATTCCTCTATCTTTGCACCTTCATGAGTCCACATTACATCAATAAAAGAATCATCTTTTAAAACACAGAGGAATTGAGCCGTGTCACCGCACTTTACAGTGACGTCCTGAAGATGCAGGAGAATCTTGGGTGCCTCACCCATGGACTCTTCAGCACATTCATCAGTGCTTTCTGCAATTTGTGAAAGGGATGCAGTATGGCGTATCTGTACATCTTGAATGGACGCAGCTGTGTGGGTGGAACTTTGAGATACACTTTCAAAAACCTGTACTTCATATTCATATGATGGTCCTTGAAATGACTTAATTTCCTTTTGAGATATTTTGCTCTCCTCCTTTGTGAAAGAGGAATCTGCCACTGCCTGGGACTTGGTGGACTCTCTTACATCTTTCCCAGAACTCTGCCTATCTAGGACTTGCACTGTATAATCAAGTGACAAGAAAAAGAAAAGAATATTAAGATCTAGGTTTTGTCACTTGCCCACGTTAGTAACACAAAATGGCATGAAAGATGAAGATGAAAGACATAATTGTCACTTGGAAGCAGCATGCCAGATGCAGTATGCCGTAGGATGTCAGGATCACACAAAAGAAAATTCATTCCCAGTGATCCAGTGATGAGTGGTTGATGAAGGCTCATGCGGATGCTATACAATATCTGGTTTCTTCTTTCTGATGTCATTTGAGTTATTCATAGTGACCCAGTCTCTCTTTCTATCTCTCTTTCTCTAGCTGACTATATTTGGGACAGCATTTGCTCTCCCTCCACCATATGCTTTATAAGTAATAATCAGCAAATAGACCATTTAATGATGCAATAATACAACGTTGCTTAGAAGAGTAAAGAAACCAAGCAAAGATAATGCCTAATAAAATAATTACTGGTTTTCCAGTGCACAGAAAACATACTTCAATGAAATTCAAAGTATGTAGGTTAACCCATAATGACCCGGGAGAGTTACTGTATGTTATTTTATTAGTAAGTTATGAACTAACCACAGTATGCAATAAAACAAGCATCAGAGACTCTCATTAGTAACAGTGGGACTGAGAAGTATACAGCAAACCAAAGTTGTTGAAGCGAGACGGGCTTTACCTTTTGGAGTCACTGTGAGTGTAGCTGCACAAGTGGCTTCCCCAGCACTATTGGCTGCTTTGCAAGAGTACTGCCCAGCATGCTCTGAGTAAGCATCAACTATAAGCATTAAAGCCATGCCTGTGGACTCCTCAAAATGGAAAACTACATCTTTTGATGGTAGAATTAGCTGCTGATTATGAAACCACTGGATTTCTGGCTTGGGAATGCCAGAAACCCTCGCATGAAATCTGACTGTCTCCCCGCTGTGCACCCTGAGGCTTGACAGAGGCTGGATGAAGATGGGCTTTTGGCCAAGGGACTCCTTCTTAAATGAAACTGATAAAGAGACATGCCATTGGGAGTTTGATGTATTTTCTTCAAATTTGCTAAATCCTGAAAAGAAGCATACCAATTTTTAATGTCTTACCTTGCATTGAAACCAGAACTCATTTGGAGTTGTCTACAGATTTGTCACAAATTTCAATAATGGGCTAGAATTCAGTCCAATCCTAATGCCTTGTCAATTTGTGTCACTATTGATTCAAAGTCACACAAGTTCACCTCCATTTCCGAGAGAAGCAAGCTGAGGCATGAATGGGCTAAGGAGCTTCATGACATTGTTCATGAAGGCAATAGTGGATACCCAGCAGGATTTGGGTATTCTTTTCTTTCTTCTTCTGGTTGTAAACTCAGCTTTTCTATTTTATAAACCACTTTAAATTCATTATTTAAAAAACATCTAGCTACAGTTAATGTGTAAAATTAAGAAAAAAAAAGAAGTTTCTCTGAATTCTTATGTATTTGTATGTACTTAATACTACATAGACTATATTTGCTCAGGAAAAATAGTCCCACTATATAAAAATGCCATCCTTGTTTGAATCAAAGTGCCCCGTTACTGAGGAAGTGTTTCTGATCACAGTTTAAGAGCCCTAATTAACATAAATGTTAAACCTTAGGACTGGACTCCTCAACACTAAGACATCTTGAAAGGATGGTAAATATAACTCACTAGTGTACAGACCTGAAACTATCTAGCTTTTGTGAAATCAAAATTGTGTCAGCATGATGAGAGGATTATAATACTCTTAGATATTTTTAAAATGTAATTTTTATCTTAGCCAAATAAGAAAACAAATCTACCTATTTCTTCAGTATATTTCACCCCCTTCTGATTCATGCTGATCAGGAAGCATGACAGCAGGTGACAGCAGCAATACATTACAAATTGTTACAGAGAAAAAGCAGGGCCAAATGAAATATGAGGGTCTATGATTCACAATGAAAAGTGGTAAAGGAGAAGCGAGAACATGGCATGTAACATGGAAATAATTAGTTGAATTAGAAGAGAATGGTAGGAACAACAGTGATTTACATGAACTCTTGAGTAATTGTTACAGACATTGTAAGATTCGATCTATATTTAAATGGGGCTCTGAAAGCTGTTTTACTCTACCTTCCAGACTCAGGCTGGCTGTGCTTGACACTTGGCCTACAGCATTACTAGCAACAAAAGTGTAAGTTCCTTCATCTTCTGGAAAAGCTTCGGCAATTTCCAGTTGGTAGGTGTCTTCAAATTGAGTCATTCTAAAGAACCGAGATGGCTTGATTTTCTTGTCTTTGCTGTACCAAGACACTTTAAGATCTGTAACACAAAAGAAAAAAGACACTTTGACCACAAAAAGGAGTGGATTTTAAAAATGTACCTGCAAACACAATGTTAATAATACTAGTGACCATATTTCATATTTGACTTAATAACATTATTCTTTTATCTGGGTATGCCATATCCACTACTCATCATCAAGAAGGAAACATGATTCTAGAAAAATAGAGCTTGTTCTATGATTGAACTGGTTGTAATGTTTAAAATGATAGAATTTCAGTAACATTCTTTTTAGACATTTGCATGTCATGCAGTGCAAGTAGGATTTTGACATATTCAGTGACGTTGAGAAGAAGACAGTACTGAGAACAGTCATCATGAAGGGTTTGATCTGGGCTTGTAGTTGCCTTCTGGGACAGAAAGTGAGAAAAATCTCCACTTTTGGTTGGCAGAAAGATCAATCATAAAGAGAGCTGAGAAGATCAAGATATGAAAAGTCTAAAACAGATGCCTTTGAAGGCTGAAGGAAAAAGATCTCTATTTTTGTTCCTGATGAGCAAAAGCTTTCAGTACAGCAGTATATATGGCATAAATAATGGTACAGAAAATAATTTTTTAAATAAAGAGGGAGATTTACGGTATTTAAGCATCTTAGATACATTTAACACTTTTCAGAGTGGCAGTTATAATACATTATTTAAAAGCTAGCTATTTATGTATAAGGATTTGAAGCATTCTAAAATAAAAGAAAATAAAAACTCAAATCACAGATAAAGAGCATGTTGTTAGGTTGTAATAATTGTAGGTGATATGCACTTTAATTTTAGTTAATTGTTTGAATAGCCAAAATCAAAGCCACCTTGTTTATGGAGCACAGTCACTATACTACTTCAATGTCTAAATATCATCCAAGACAATCTTCTAGTAGTTCAATCACCTAGCATTTGTCTGCATCTTAATGTCAATATTGGTCTATAAAAGTTACTGTCCTTCCCATGATGGATGTTGTATATAAATTCAGGTTCTCCTCTTAGAGTAACAAATCTGCTCAGTTCCTTACATAGTAAGGTAAAGTAGAAAATGAAATCCTGACACTACAACTTGTCAGCTATGTGACCTTGGACATGTCATTTAAGCTTTCTGGATTAGTCTTTTCATTTGTAAAATGGCATGCATAATAATTTATGGGTTATTTATTGCATACAATTGCTGTGAGAATTAAATGATATAATACACATGAAAGGGCTTTATAAGCCACTGGCACAAGTCAGTCATTATAGCAAGAATGTCTAACATCACAGACGGAAGCAATGTTGTCTTCAGTAATACACCAGAAGACAGGGCCATGTGATATAACAGGAAACACCATCACTATTTAGTTTATATGAAGGTGTGTGTGTGTGTGTGTTTGCACGCGCATGCATGCATGCACGTGGTGTGATAATCAATGGTAGGGGAAGGATGAAGAGTTTGGTATCTTACAAGGTTCTCTACTTATTCCTGCTGACAGCTTCTTCCTTTAGTAAACTGAACAAGGCACCAGGATACACATGAACTGCCACTGGACATGAGCTGCCCACAATAAGTGAGTTAACATGTGAAGCTTTTCTTGGTAGTGGACTTGGTGCTTGTGACTGTGATGCCACCATCAACGTTGGTCATTGGCCTGTCGCGGCTTCTATGAGGCCACTCTTCTCCAATCTTACCTTCTGATTACTTCTCCAATACCTCATTTCTCTCCCTTGACTCCCCTGGCTAAAGGCTTCTTCTACACTCTCCAGGCCTAATGTAATAACCTCGCTCCGGTTCCTGATTGCCAGTCTAGCCTCCCACATCTGTCCATTCCTTCTTTCCCTATCACAATATTGTTTCTAAAAATCAAACCTGATCACATTACCCAGGGGCCTAAAGATCCTTCAGTGGCTCCTCAGTGTAAACAAGATTAATTCCAAAATCTTCAGCATAGAATAACAAAAACTTTAGCAGGGCCTTTGCCATATTTTCCAGCCTTCTATGATATCACCTTCCAACAATACTTAAACCACTCAGTTCTAGCACACGAAACATCCTTTCAAGTTTTGATAACTTGGAGATGTTGTTTTCTCTTCCTAGGATGCCACTGTGTTCAATGGCCCTACTTATTTTTCAAAGCTCAGTTTATACATCTTCCTCTGCCTCTCTCCTGGACAGAGAATGATGAATATGTGGACCTGTTAATAGCACTTACAACCTTGGGATCTAGTTGTGTGCATGCATCTCCTCACCTACATGTTGAGCTCCTTAAAGGCAAGAGCAAGATCTGTGCAATCCAGCACCCAGGGTAATGTCTCAATAGCAGGGAAACAGTAAATGGTAGAATAAAAATTTCCCAGATGCTTAAATGAATAATGAACAGTATAGTTTCTAGACTAATTATTTGTCATTTTGTTTGGCTCTCTGTCACTTTATAACTCTCCAAATGACACTGTGGAATAAACATTAGCAAAAAACCTAGCTTTTTTAGGTTTTAAGCTTCTGCTTTCTCAGATCGTTCCTCTACCAATAGGTGGCACTGGAGACCTTTAACAGGCAACATTTTCACTGTTAGAAACAGCACCTGGTTGCTCAGGCCCACGTTTCAAGTTTCAGAAAGTACCTCTTCCCCATAAAACATGGAAAAGGGTCTTCTGAAGACTCCCAATTTATTTCCTACTTAAGGCAATACGTGGCCAGAGGAAATTGTGTAAATATTTTTAGTCCCAGTGATATGAAACTATGTGAGTTGATACGTTTTTGAAAGGGCATTTTATTTAGTGAATTTAATTTCTTTCATACAGAAAATAAATTCATAAGAGGGTGCTAAGACCACTATATGTGTACAAATATCACCACACATAGGAAGTTAATGATCTTCTGAGTTTACAAAGCCTATACAAACTTTTAAAGACATCGGTCATACAGAAAAGATAGGGAAGATTTCTCTTTCTCTTTCTATCCCAACCGGTATCTTATAGAGTGCTTCATGTATATTTCTGCAAGCAATACTATAATATGTTAATATGTTATAGATTTAAAAGCACAATACCAATATAGTTAAGACAAATATTACTACTTTGAATGATGTATTACTACTTTGAATGATGTTTATATAAAAATTCCTCTAAAATTAAATACATGGATAAATTATTTATTATTTAGTGTAGTTTTAGTGACTTTGCTTTTTAAAATACATTTTTATTATTGTGTTAGGATATTATCAAATCAGTCCTCATTTATTAATATTTAATATTTCTTGAACACTATGCCTCAAGTATATAGTCTATGGTATCTGTCCATGCTGGTCACCCAATACTAAATATTGATGTTTATATAATTCCTTTCTATGGCTATAATAAAATGAATGTATTGAGCCCCAGTTACTTGGCAGCCATGCCTATAGTGCTTTACATGCATTATATCTTTTAAGTATGCTCATAAAATCAAATAGGTCCATTGGGTTTCCAGATCACCATCTCCATTCCTGAGGAGGAAATCATCAGGTCAGAAGACCAACTGAAGTACTAACGTGTTTAGAAAAGTAAATCTTGACAAGGTAGAGATTGGATTATAAACTAATGGGAGAAGCATGATAAACAAAACAATAAAGCTTTGCAATGACTTTTGGGTCAGAGAGCTGGAAGGTGCCCAAGCTTTGAGAGTTTCCCTTTGGTTGGTAGTATACAAAAGCCAAGAAAATTAGACAGTGATTTTCATTTGGGATAAATGGATCATACATTCATTTGATTTATCTTGTCTCTATCTGAGGTCTGTCTATAATCATAATTGACTTGAAGTGCTTCTACATATCTTGTCTCATTTTACAGAGATCAGATTCCTGGGATGAGGGAACTGGCTGGTGGTGCTTGAGAAGCATGCCCCAATTAAAAATGGTATCAGGTAACTCTGATTGATTACTATATGATAGGCACTATACTATATACTAACTTGGATTACCTAATTTAATCTTGATAATAATCTTAAGTGTTTGATAATAGTCATTTAACAATCATTAATTTGTCCAATCAACAACTATTTACCGAGTAGCTACTATGTACCAGGTGATATTCTAGGGCAAGGACCCACTCTTGCTTTCATAGAGCTTACCTTCTGGCAGGTACTATTTTTCAGACGCCAAATTCTAGGTACTGAAACAGAATTCCTAGCCTTATAAAATATACTTTCTAGGATTGGATGCAATAGTATACTCAATGCGTTCATGAGAGAAAGAGAACCAGAGAAATGATATATTTGCCTAAAGTCATATATTGAAGGCAAGATTCAAATACAGCATCTTTGACCATAAAGCCCCAGCTTTTGACCACTATAGAATATTGTTTTCTAAAGGATACCTTCCACACAAGCATTGTCTGTAGACTGAATAATGTCTTATATAAATGTATTATTCTTTTGAAATATATGTAGATGCCATTATAATTAATCTAATAATTTTAGTTTGTCATTGTATTTTATCAATTAAGAAATTAAAGTACAGCTACAATCCTAAAGGGAACATGACCTTTTTTTTTAAGATTAGTGAAAAACACAAATCTAATTTTTTATTGTGATAAAGAACACATAACATAACATAAACGCTCAACCATTTTTAAGGGCACAAAATAGTGAAAAACACTTATCTAATTCTTAATTGAATAATTGAAATAAGTTTTCTGTTATATTTCCATTAAGCTTCAAATTATGCATGAGAGACGTCTGTGATGGAGGAAAAGGTCAGAGAATGTTTTTCCCATACAATTCTTGGTTCTTAAACCTACCTGTTCCAGAAACCCGGCATTGAAAACGGGCTGGCTGCC